>NC_050071.1:26827742-27183446 GCF_009764565.3 Dermochelys coriacea
CTAGATTTACCTGAAACAAGATAGCTTTGTCACTGAATAATCTCAATGGTTTTGTAGCTAAGTTATTAGTACTCACCAGTTTCATGACTCATCTGAAATAACTCTGGTTTCATGGACTCTGGCACTTCAAGTAAAACTAGGGCATTGCAAGACCACATGTACCCAAACTACCCAAAATGTTTGCTGAAACTCATGCATGTTTCACGGCTCCACAGTACTTTCCACATAATGTCCCCAGTCGCTGCCTCCGCAAAATACTACAGCAAGTAACTGCTTTTGCCAGACTACACAATTAAGAAAAGGTTGTGTTAAAAACATAGTTTATTTTGTAGGTCTTTCTCAGGATATCTTTTCTGCCAATATGTAAATAAGATGCTAATCAAGAAGTGTGCTGGGAAAACACATTCTGGCACATTGGCATACAACATTTTCAGGCAATACACAGCAGATTTATCATTATGCTAATGCAAGATCCCAGAGGCAGCATTGCCTTTAAGGCATACTGCAGCACGGCAAGCTTTTTCTTTTTTCTAGAAGATAAATACGTCATTCATGAAAATGCAAAAGCTCCCTGGGTTATGTGGAACATTTATATTAATATAATAATGTTGAGTTCTACAGCATGATTTTTTTTTCATTTGCATGTTTCAAAGCAGTTTAGAAAGCATAATTATTTCATTTTACAGAGGGTATAACTGAGGCATAGGGAGGTTAAGTCTAACATTTTAAAAGTGCCTTCTAATTTTGATTGCCCAAATTGAGACACATAGGACCTGATTGTCAATGGTACTCAGCACCCACAATTCCCATTGATTTCAACTCAATTTATGAGTGCCACTATGTTTGAAAATAGGACTTTCATGTCTCAAGTTGGACACTCGAGGGACCCAAAAATCAGTGAACATTTGCCTACATAACTTGCCCAAGCTCACACAGCAAGTTGGTGCAAGAGTTAAGAAAAAACTGAGGTTCATTTAATCAATTCTTCAAGCATCTGGAAGCTCAAATGCTACTCCAAAGTTATACAAACCTCTTTAACATAGAGATGGAGGTGCAAATCTCTCAAGAACAGGTTTCATGGCAAGAGTTCCAGTGTATTCTTTATGCTATTTCCCTTGAAATAAGCACAAGAATGTTTTTTCACATGTTCTCCTTAGTGAGGCACCCAATACATATTCCCACATCTGTACAAGATCTCAGCAAATAATTGGTTTTTCAGTTTGGGGAGACAATTCAGAGACCAAAAAATGTATAAACTCAAACTAAATAATAAAGAAAATAAAATAATAATAATAAGAATTGAATTCACCAAAATGTTTTGAGTTGACTCAAAACATTTACTTTTTTTTTCCATTTAAATTCAGCCATTTTGGGTGTTTTTTTTTTCTTTGAAAACGGTCAAATTTGAAATCAAAAAGTTGAAATGGAACATTTTGACATTCTGTAAACAGTGTTTTGAAAAGAAGAAATCAAAATGAAATGTTTCCATTCTTTTGCATTTATTTTTCCTCAAGAGAAACTAATAATTGAACTTGACAAATAGTTTTGGGCCCTGAATAATGAATTTTTGAAGAAAAAATAATCTGTCAAAGCTCTAATCTATACATATCCCAAACTTTCAGGTGTTCAAAATATGCATCTGACTGCAAGTCTTGAGGTTTGAGCCCATCTCTAATTATGTTTGTATGCTTGCTTCTGGTTCTTACCAAAACCAGGATACACAGAGCTATACTGTACATGAAAATAGACAATACGAAAATTAACTGAACTCCTTGTAAATGCCAAGATGGTTCAGATCAAGTTTCAGATAAAAGTTTGGGCAACATTTTATTTTAGCTAAACTATTTTGTACACCTTTATTATTAAGACCCAATTTACTATTGCTGCTAACTACGCACTGCACTCGTCTTTTGTTGTCTGTTGACAATGGGCTAAATTTTCAGAAAAATGCTTCTTAATGTCATGGACAAAGCAGGCAATTGTGTGCCCAGCTGGGACCACTTACATGCACTTATTTATTTTATTTTGCTTTGAGTACATACAAAGACAGACAAGATGCCTACCCAAAGGCTGTGGGTGCCTGAATGATAATTAAAATCATAAGCAGTAAAACCAACAACAAAAGTAACAGCAGCCTAGAGGTTAATGGGTCCCTATACTGCCAACAACAACAAAAACAAAAAATAGCCAATCATCAGCAACAGATAATTCCACAATAGCACTCCCTGGTCCCACAGAAGTTCTCAACCCCAAAGAGAGTCCAAAATCCCACCAAAACACTCAGCACCTCAAAACTCTATACCCAGCATATCTCAAACACATGCTGAAATATATGGGATTTTCACCGTGGCCTGAAATTCAGAAAACTTAGACCATTTCAGACCAAAGAAATTCTGAAATAGATGTGCCTTCTGTAGGACACCTTGTCAACAACTTCCTTTCTTTTCATCTTATAGCTCTAGATCAACATTCTCTGCTGACAGCAAGAGGCTGGTTGCTCAGGGTGGATGGTCCCAGGGTATTGAGGGCTTTATAGGTCTAACAACCCCTTAATCTCCATGTGACAATTTTCAGTAGGTGACATTATGATAACATAATCATAATCATCATTTTGAAGACTCAAAATGCACTGGGTCAGGTTGGTGATTGCCAAATAAGACTGCCTTCTTTTTCTTTATAGTGAAACATTTGAATCAGTCCTTATGCAAAGCAAATATTTTTGACCAGGTTCAAAAATAGAAAAATGTGCTAATATTCTTGTAGATGGGAAAATTTTTATTTTATTTTTTTATCTATACACGTCTTACAGCTTTGATCACCAGGATTAGGTACTTTAGAAAGCTAAACCAACCAAAAAAAAAAAAAAAAAAAGGTTTGAGGAATGAAATATTCCCTGGGAACTTCAGACTGGATTCCTGTAGCACGTAGGGAATCTGCACTAAAGTGAGACTTATTTATGAGACTGCCTGAAAGACTGCAACTGAAATTTACACCCCCACCCCATTCAATCCAACCAGAGAGAAGGGCAGCAGGAGCCAATCTGGTTAAAGAGGGTTATAAAGAATGATATAAGCAGTGGCCAGCAGGAGGGTTTTTAAAATATATAAATAATCTGTTAAAGAGGACAGGAAGAGATATAAAACCTCAGTAATAGCTGAGATCCACAATCCAATTCACTTATTTGTAAACTTTAGAGTGAGTGAAATGTTACTCATAAGAATGTTCACAGGAAGCAAAAGCAACACGAATACCAGCGGAAATAAATATTTCCCCTAGAAGTGCTCTGGCAGCCATTTTGAAGGCACTGCACAAGGGTTTTGCTGAGGAGATGTTGGGCCTATAACTTCTTCCTATACTTACTGCTGTACTGGATCCTACTGATGTTTCTGTGCTAGATCTACGGCTTTACCAGCTGGCGCTGCACAGGTGGCAATACATAGGTGCCGGTAAGGCTAGCCTCCCCCAATCAAGCCCACTCCTCACTACTATTCAAAAACTGACCTGGAGGCACGGTAATTTTTTCTCTTGTATTTTTATTTCTTCCTCTTTCATTTAAAAGTATATGGATTTAAATCTAATATTCATAACTGGCCTGATTTTCATAGACAACGAACACCACAACTTCCTTTGCCTAACTGTTGAGTTAACGGTCTGATTTTAGGTGCCCCAGTTTGAAAGTATTGAGACAAGGTGGGTGAGGCAATATCCTTCGTTGGATTAATTTCTGTGGGTGACAGAGACCAGCTTTCAAGTTTATACAGAGCTCTTCAAGGCTGCTGCAATTACACTGCAAATATGGGGAAAGGAAGGGATGCGTGTGCTAGTGAAAGTTTACTGTGTAGTGTTCTTGCTGCATCACACTGTAGATCGTCTCATATTCATTGATGGGTAATTAAGAGTAAATAAATACAGAAACAAAGGTGTAAATTTTTAAGACTATTATAATTATTATTTGCATTACAATAGCATCTAGAGGCCCAACAAAGATGGAGGCCCTATTATGTGAGATGTTTATGTACACACAGTAAGAGACAGCTGGAACAGCTTACAGTCTAAATAAACCAGACAGACAAATTGGGGAAGGGAAACTGAGGCAAAGTGAAGTGACTTGCCCAAGGTCACACTGCAGGCTAATGTCAAAGCCAGGATTTAGTGCCCTGACTCCAAGTCTGGGGCTGTATTCACTAGATCATGCTATTTCCCATGTAGTTATGCAAGATTAATTTTAGATGTAATGTTTGGCTATCTGGGCCTCATAGCAGGAGACTCAATCTCAGGGCACAGGGATTAATTGCTAAGAATGTCAAGTGAGAAACGCTAATGATGGGCTTAAAGGAATTTCAGTAATGTCACAGATCCAGCTGATTACTTGTGATGCACTACGGAACTGTGCAAAATACAGTTTAATCCCATCACCATTTCTAGAGGCATACGGTCAGAGGGGCTAATTCTTTTCTTATGTCCTCATTTTAGCCACTGTTGAGGCCTGAAATAAAAACCCCACTATTTCTTGTCAGTGCTGAGCTGCCAAGATGACACATCGGCAGCACTATGAAATTTAGACTCTCTCAAATGGATTTTCTCTCTCTGTGAGTGCTGACCTGGTGCCCATTTCCCTTAGAATCCGCTGAAGCTTAGGAAGATTTTTAAATATTGCTGCTGCTGCTTCACGTATGTCTAGAAGGTTCCTGACTCTTCAGCAGCTTTGAGTTATTTTAGTCATCACAACAGCAGATGTGCCAGTAAAAATGTTAGCACAGAAAAGCACTGTGGATTGAATGTCAAAAGTTAAAGTGATACTATGTACTTCTCAGCTGAAGACATTATGAGCTAATACGTTATATACTTAAGCTTTCCAGTTTTGTTGATTTAATGGGCATTTTTTAGGAAATATAGTGGTCATATTATACCTCCCCATACTCTGAGCACTTTGGGGCAGTTTTTCACATCGTTTGTGATTTGCATGTCTCTATCACTGTTCTATAATACCCTCTAACCAAAACACTGACTCCATAACTCATTGCATAGAGGACTGTCATGCAATTCTGTTACACTGAATCCTGATTTGGACAGGACCACCTCCAACATATACTATCTATACTCTTCTGGCCCTCCAACACCCTACAGCCATCCCATCCCCATATTTACCAAACAAAAAGCATGCTGTGCAGAATAATGCATATGTAATGGAGGGAATTAATTATTATTATTACACGAAGGGCAGCGATAATCCATAACAACATGTATTACAAAGCAACTAGATGCCTCAGAATCAAAATCAAGGCCCCGCTGTGTAAGGGCAAAATAGGCACATAGCAAGAGACCATCCCTGCCCTGTAGAACAGTCTATCTAGACAAAACAGACCAACGGTCGTGGAATGTACCACCAATGTACAGAAAGAATGAACAACTTGCCTGCTATCACAAAGGAAGTCTGAGATAGAACTTGGAATGGAAGCTAGATCTCCTCCATCTGAGTCAAGTGCCATAATCACAAGATTACCCTTCCTCTCAAGCAGAGAAGCAAGGTGGCAATGTCACAAGTGATACAGAGACAATCCAGCACTTGGAACTGCATTGCACATACTTATTTCTCTTAATCTGCTGTTGATTGATAGCTGTCAAACAAGTTGCTTCCTGCCTTTGTCCAAAGAAAGGCTGAGCTATTGAGAGAGCTCATAAATCATTTGACTTGACTGTGAAAGTCCTAACTTATTTAAATGTTGTGATTCTATTATTTTATTTTGAGAAAATATTTATTCAAAGCCGAACAGCTGTAATAAAAATGCAATATTCTTTCCTTAATAGTACAGTTCTTTTTATTTATTTAGTTAGTTTAAAAAAAAAGACAGAATTGGTATACAGTAGATAGTTCTACCATGAATTAGAATGCTATGCTACATTTAGGGCCTTTCTATGTTACCTATTTTCCTAGTCTAGACAAGACCATAGAAGTCAAAGTTTAGTTCTAGAAGATTAAAGAAATGTTCCCATTTATTGCCATTGCAGAATCCCAGAAATAGGAAATTCATCCAAGACAAATGTGACAGGAAGGGAATTGCAGAGGGGATGCATGATCTGTGCATAGGACAGAGAGAAAGAAACCCCACATTTGTAATCATAGCTCTTTCAGTGCTGTGTTTTGTTTGTTTGTTTGTTTGTTGTTTTTTTTTGGAGTTGGGTAAGTCTCAAACATTCTGCCTCAATTTCTCTACTTATATCATAAGGATAAGAGTACTTACTGATTTAGGATGATGAGCATTAATGACTAATGTCTGCAAGCAGTTTTAAAGATAAAAAGTGCTACATAGTGCTATGCATTTTCATGGCAACACATTAACATCAGTCCCAGGGCAATTAATCCTATTGTAGTGAAACAAAATGAGCTAATATTCTATTCAACTCTGGGAAAGAAGCACTGAGGCTCACCTCCTACACAGCTGTAGCCTGTTCTAAAAGTGAGTTCTTGGTTACAAAATGTTACTGCTGTTGAGGTTTCTGGGTTTTCTGTCACCTTATGAAAAAGAATTGAAAAGTAGTTAAGAACCCACAACAGTAACCAGAAAGACTGGATGGAAGTGAGGGAGTGGGGCTATTGAAAGCATAAACAAACTTAGGTTTCAAGTGGCTGTTAGGTATTCATTACTTAAAGAAATATTGCTAAGGCTAGAATAAGGTGAACCTTATTGTATTATAGTTGATTGAGTTTGTCCGAATTATTCTGTATTTTATTAATGGGCAACATGCTTCCTTGTAAATAATCATCCTTACCGTTCTTTTGTTTATTTCTCTGTATTACAAGACAGACAGAGAAGCATACGGGTCCTTTCTTCACCGCTTGTTTTTCATTTGGAATTATCAGCTGGCTTCTTGTGCAAGAACTGAGAGCACCAGTGAATGCAGTTACTTCTAAAACGTTCTTATGCCAGCGCAGACTTCATCTTTTCAAAAATACCTGTAGAAATAAGAGAAAGCATTCTTTGCTGAAGCATCTGGACCAGTAAGTCATATCTAAGATGTTTATTTCACAGCCATCCTAATAGAGATCCTTATAATCCACTTGAAAAGCCATGGAGTACTTGTGGCACCTTAGAGACTAACAAATTTATTAGAGCATAAGCTTTCGTGAGCTACAGCTGAAGTGAGCTGTAGCTCACGAAAGCTTATGCTCTAATAAATTTGTTAGTCTCTAAGGTGCCACAAGTACTCCTTTTCTTTTTGCGAATACAGACTAACACGGCTGCTACTCTGAAACTTGAAAAGCCATGTGTCACTTCTCTCATATTAAATATTATTAATCACTTGCTACTGGGAGCACAAAAAAACTGCTTTTTTCCCTTAACTATACTGTTTCAACAGGAAAGTTGTATTTCTTCATTTTCACATTACTGCATTTCTCAAGTTTAACTTATTGCCATATAATTGCCAAACGTAAAAACAGAATGGAAAGGAACTCAGTCCCGGAACATATCACAGAGGAGTCTTAACCAGCATGAGACGTGTTTAATCACTACTCTGAATTGTTACAGTTCCTGCAGGAAAACCATGGAAAGATTTACCTTCAAGTCAAACCACAGATAATGGTGCAATTGCCAGTGCCTGGCTTTCAAGAGGGGAAACATTCCCAGAACTCACAAATGAAACATCCGCTCTGTGACATCACCTTTACAACAGAGACACTTTCCCATCATTGGACAAAAGAATGCCGTCACTTTTCATGATAAGCACTTTAGCCATCTACTTTTTTTTAAACTCCTCTCTAATAATTTTCTGTGGCCTGAAACTTGAAGTTCAATCACAGTATTTATCACAAAGTTTGATGCCTATTTTAATATATGTGCCCTGAATAAATAACCGTGTGATCAATCAAAATAGTTCTGAACAGGCACAACTGGGGCTTACCAGTGCCAGAGCTCAGTCCACAGCTGCTCGCAATAGCTGTTGATTATAGCAGAAAAGAGGAACTGAAAAGGAACCATTTGCAGCTACTTAATTCTGGGACATGTTTTTCCTCATCTCCAATGTAGTTTAGAGCTGATTGGGGGCAAGCTATCTATTGCCACCAGGGGCTAATATGCCAGCCTGGGCTAATCACAGTGCTGTAGTACCCTGGTCACACCCCTTCCTAGTGGTTATGACTCTCCGCACACCCTTTTTCAATGGGAAGGATTGGAGTAGGAGCCAGCTACACCAACTTTATGCCATCCAGGGACATCCCCCGCAAACCAGGAGAATCCCTGGGTGGCCAATTGTGCTCGTTTTCTACACTACTTGTACCACCGGAGTGGCCAAGGATCTGACTCACTGGTTGTTTTTTTTAGTCATAGATATGGATTATTCAATACTCTGCACTGACTCTGCTCTCATATATAATACATGTTTCTAAAACCACTTAAATGCTCTATCTACTCTAGAGGCTAAAATGACTCTGAAGTAGCCCTTCCCATCTTCCAGCAAATAACGTGCCGGCTGCCTGCCTTCATTTTATGTTCAACTCTTAAAAGATTTTTTATCTAAAAGACTGTGTACAGTATAGCAAAGGTGCTTTTTTTACGGTATGTTACATCTATATCAGGTCTGTGATCTCTGTTGGCTTTAGGGAGGCTCCCTTATCAGTGAAAGACACTGACTCAAATTCTGTATAAGCTTGTCAGGATTTACCAGCAGTGCTTTGTGCAGAGTTTCTCAAAGACCCGGTAGAGCACATAGGTCAAAGCTCATTCTCCAAGGAAAACTAGGAAAGCCCTTCTACTTTGCACTGAGAGCTTTTTTTTGGTTGGTGTGTTGGTGTACTGTTGGTGGTGGTGGTGGGTTTTTTTGTTCTTTGTTAAAGTGATATGCAATGTAATTTTGGTTGTTGGGTCTAGAGCCTGGGTGTTTAGTGGTATTGGTGACCTGTGATATATAAAGGTGGTCAGGCCTGTGATATACTGGCCTCAGATTCTGAGTCTATGGTTTGATTATTAAAAAGTCACCAAGCAGTGTTTTGTTGTTGTTATTTATGTTATTATTCTCTCACTAGTGGTGCGTACAGTGTATGGCAAGTATGCAAGGTAGGGTGCCCTGGATTTTGTCCCCTACACCTATGCCATACTTATTTTCATTCTGCTTTCATCATGTGGCAATGGACTCTGACAGGGCCATTACTTTCACTCCTGCAGGGGTCTGAACTGCTGAAGCTTTGGGACTGATCAGAGACTCATGTTTTCATGGACAGCTGAGTCCCTTCCCCTCAGCTCTCACTGGAAGTAAAACCAGAGCCAGGAGTCCTCTTGGGAAGCAGGAGAATGAGGCAGTCCTCTCCTCCTGAGGAAATACTTAAAGAATCCAAATGGGGAAAGGCAAGGCCTGAGTTAGGCCTAGGTAAGGAGCCTTGCACCTGGGAGACCTGAGGAAGGATGGGACAGAAGGAGAAAGCCTCAGCACCTGAGACATAAGAAACCCTTGTCCTACAGTGTGCTTGCTCCAGAGACACCTGGGGACTCATAGGGATTCACAGGTTTCACTGTCAGTGGCTGGCTATCATGAGACCTGTTACCTCTGCATGTGTTTCACCATTATTTAATTTCTGTTCATTGAACGCACCTATATGATCTCAGCCAGAGTGGGCCTAAGGAACCTTGCTCTCCACAAGTCCTCTCCCGGATCTAATAGATGAAGCACCTATAGTACTTGCCTCCAGAATCTGTGGTACAGTTGTCACTGTAGGGGACTGAGGTGTAGGCAATCTTGTCTAGTGGTCGCAGCTAGGCTGAGGTCTTCCCAGCAGGGATGGAAGATCAGAGGTAGCACCATGTTAGAATCGAAAGGTAGGAACCAGGGTGAGTGTCAGGCTGGAGTCGGAGACTGGAGATTAGAGGCAATACTGGGTTAGAATCAAGAGGCAGGAAAAAGGGTCAGAGTCAGGGACCAAAGATCAGGCAACAAGCAAAGTCTGGCATTGCAGCCAACCAAGATCTCTATAGCTGCCCAGACAACTTCCTGGCCCAATTTCGGGTGTTAAGGAGGGGCAGTTGGCCAATCAGAGGACCACAGGGTAGTGTCACTCTGGGTCTAGTGGGCAGTACTTCCTGCGACGTCTACTCTCCACTAGTGCTCCGTGGCTATGCCCTGTTGGTGACCCCATGGAAATATCAGCTACCCCAGGCTCTGCAAACCTGGCTTCTAGTCCCCAGGTCCTTAGAGTCAAGGCAACCAGCAGTAGTGAGTTTCTTTACCACAGCTCATTGCAGTTTGAGTATATAGCCTACCTAGGTCAGTTACAATACTGACCTAATCCTGAAATACTTATTCCCATGAGACAACATGTACTTTCATGCTGTCATTAATACTCTTTAATACATATCTTTCTTACTTGTCGTGTGATTTGAGAGGTTGTCTTCTAGAGTAGGTAAGCTTTATCAAAATACACATCAAAGGTTTTCTTCACACTTTTATGTTCACCTGCTCTAACTGCTTGGATTTGTGGGCTTCCCAAGACCATGGGTGTGCGTTGACCTTGCACACATCCTTTCCAAGGGCATGAACCACTGCCCATCAATATTAATGGAAGTGTTCCATTGACTCTAAAAGGCTTCAGATTGGGCCCCCATCAGAGCTTGAGCTTGGATGCATTCACTTTGCTGGTGACTAAAGGGGTATAGAGAAAACATGAAATTTCTTCTCACTAGAATATTTATAATGACAACAAGGAAGTGGTGTTGCATGCAATTTGGAGGTAGCTGCCTAGCTTTCTGCTAAAGCAAAATCAGCATTCTCATTCTCTACTGAGGCAGAACATTGCTGTAATTGGACCAGAATGCTGTGAAGATGGGTACGAAACCATTTACATTGCCACATCTCTATAAAGCCTATGATTTGATGATATATTAGCATTTAATTCTCTTGTTGATGATCCACTGTAGTACATGAAAAGTGTGTGTGTGTGTGCATGCGCACCAATCCAATGCAATACAGACACAACTAATTTAATGGGCTCTGGCATGGAGTCAGGGAACAGAATTGTACTTGTTGGGGGTGAATATAACAAAGCAGAAAACTTTCCAAACAAAACAGCACTGCGGTTTGTGGCTAATGATCTCAGACTGTGACTATATATATTTGAATAATACTAACCAAATTCTCCAGTGATTTATAGCCAAAGGAATTCTTGCTTTCAGTGGGACTACATGGGTTAGTTACTGGAGAATTTGGTCTATTTTCTTTTTTAAACAGTTCACATCTTTTTTTAGGGTAACCAGGGTACTTATGAGAAAAAAGTCCCCAAAGTGATTTAACAACCATGGATTTATTTTATAGTGAGTTAACATTTCTAAACTTCATTATGATCATGTGATTCTGCTAGCCCCTGTTAAGCACTAGCCCTAATCCAAACTCATGTCCATTTGTAGAACTGTGAGAAGAAACTTTTCCTGTCCATTTCTGACGTGGTTTGCTTACACTTGCAGAACGTACTGTACAGTGTGAAAGAAAAATAATGATGCAAAAGCACAGTAATGTATGTTGTGCTAGTTTGAATATAAACAGAGAAACTTAATTGAAGGATGACTATTTTAAAATGGAGAATATGAAACTGTTTTGGTTCAAACTGTGACCTAATTTAAAATTGTTAATATACTGGGGAATGCTTCCTGGAATCCAATGAACAAACTCCTACTTATATGAAAATCATCACTTATGTGCTAAGGGCCTGATTTTTTGACCCCTGCTCTTCTCTTGTACTCACAACTTTATGAATGCCCAAGCTTACACAGGTTTCAGAGTGGTAGCCATGTTAATCTGTATCAGCAAAAAAAACGAGGAGTACTTGTGGCACCTTAGAGACTAACACATTTATTTGGGCATAAGCTTCCGTGGGCTAAAACCCACTTCATCAGATGCATGGAGTGGAAAATACAGTAGGAAGATATATATACACAGAGAACATGAAAAAATGGGGGTTGCCATACCAACTGTAAAACAAGACCAATCAATTAAAGTGGGCTATTATCAGTGGGAGGAAAAAAAAACTTCTGTAGTGATAATCAGGATGGCTCATTTTCAACAGTTGAGAAGAAGATGTGAGTAACAGTAGGGGGAAAATTAGAGTGGGGAAATAGTTTTTACTTTGTGTAATGACCCATCCATTCCCAGTCTTTATTCAAGCCTAATTTAATGGTGTCCAGTTTGCAAATTAATTCCAATTCTGCAGTTTCTCATTGGAGTCTGTTTTTGAAGGGTTTTTTTGTTGGAAAATTGTGACTTTTAGGTCTGAAATTGAGTGACCAGGGAGGTTGAAGTGTTCTCTGACTGGTTTTTGAATGTTATAATTCTTGATGTCCGATTTGTGTCCATTTATTCTTTTGCATAGAGACTGTTCAGTTTGGCCAATGTACATGGCAGAGGGGCACATATATCACATTCCTAGATGTGCAGGTGAATGAGCCTCTGATGGTGTGGCTGATGTGATTAGTGGGCAGATAGATGATATAGATTTCATCACTTTGAGCAGGCAGGTGTTATTACTGGAAAAGCAAGTCTGGAGGCTGCTCTACAGGCAGAGATGCTTCTTCACAAGCAGAGAACCCAGACTGAAGCCTCACTGGAAATCAGACACTGAGTATTCATGGCTTTTTGCATGAGTGCAAAGCAGCAGAGCTACTCGTATTTTTCTCTTTTGTTTTCATCCGTATTCGTGTCAGAATAGTTGTGATTATGGGTGGAGTTTCCAGATATGTACAACTGTCCAACATGGCCAATGTTTACCCAGACCTTTCCAGACCTGAGCTACTCCTTATCCTTTTTTTATATCTGTCATAAGCCTCAGTCTGAACTGAAAGGATTTCTTAACTTTGTGTAATCAAACATAATACAGATTACATCAACAATGCTTGAATCAGTGGGGTCCTAATAAATTGTTTAGTTTATTATGTATTACTAGGAAATTGCTGACAATTAGACAGTTTACCTCTAATTCTTATATCCTAATTGTGATAGCTAAATTACACAAAATATTTCTAGACCTCAGCAACATATACAGTAATAATTTGTAGTACGGGTTGCAACGTATTGTATCACACAGCATATTCTGAAAAAATAAAGATTACTGACACATCTTTTATAAATTTTAAAAAGAAACCACATCAGTGGATCAGCATAATCTATGTACTGATTTCTGAAGGGTGTTGCTTTAAAGGTAACACATTTTCTTGATGTCTCTGAGAAGGGCTTATCTTCTGTACCTACCTATGTTGAATGGTGAAAGACTAAGGCAACTAGGAAATGAAAATAGAACTTTAATATCCTCAACAAAGGTAAAGTGTTTTATTGTAGAAACCTGGTGAACTATAAATAGACTTAACATCTTGAAAATAGAACTTAAAGGAAAATACCTCTCTTCCATTACCTAATAAGGTATAAATTCTCTAGATGTGACATAAAATACACTGGCACTTCTGAGAGAAGAGAAATATGCATCATGTCCGGTCATATTTTTGTCCACTCCTTTTGGACTGGGCACTGTGAAAGTTTAGAATCAAGACACTGGAATCCATTGTGAACCCCAGTAAGTAAAATCTAGGTAAAGGTATTTGTAACTGGGTCCCCATGGGTCGCTAAGCCAATCCTGATTACAGGATCAGACGCCCTCCTGCGAGGAATCGCCTGATTCCACTACAAAAGGAGCAGGAAGTTGCAGTGAAGAGGGAAAGCTCAGGAAACTGCAGCTGTGGAAACCCTTCAGGGTGTAAGAAGGCTCTTGCAGAGCCTGGAGTCAGCAGGGGTAAAAGCTCAAGAAGTAGGAAGGATTGAGAACAGCTCTCCAGGCAGGAATGCATGGAAGAGACCCTGTCCAAGCAGGGGAGAGACCACAAAGGCCCAGCTGGAAAGGTCTGTGGAGAAAGGCAAACTCAAGGCTGGAGGTGCTGGAAAGCAGAACATCAGTCACTCAGGGAGGCAAGGCTGTGCCCAGCTGAAACTGGGATGAAGCCTGTGTGAATTTGTGTTCTATTTTTGAAAGACTCTTGGCTTATCAGGAGCAAGAACTGAATTGGGGTTGGGGTCTAGAGGGTTAATATGCACCTGAGGACTCAATGATTTGGACCCCAGTAGGGGGCTCTTTGAACTGGATGAATTTTTTAAGGGCCTTGCAGAGGGGAAAACAGAGGCAGGGTACTGCAGAATGACCTGTGGCCATGAGAGGTGCTTTTGAGGTGGCTGCCCATGTTACAGCTGTAATATAGATTTTTCTAGATTTACTAGAAAGCTGCCAATCCTTACTGGATGGAGTGTGAACACAATAACCTACTTTAGGAGCTCTTCTGGTTATGCTGAAATCAAGGCAGTTAAATAAATCATCATTTTCACTGCCAGATTTTTAGGACATGAGGAATGGATCTCATAACGGAGGTGAAAAACCTTGGAGCGACATACAGGCTTAATTCTCAGCCCCTCCTACTATCCAGTATTGCTTTCCAGGAAGTCTCCTGTAGCTCGTATATCTTCTTAAGAATCTCCCATAGCATAACCATGTATCCAAGCTACCAGAGGCTTTACTCAGATCTAATTTTTGCTGGAAAATCCCATTGTAGACCATGGCTTTGAGCTTTTCCCTGCAAGACAGCTGGGCAGCCATAAAGAGGCTTAAGGGCTTTAGATTTAAAACTGGACAGTATACCCCAGTGGACTTGGGAATTGAATATATACAGCTTAACCGTCCCTTGGAGTTTTCTGGTGGCGCTCACTCTAAGGCCTGAAACACTGGACTTTGTCTTATCTCCTTCTCTAAAGCTAACAAGGTATCTAGGTTTATTTCTGAAAGGGCATCCTTTGTAGGGGGATGGACTTGGAAATATAATTTTAGTCCCTCTGATACCCACTGTAGGATTGATAAGCCTTTCCCAGATTTGAGCACAAAGCTGAAGCTTCCCTGCAGTTGCTAGTGACTGGACTGGCAACGGGAAAGAGAGAACCTCTCCTAGCAACTGCAGAGGCACTACCCCAGTGGGGCTGTGAAGGTTTGATTCTCATAGGACTTTTTAAAGTACTGCATGGATTATAGATAATCTGCTTCTGTTAAATATTTTAAAAATTATTTCTTTGAAGTGCGATATGCATCTGATCATTAAAGTATCATTATAATATAAAATGACTGACTTTGGAAAGTATTGGTATGTCTGTAATTATACTGTGTCCTTAATTGATCAAAGGACTATATCTGTTCATTTTTAATCAAGCAATTGATTAAATCTAATAAAACCAAAAAAGGCCCATTCTTCATACAAAAATAGGCAAACTTCTAGGGGAAACAGCAGACTGTCATAAAGTGAGGGTGAAGGAGGGGATAATGGTAAGTATTCACAAATTTTAGCAACTTTTGTCCATATAACCATTGTGTGAGTAAAGGGATTGGCTACTTTCATGAAGGTAAAATTAGACTTGTGAAAGAAAAGAGATTTATCCAGGTAGAATAACTAGGATTTGTGACAGGTTTCAGAGTGGTAACCGTGTTAGTCTGTATCAGCAAAACAAAACAAGGAGTACAAATTTATTTGGGCATAAGCTTTTGGGGCTAAAACCCACCTCATTGGATGCATGGAGTGGAAAATATAGTAGCAAGATATATATACACAGAGAACATGAAAAAATGGGTGTTGCCATACACACTGTAACAAGACCCATCAATTAAGGTGGGCTATTATCAGCTGGAGGAAAAAAAAACTTTTGTAGTGATAATCAGGATGGCCTATTTCAAACAGGTGACAAGAACACTTCAACCTCCCTGGTCACTCAATTTCAGACCTAAAAGTCACAATTCTCCAACAAAAAAAACTTCAAAAACAGACTCCAACAAGAAACTGCAGAATTGGAATTAATTTGCAAACTGGACACCATTAAATTAGGCTTGAATAAAGACTGGAAGTGATGGGTCATTACACAAAGTAAAAACTATTTCCCCACTCTAATTTTCCCCCTACTGTTACTCACATCTTCTTCTCAACTGTTGAAAATGAGCCATCCTGATTATCACTACAGAAGTTTTTTTTCCTCCCACTGATAATAGCCCACTTTAATTGATTGGTCTTGTTTTACAGTTGGTATGGCAACCCCCATTTTTTCATGTTCTCTGTGTATATATATCTTCCTACTGTATTTTCTACTCCATGCATCCGATGAAGTGGGTTTTAGCCCATGAAAGCTTATGCCCAAATAGATTTGTTAGTCTCTAAGGTGCCACATGTAATCCTAGGGTTTTTTTTGTTTTGTTTTGTTTTTTTTAAGATTTGTGATTATTCCACAGAGATCAAAATATTATTTCTAATTGCCAGCCCTCAGAAATCAACTTGGGAGCTGAAAGTGAAGCTGGGTTCTTTTCTTCTCACGCTTCAGCAGCAGTTATAAAGATTCTGCAGGCCAAATTGTGTCCTTGGGTTTAGCCTGTGCAATTCCATTGTCTTCAGTTTATACTTTACTCTGTTCAGTGGAATTGAACGCGTGTAACCGAGGGAAGAATTGAGCCCTGAAATTTGAATTTAGTTAACAGTTCTGTTGATGACTCGTGAGAAGAAATAGAATTCAGCTCCCTCTCCCATTACTGCTCGTTCTGCAGGACTAGCATGAACGAAATGCCTATTTGTTATCAGGGACTACAATGCTGAATAAAGGCAGTGGTTCTCTCGAATAAGAAGATGTCTGTTTTCACAGTAGAAGTGACTAAGAATATAGCTCCACTGCACACTCATGCAGAGTACATACACTGTGCATCCCTCCCCCAGCAAGGGTATAAAGAGCAGGGTAGGTGGTAAGGCATTGCTTAAGTCAGTTGAGCACAGATATGCTAGAACCTTAGGGTTTGTACCCTACATGGCTCTCTGTGCATACAACCAGTCCCTCCTCAGTTTACACGGCTGTTTTTAGCAGTGTAGTATCCTGCTGCCAGAGCTTTGCCAATGGAAGTGAAAGACTATGGCACTGGGGAAAGACTCGGGCAGTAGGGAGGCAGTGGATGCAGCAACACAGGCAGAGGAGGAGGAGGAGGGGAACAGGGGACCAAACGGCTGCAGTCTCCACTGTAGATTGTGTAGCCCAGTTCTCTCCCTGCTGGGGCCCGAGGAGGCAATAGTGAGAAGAAGCCTGGATCCCAGTTCCTTCCAACGACCCTTCAATAGCACCCACGTAAAACTCACTCCACACAGCATCCTCATTTGCTCATGCACACTCCCACTGCCCAGGGGAGACTATCCACTCCATAGCCAGAGACCACATGATGACCCGACTACTACTAATTTGCCAGTAAAGGCTACAGGACAAGCACTTGCTGCTGCTGCTGCAGGAAAGGAAGTCCACTAAAGGAGCTTCCATGAGATGTCAAGGATGGGGAAAGAATACGTCAAGGACACTGGGCTGCGGGTGGGGGTGGAAGGATTAATGGATTCAGAGGGGGCACTGAAACAATGGAAAGATTGTTTTAGGGGAAGAGTATAGAACTGTTGGCTTTGGGGGCAGGGGATAGAGTATGTAATTGCTTCATTGCGGGGTGGGGGGACAGAAGCAAAATAACTTTGAGGGAGACCTTTATTAAAAGGTTGGCAACACATCATTACATCTTACTCTCTTTATATATAAGCATTCAAAAAGATCTATTAGTTTTGATACATTTTGTTATTAACGGATCATACATTACCATTGAAATCTGGGAGGAAAAGAAACCCATTCCTCCCAAAATAAAACGTTCCCAGCTAATGAAAAGTGTGACAGAGTTGTTACCGCAGTAAGGGTTCCAATTATATTTGCTGATAAAGAGGGATTTTATTGGCCCACAGCCAACTACCATCTCTGCAGAGCAATCCACAAGCAACACTGCTCATGGGGGGGGGGGCTATTTTAGAGCCACTGACCTAGGTGGAAATGTTTGATTTACTGTTTTTTTGTGAATGATGCCAGACCTTTTGGTGCCTGTGTAAGTACTGGGCTAGCCAAAGGCAGCCAATGCAAGTCATAAAATACTGTAACTAGGGGACTTTCATTTCAGCTGTGACTCTCTCGTGACTTAAAGGTGGCTGATTCTGAAGCACTGTACTTAAGGGTGTTTATGATTCAGGAGATATTTTTCAGTCCATACAGTAGCTGCTGCTTTTATCTCTTCAGCTTTGATCTCCTCTATATCCTCAAATATAATTAAATCTGTCACATCTTCTGCAGTCAATTTTTTTCTCCTCTCACAGTCTGTGAAACAAAACGTTCATGCACAAATTGGGAACATTAAACAAAAGAATTTCCAAGGTGCATTAAAATCAACTTTGGGCCACTTCTGCTCCATCTCAGACAAGGTCCCACTGCAAATATTCTATCCTACCTACTTCTTAAGCTTTAACTTGTTGATTTAGTCTCTTTAGCATAATATATGTCATTTAAATGTCTATTTCGGCCTTCGAAGAAGTTAGAACTGATTGTGAATGTTAACTTATTTCTCCAACTTCCACAGAGATAAAGGAATTTGACACTCTTGCTGTCCAACCACACGTCTTGCTATCAAATTACGCAAATTCCATGCTGTATCCACCTTGGAATAAAGCTGTGTGAAAATTTTACATACGAAATCTTTCCAGGTTTTGGGATTCATTACTAACCCAGATTTTGCTGTGCATTTTCACAAAGTTTGATAAGTTCTGAAGTGACTTGGGCTGAATTTTGAGTGAAGTTAAGCCTATTTACAGTTTGGGGTGGAATATTTATCCAAGTTCAATAAGGAGGTACTCCTACTCTAGTGCATATGGTCATGAACCAGAACCCAAATCTGGGTGTTAGGACATGGACACATCTCTACTATTGCGTGCAAGTAGTTATGTACATGTGCTCAGAAGAACACCTTTTTTAAAACAAAAAAGGTATTTTGAAAGAATGCATACAAGACCTGAATTAAAGTTCAGCCTCAGGACTTTCGCACCTCACACAAAGAGGTGGTCTCAACTTTGTATTTTCTATCAAAATGTTTGAGGGATGAGTAAAGTAACTGGAAATTTAAAATCACTGGATACAACTTAGTTTGGAAAGAAAGAGTGGGTAGAGGGGAGGAAGGATGTAACACTATATAACGTATACAATCACCTACTTTAGAATAATTGACAATTCAGAATGACAAAACTTGCAATACTTATGGATCACTATACTAACTGATAAATCACAGAATGGGGTACGGTTAGGACTCTGCTAAATACCACTAATTCACATATGGGAATAGGATGAGAACCTCTCTAAACATCTATTTATAAAAAGAGTAGAAAGAAAAATTGTGTTATCAAGGGAGATTTCAATCTGAGGGAGGTATGAAAGTCTCATGAACCAACTCAGGATGATTCTATATTAGCCCTTGTTCTGATGAATAAAGATGAATCAACCACTGAACAAAAACTGATGATTGCCTAGGTGTTAGTGATCATGATCTAATTTAATTTGCTATATGCAAAAAGAACATAGTTCTACCCAATAATATATAAATACATAGTGCTTTAAAAAGGCCAGTTTACCACAGCTGAAAACAATTATGAGCGGAAGGAAATATTTAAACAAAATTCTGAATGATAATGGAGAATTAGATGCTCCAAAACAATATTTCTGCAATCATAAAAGACAGACTGTGTTGGTGGAGGGTTTTTTGTTTTGTTTTTTGACTGATTAAGAGTGGTGGTGAAAGCAGCAATAAAAAGTCAATATATAACAAATAGAAAAAATGTGGAAACTGATAGCAATGAGTAGAAATGAGCAGTTAGGAATGCAGACAATTGATAATGGAAGCTAAAGGTATCCATGAAAAAATCTATGGTCAATAGAATTAAGGAAATAAGAAGGAATTTGTGTAATATATAAGAAAATCAAAATTCTATTAATGGTACTAGACATGGATGGTATAGTTATAAATGATGTAGAAAAGGATACTAGACATGGATGGTATAGTTATCAATGATGTAGAAAAGGTAGAAGTATTTGATAAATATTTCTATTCTGTATTCAGAAAGAAGCAAGGTGATGTATTCATATCTTACAGTGATAATTAAATCCTTTCTATTCCATCAGTAATCAGTAGTGAGGATGTTAAATAGTAACTATTAAAGTTAAGCAGTTTTAAATCTGCAGAATCAAATAGCTTGCACCCTAGAGTATTAAAAGAATTGGAGAAAGGTAACTGGGTTGACATAATATACTTAGACTGCTGTAAGGCATTTAACTTAGTCCTGCATGACATTCTGAGTAAAAATAAAAAAATAGCACTTTATAAAATCAATGTAACCCATATTAAATGGATTTAAAAACTGGTTAACTCTTACATTGCAAAAAGTAATTTGTAAATAGAGAATCATCATCCAATGGGAGTATTTGTCATGGGGTAGACACAGTGATGAGCTGCCAAAATCTTAACAACCAGTTCCCTCCTCACCCCATGAGGGGGTCATGGCCCACCCCTGCCCCCGAGGGACTCCTGCCCCATCCAACCCCCCACATTCCTTGATGCCCCTCCCAGGACCCCGGCCCCATCCACCCCCCTCCCTTGTCCCCTGACTGCCCCAAGAACTGGGCAGGAGGGTCTCGTGGGACACCGTAGTGGGTGCCCACCCTGCCTCTAAGAGCCAGAGGGACTTGCCGGGGGGCGAGGTGGGGAGTCCCAGCGGTGCTTACCTGGGGCAGCTCCCAGGAAGCATCTGGCAGGTCCCTCTGGCTCCTGGGGGTAGGGGGAGCGACCACTCCCCTCACTGATCACATCAAAAGTGGCACCTTAGGCGCCGACTCCCTGGGTGTTCTGGGGCTGGACCACCCACGGGGAAAATTTGGTGGGTGCAGAGCGTCCACTGGCAGCTCCCTGCCCGGCCCCAGCTCAGCTCACCTCACCTCTGCCCTGCCCCACCCTCCCGCTGGCTTCCCGCGAATCAGCTGTTCGCGCAGGAAGCCAGGGAGGGCTGAGAAGCAAGTGGCAGCTTCGCGCTCAGGCCCAGGGAAGCGGAGGCGAGCTGGGGCAGGGAGCGATTCCCCTGAGCACCCCCCAGGTTACCTACTGCGCCGCGGGCTGCCCTCCTCGTGCCCCCCCCGCCCCAGCTCACCTCTGCTCCGCCTCCGCCTGCTTCTCAGCCCTCCCAGGCTTCCGGTGGGGGGGCGGAGAAGCAGAGCGGGGCGGCGCGTTCAGGGGAGGAGGCAGAGGCGGAGCGGAGGTGAGCTGGGGCCGGGCGCGGGGCAGGGCGGGGAGCTGCAGGTGAGTGCTCTGCACCCATCAAATTTTCCCCATGAGTGCTCCTGCCCCGGAGCACCCACAGAGTCAGCGCCTAAGGCGGCACCTTTTTCCAGTTGTTAAATTTAGAAGCCCTTTTAGAACTGGTTCTCCCTTGCAGGACAACGGCTTCTAACAGGGCTTCTAAATTTAACAACCGGTTCTAGCGAACCAGTGCGAACTGGCTCCAGCTCACCACTGGGTAGACATATCCTGTCACGGGGCGTCAGGTCGCATGCGGTCGATGAGGGGTTATGCCTCAGCTGGCTAAAGCCTATACTGATGGCCCCGCCTATAAAGCGGGGTAGTACGGCCTAGCAATCAGAATCCCTGCCCGGCCCCAGCTCACCTCACCTCCGCTCTGCCTCCTCCCTTGAACGCGCCACCCGCTCTGCTTCTCCACTCTCCCCCCCCACCCGGCTTCTCGCAAATCAGCTGTTCGCGGCGGAAGCCGGGGAGGGCTGAGAAGCAAGCGGCAGCTTCGCGCTCAGGCCCAGGGAGGCAGAGGTGAGCTGGGGTGGGTCCCTTGGGGCTGCCCTTGCTCTCAGGGCAGCATGGCCTCGTGGTCAGAGTCCCTGTAGCTGCCCTCCTGTGTGGAGTTTCGGGGTCTAGTTGCCCAAGGAAGGTGGCGGCCAAGGTAAGGTGACCCAGGCCCTCCCTACTCCACTGCGTCCACCCAGAGCTGACTGTATTCACCACTGGGTCAGCAGGGATCTGCCAAAACACACTGGCCTATTTCCCAGTCCTACAACCAGATCAATGTCTATTTCCCCTGGGCTACTTCCTGCCCTGTCTTCCAGTGCAGTAGTCCATGGGCCCTCTGGGTCTCAGGGGTCGTCGACCAGCAAAATTCCTGAAGGCTCAATGCCCTCTCTGGCTTCTGCAGGCAGCTGGGGATCTGTCTGGGGCTCAGCATGTCTGGCCTCCGTGGTCTGGGGCTCTGGCAGCTCCTCTGAGGGAGCCTGCAATGCGCATCCTTCCTTCTCAGCAGTCTGGCCCAACTGAATGGAGCTGCTTCCTCTTATATCTTGTCTCCAGGTTGAGCATGGCCAGCAGGGGCAGAGGAGTGTGGCATCCTCTGCCCACAGTGCGCAATTAACCCCTGCTGGGCCAACGTGTGGTAGATACACCCCATCAGAAGGTCCCACGGGGATCTGTTCTTGGTCCAATGCCATTCAGCATCTTTATCAATGATCTGGAAGAAAATATAAAACCATTGCTGGTAAAATTTGCATATGACACAAAAATTGGTGGAGTGCTAAGTAATGATGGGGACAGGTGAGTAGTACAGAACAAGCTGGATCACTTGGTAAAATGGGCTATTTGAACAACATGAGGTTTAAAACAGCTAAATGCAAGGTCATACATCTAAGAACAAAACAAGTAGGTCATACTCGTAACCAGGGAGATATGGTTTCCTGAAAAGAAGTAACTCTGAAAAAGTCTTAGGGGTAATGATAAATAACCAACTGAACATGAGCCCCCAGTGTGTTGCTGCAGCTAAAAGTACAGATGTGATCCTTGGATGTGTAAGCACAGGAATATCAAGTAGGGGTAGAGAGGTGGTAGTGCCTCGGTATATGGCATTAGTGAAACCATTACTGAAATATTTTGCACAGATCTGATGTCACACTTCACAAAAGATGATGAAATATTGGAAAGGGTTTAGCAAAGAGCTCCAAGAATGATGCAAAGTCGGGAAAACATGCCTCATAGTGACAGACTTAAGAAGCTCAATATATTTAGTTTATCCAAGAGAAAGTTGAGATGACTTGATAGCAATCTAATTGTACCTTTTTGGGGCAGAGATTTCTGTTAGAAGATGACTCTCTAATCTAGCAAAAAAGGCCTAACATGATCCAATGGTTGGAAGTTGAAGCTACACAAAATCTAGTATTGCCAAAGCTTGCAATTTTAATGCAAATTCCACAATGTGGGGGGTTTTCTCAAAGCCAACTTCTGAAATCATCTTATCACTTGACAGGTTTCAGAATAGCAGCCGTGTTTAGTCTGTATTCACAAAAAGAAAAGGAGGACTTGTGGCACCTTAGAGACTAACAAATTTATTTGAGCATAAGCTTCCGTGAGCTTGATCCGATGAAGTTAGCTGTAGCTCACAAAAGCTTATGGTCAAATAAATTTGTTAGTCTCTAAGGTGCCACAAGTACTCCTTTTCTTATCACTTGAGAATCTCAGGACTTTTTTTTTCTAGCCCTCAGAGCTGCAGAGCAGGGCTTAAAAATGTGAACCCTAAAGCCTCCAACCACAGAAGAGAAAAAACCCACTTTAGTTTTTTAAAATTCAAGATTTTAGCACCTAATTCATAAATTTTTAAAGCATGGAGGTGGCAATATTGAAAATCAAACTGGAAATAAATTTTAAGTGAAGGAATTAATTATTGGAATAACTTACCTCTGACTTTCCATCGCGGTTCCTCATGTCCTATCCTTGGTTACCTTTTCTTCGTCCTCTACACCTTATCTCTGGGTAATCTTACCATAAACACATTCAATCACTATGGGTGGCGGGGATAATAAGCCAGGTGAGGCTCAGCCTCCCCTGGCGCTGCTGCGGCTGCCAGACCCCTGGTTGCAGGGTTTTGGGGGGAAGTTTTTGATTTATTATGCCCCATGCGAATTCCGGGATGGCTGAGGAGAATAGAAACGCATGCTTTTCTCTGGGCGGCTTGGGGTCTGGGGAGGGGAGGCTGGCTGGGGGGGCTCCTCCGAGCAGGTGTGCTGAGGGGGCTCAGGGCTTTGGCTAGCTTGGGGCTCCTTTGTGGGGGGAGGGTGAGGGCTTGGGGCTCCTCCGGCCAAGGAGTATGGGGAGCAGGTGGAAAGGGCAGAGCAGGGGCTAGCCTCCCCGAAGGGGGACTCCACCCACCACTCATGTCAACCACTATGTCTAAGGTGATGAATCACTAGTATACCTTTCTACTCCAGACCTGCCTTCTTTTTTCCAAACTAAAATCTCAGTCTGTGTCTCTGACACCTCCATGTGGATGTCTAGCCATCAGCTCAAGCTCCACATGGCTAAATTAGAGCGCTTAGTCTTCTCCCAAAAATCCTTCCTGCTACCTCCTTCCTCAATCACTGTAAACTCCATTGCCATCCTGCCTGTCACTCAGGCCATACACTGGGAGGCTGCTTGGACTCTGCCCTCTCTCTAGGTCTTCACATCCAGGCTACACCTAAATCTTGCAGATTCTTTCTGCATAATGTCTCTAAGGTACAGCCTTTCCTATCCCTTCACACAGCAAAAACGCTCAGTCAAGTTTTCATTACCTCACGTCTCACTTACTGTAACATCGTTTTCTCTGGCCTTGACAAATGCAGTTTTGCCCCACACGTATCCATTCAGAATGTTGCTGAAAAGATAATTTCCTAGTCCATTGCTTCAGTCATGTCATCCCCCTCCTGGCATCCATTAACTGGCTCTCTCTTTTCTATTGTATCAAACATAAGCCACTTGTCTTCACTCTCAAGGCTGTTCACTACCTATTCCCACCCTACCTATACTCCCTCATTGAGAATCAAAAAGTCAACTGGCCCATGATACCAGAACCCATTGCCAACTTGTTTAAATTTCCAAACAAGCACTTTTGTGTTCTCTCTCCTACTGTCCCTCACAGTTGGGAGGACACCCTCGTAACCATCCAAAAAAGCGATCTCATTATCTTCCTTTAAATCCTTCTTTAAAATTGTGCCCTGCCATGATGCCTACAAAATACTTGACAATGTTTGGCTGCTGGTGTGCTGAGACCACTACCTATCTTGTTGACAAATACTGCTTCACTGTTTCCTTGTACTCCCCTGTCTGTAGCCCATCTGTTGTTTCTCATTTTATGATTAGAGTGTAAGATTTTGGGACAGGATCTGTCTTTGTTCTGTGGTTTGTACAGTGTTTGGCACAGTGGCATCTTGGTTTGTTGCTTAGGGCACAATAAGACCAATAACCACTACCTAGGGATGTGGCGGAGTCTCCCATCACTTGAAATGGTTAAATCAAGAGTGGATATCATTCTAAAAGATATGCTCTAGCTCATATAGAAGTTACGGGCTTGATACAGAAATTACACGGTGAGGTTCTTTGGCCTGTGTTATGCAGTAGGCCAGACTAGATCACAATATACCTTGCGGGCCTTAAATCTGATGCCCAGTCCCAATTCTCCATCTTCAGCTACTACTCTTCTCACCACAAATATGGGGTTACATAGCGGAAGTACATTCTTCAAGTACTTGCCACCTCTCTGTCACAAGCAGGGTTTTTGTTGTGATACAGCTACTGACTACAAAAGGAAAAATGCTAGACCCTTAGGATGAAAGGGTAGGTGAAAATTTAAGGAAAAAGGAGAGAGAGTGCACTTTCTTTTAAGGATGCTGCCAGGTAAGCTCACTCACACAGCCTTGATTTGCCTCTGAAATAAGGGCTCAGAATATTAGCACCTTCTCAAGATATTTTTGTTTTTTGAAGTGTGGTGACACTTAATTCAGTCCTGTCAAGCACATGTTGTATAAGGCTTTGTTTCAGTTATGCCAGACATGGTATGATGCAACAAGATGTGCTCGTGGTATATCTTGATTGGCAGCACAACATGACATATCAGAACTTCAAAGCAAGTGATTGTTTCAGGTGTAATTTAGAAACACCTTTCACCAGTTCCACTCTTTGAAAAACTGCCAGGCTCAAGACTTCTATTTGCAGCTGATAAGCAGATTCAGTTTGCTTGGAGAAGCAGATTTTTTTCTGAACTGACAAGATGATAGTCTTTCTAGACACAGTGTAAAGCATCAGGGACTGTTGCATGCCTCTCATTAAATGAGCTGATATGCAGAGATTGTGCATAAGCTTTTGTTTGTAGTACCTTGTTATTTCAGTTATATACAGCAGGGGCCTAATATTATGCAGGACTGACCATATATTTCATAGCTATAGTATTGGGATGTATGAATTCTGGAGTGGTGAGTGAAGATTGAAGAATAATGAAGCAATGATAAAGAAGCTGGGGGCAGTTTGTCACTGCTGTCTCACCTCCCCCCCCACCCAGGGAACTGGGGCACTTTTTTTTTTTGCATACCTCTATTATGTCCTCTCATTTGTCTCTTATCTATCTTGACCAGGTCCAGTCTGTTCCATCGCTCCTCACCTGGTACAATTTCCATTACTCTAATCACTGCCTCACCCTATCCCAGAAAACTGACTTAGTGCTTCCACCCTATAGCAATTTCATCCCAGCTCCCTGCCCTCCAACTTATCTCTGAACCTTCTTTCTGGAGTGGGGTGAAAGCTGAGGGAGAAGCCTTTCCTTCCTCCTCCTGCCTGGCTACACTTTGGACATTGCAAAACACTGATCCTGCTCCCCTTCCAGGCTCTAGTCCCAATATCATAGCTGGATGGGAAGTAGGCAGGGGGCAAATAAAGAAACTAATTTCCTTTTCCCTCACACCAAAGCAGCAGGGACACAGTAGGTATATGTGAGCTTTTCAGTATAAATAGACTAGCAGGGATGCTACTGGGCTATAGCAGCAGGATAGAGAAAGCAGCTGCCACTTGGTACTCCTCAGTTGAATCAAGGAGGCTTCAGAGCATGCCAGGGTCAGAGAAGAGCTGGTGAGACGGGATTGGAGAAGTAGTGCTCCCTGCTACCTTTCCATAGTGATGGGCCTGAGCTTGGGTTTGGTTTGTTGGTACTTGGCAAAAGTTAATGTCATTTCTTAAATTGTCCAGTCCACCTAGTCCTAATTACTATAAAAGAAAAAATACAAGGATGACGTTACACTGGATGTGAGTGGAACAATCTGATTGTTAACCTCTGTCATAATGGGACAGGTTTATTTCCATTTACAAGGACAGGCAAAATGAAAGTCAACAACAGATTAATTTATTGATCAAATAAGATTTAAGTACTGATATATGCAGTCCGTCTTAGTCCCATTGGCAAACACTTACTCTTGCAAGTGGGTCCATTAAAGTCAGTGGGACTATTTCCATGAGCAAATGCTCATTACTTGTGAGTAAGAGGTGTACTAACTAGCACTAAAGCTGTATGAAGGGGACACAATAACATTTAAGAAACGGCTTCTGATCTCACAAACTGGTGTTAACCAGGAACACCACCACTGAAGTCAATGGTAGTTTTATAGAGTTGGATCCAAATTCTATGTAGCTCTGTCTGTTTCCAAGTTGACTGACCTACTAATCTATAAGGATCAGCTAAGTGAACAGAGACGAAATATGAGCAATCAGATTTAAAAGATACAAGAGACTTGCTTGTGCAGTAAGGGAAGAAGGAAGTAAAGTCATTTACATGCTTAACAGTGTCATTTAAATAGAGTAATCAGGAATTGTTAAATATCTAAAAATAAAGCATTGCCTAATATCAGCCCAGCATGGGAGACACTTAAAAGGGCTACATACTCCCTGGGGTTGAGAGAAAATCTGTAGTGAGAGGCAATGAAATAACTTTTCAAATAAAAACCAGCTAGGGCACATTTCCATAATTTTATAATCAGAATTGCTCCTGAAGCTATATTATATATCACATGGAGGAAAAATGGGGGGAGGGGGAAAACAATTGAAAGCAGACAGCTGCCCAAACATTATAGAACCTGTATAGCTTTGACTAGCTCTCCTAGAGAGAATTTTAATGGAAGGTTTACTAGCAGATACTTCTGTATGTAAGCTTTTCAATATAAATAGACTCACATCTTTCTAGTAACGGCTGGAGGGGATATGAGCATTACACACATTTTAGGCCTCATTCCAGCTGCCTCTGTGCAGCTATGCAAGATGTAAGGAAGATTTCTCATGCTCTTCCTCCTCATTTGTGCCCAACAAAAGGGCTATCTACAACCAGGACAGGGAGTAGATTAAGTGATCCAGGCTACTGCAGCCAGCAGTGCTAGCCTTTGCAAAGGGGATCGAGTAAAGGCAGGGCCATGGCCCCCTGTTTCACACCAGCCTACAGAACAGCACCTCTGTGAAAGATGGTGGAGCTGCCACTCCACCACACACTGCTCTAGAGCTACTGGAGCAATTCTGCGTGTCATTCAGAATTCCTCTGAAGGGCTGCTGTTGCAGCACAGCCCCTTCCAACCCCTACAAGGGTTGTGGTGTCCAATAAGGAATAGAGTTGCAGGTACCTTGGAATTCTGGGGGAAACTGTCCAATGTACTAATTAGGGTTGCTCAAAGACTGGTTCCCATTTCTTTGAAAAAAGCTGTTCTGGAGAGATATTCAGAGAATTTGTTATCTTAATTCCTTTACAATTCTTGTAGTGGCAATAAACATACTTTACACGTTCACAGCACCCTGGGTTTTCAAAATTCTTATAGATCATTGTGTAGAACAAGATTTCAGAAATCCAGGAGTGGGATAAAATCACTGCAAATTAAAGATGCACATTCTGTCTGTGTGTCTAGCTACAACTAGAGAAGAATGCAGCATTATATAAAACATAGGAGAGACAAATTACGAACGCTGACTAATGTTTTAAGGTGTTTGCCTTACAACTGTACTGATGCACAGGTAGGCATAGTATTTGCAAGTTGTCAATATAAAGCAGTGTTTCAAAGCGGCTGATCTTAAGCACAGCAGGCAAAAGGTTGCATTTTGGAGAACATCAGCACTCAAAAGAAGCCATTTCTGTGTGGTATTCTTTACAAATTTATCTAGAGGATTAATATTGATTTATACCTACATTTCTTTTTCTTTCATTTTTCGTTTAAATAAACAGAATTTTCTAAGATGAAAGCACTTACATAAAAAACCCTCCATTGCTAATTGTTTTTTTTTTCTAATCTTCTCACCTGTAGCCAGAGTCAAGACTTGCATTAATAAATAAAAGTCCTCAAAGAATCAGACTTGAAAGGACATAGTAAGTAGAAAGAGCTGCTATAAAAAGCTGAATTTTGCTTAGGAAGTTTTTCCCCATTTTTCCCCTAAATGTTTCAGAATTCAATATTTTGAAACTTGAAAATTTTTGAAATTGTAGCTGGTCAAAAATTGAACTGAACACATAGTACACTTTTTAAAAAAATCAAATTTTGACATTTGAAAGTCACAATTTTTGCCCAGCTCTAAATATAATTGTTTTAATTTAAAGAAACGTATTGTCTTTGACTCACTACTTGTGGTCACTGCAGATGAAATGAGTATGCAGTGGTATGGTGAATTGGAACTGGGAGAGCACTCAGTGCGTAGGGTAGAATGGCTGTGATAGAAGGGAGCTAGCAGGGCATCCAGGCTAGCACAATTTGAGGTACCCAGAATAGATAAAAGATGAGGCCAGAGATATAAATGGATGTACTGTATTTCAACCCAGTTCTTCTTCATATGTACATATCTCCCATGATTGTTTTCTTGCATGCTTTGGTCCATTATCCTTATTTTTTTGAAGGAATTTCTAAACTAAAAGTGTGTGGTTCCCACTGCCCTGTGAAGAGCTGAGTACCTCCTGAGAAATACTGAGTTCCCGCAACTTCATAGGAGCTAAGGAAGTTTGGTGCCTTTCAAGATCTGGTCTATTTACAGTAGTAGGCATTGTTTATACCATACACAGATGTGCAGCAAAAATCCAAGGGGAGATTAGAACCTTTGTCCTCTTCTCTGAATCTAGAACTCTACTATATTAGGTATAAAAGCAGCTGTTCCAGCTCCTTAAAAACATAGTCACTTTTTCTCAAGTCCTATTTGTCAACAAAACCCTACTTGTTAGTAAGTCTGATGCATAATTTTTTGATGACTGTGATCAAATGTTTCTTCTTTCACTGACAAATGAGATAATATCCTTTATATGGAGGCTCACAAATTAGGTTCTATAAAAGAGAACATTACAACTCTGAGGGGACGAGGGGGAAGACAGCATGAGACACAACAGACATTTTCCATTGGGACTCCTCCATTACAAGCCCAGTGAATGACTGATCTGTGCTGAAAGACTCTACAATCATTATGAAGTGTAAAGCAGTAAAGTTTACTGTTTTATTGAGCAGATTAATTTTCAGATGCATTGGGAGCAAGGTCTGTTCTTTGAATAACCTGATCTTTTTAATATGTGAACACTGATGGATCATGCTTTCACTGCAGTGGCTGTATTTCAGTGCAGAATGTATTGATTGCTACCCTACCTACCTACATACATACGTACATAGGTGCATTCACGAATAAAGTCCATTGTTTAAGTTAAAAAAATCATTTAATTTTGTTTGTTTTGTTTCCTGCAGAGGAAACTTCCTCTTTCCCTTGGGCCAGGGTGGGTATTCTGAAAAATCAGGGAGACTAACTCCTACCACTTCTTCCCTCTTATCCTCCTGCTCTGTTCTTAAAAATGGTGTCACTGGTTTTCTTACCACATGGATTTTTCTGCAGACAGCTAGTGTCACACTCCTGTTGAAGGTTAGGGTTTTAACTTTATTCCTATCAGCAGACTGATTCTATATGGCTAGTCAAAATATATCACAGACTCTAAAGACAGTGTCTTCAGGAATAAGATGAAATGGTTTTGTTTTTAATGTATTCTTAATTTCCTCTACTCTGCATTATAAATCAAAAGTATAATCTTTAGAGGCACAGCTGAGATCCTCTCAGTGCAGAGCCGGAGGGGGAAGTGACTGAATGCTACTGTTAAGATCCTCCCAAGCCTGGGGTTAGCTGGGATTGGATTTGGCCCAACCACAAATCAGAATAATCCTGACATTGCTCTAGCTTGTACTAGTTGTAAGTGGCCCCAAAGTGTCATTATACCAGCTGGAGATCTTCTCCCATTGTCATGCCTCCAAACTGTTCTGCTAGAAATTGAAGTGCCCTGGAAATCCAGTGACACAAAGTGGACTGTTTTGGTTCATGCTCATACATTTTCTGGTACCATTGCAGACCTCTCCTTCTTTTCCTCCTTTCCTGCACTCCATCCCACTCCTGCTCACTGGTCCAGGCTGTTTACTGGTGGTTCTCTGGTGGACACAGCTCAGTTAACCAACGTTTTGCAAGGGATGAACCATTTTGTTTTGATAAGTGCAATTATCACCAAGGGCCTAATCCTGCTTAGTGCTGAACACTCGCAACTCAGGTTGACTTCAATGGTAGCTAGGCACCTAACCAGGTAAGGGACTTTATAAAGCCTACTGGTGCCTACTTGTATTTTAGGCATCTAAATACTCTTGTAAATCTGGCCCCAAGAGTCCAGAAGTGATTTCTAATCCAGCAGCCTGTGTGAATGTTTGTCATGTCAGAATGATAAACCTTCAAACAGCACATGAAACCTAGTGTTCTTCTTTGTGACTTGATTAACAAACTCAGGGGACTTTGGGTTTTTTTTTTATATTTCACACACTCTATTTCTCTGATGTGAGAGAGATTTTTGACCCAATGAGGAATGAGTAAAAACTGAAAAACGACCTCAGAATTAGTCCCATTGTTTACCATTGCTATATGCAGAGGAAATAGCCTCTCAGACAAGGAGGTCACATTGAATAGTTGCTGCTGCCTTTTCATAATTTCAGAGAAGGGCTCACTTGAGTTTATGAATAGTAATAGAAGTAGATGGAAAACTTATTGAAATTGCCCCCGTTCCATGATGTAGGATAGCAGCTGCAATGGCACACCACTTAGTGATCACCTGCGTGATATTCATTAAGCTGTGTATTGTATTGTTCCCTCTTGTGCCTTTAGTCTAAAAGCCCCTTGAGGTAGGAATTGCATTCCTCATCTGGCATATTTGAGGCAATTATATGATGTTGTGCACACTTAATTACACTATATGGTGGCTTATAAGGATAATCTAATATGTATTCATATTTGGATGATTATTACTTTAGATACTTCAGATCTAATGTACAAGTGCCTACTTTTGGGGATAGATGCTTTCAAGCTATATCAAAACAAATAAATACTATAATCCTAGATGACAAATAGCACTATAATCTGCGTACAGTATACTGTGCTCAAAATGGGTGGGTAAGGATGCTAGATTATTGCCCATCACACTGACTATGTATAGGTAGATGATATTCTTCATACCTATGGCTATCCAGATGTGGCACATTGGCTGTAGTCAAGTGTACTGCCTGCTGTATCCTCAATCAGGGGGCTGTCTCCTACATTGGCAGGAAAAGGTAGTTGATGATGATCCAACAGGATCTCTCTCTTCTGCTTACACCTTCAGGGAGCTGATTCTCAAATCTTCTTCTGCGAAAACCCTGCTGAGAACAAATATATTAAATAAATAATAATGAATAATACCTTAACTTGTAATGAAGACAAGGCTGAGCAGAATAGCCATGCTTCATGATAAAGAGCCTCAGCAAAATACCTATTTTAGAAATGGGAGGGGGGAATGAACCAGATTCTAAAGACGAAAACAACCCCTTGACCAATTTGGTGGTGTCACATTGCCCTCGTGACCACATTTCATACAGTACAGGAATGATCACAATGGGCGTGAGGGCAAGAATTTTAATGGTAGGTTGTGAGAAATGACAACATGGACAAGGAGTTCAAAGCTGAAACCTGAGCTTGGAGAGGCTTGCAAATTAGTTGAAATGAGTAGCAATGATGCAAACAGGGGGGATGATGTATCCCAGCCTCTTTATTTTTTTCTCTGGTGGGGATAAAACACTGCAAAACTCATCCTATATTTGCCAAAAGGAAGTTTGAACCTTGGTGCTGCCACTTCTCCCCACTCCATCTCTAGGGAAGCCCATCAGGTATTCTTCACCTGTTTGAGGCTCTGGGGGACAAAGGAACATGTTTGGGCAAGAAGAACTTAAAGCCAGGGATGCTTTGCAGCACAGTCCCTCCCACACTCAAGACAGATGCTATTTCCCTATGAAAGATAGCCCTGGCCTGTCAGCATTGTCTTATGTGGATTCTTGCATGTACATTGAAATCCCCCCCCCATATCAAGAGTTAAAGTTTAAGGCAATACAGGGAGGGAACTCAGCTGTCATGGAGTGGGGAGTAGCGTGGGAGCAGAAGTCCTCTCTGCTAATGCCACAGCCACCCACAAATGCCTCAGAAATGCAGGATTTCACCATGGATTTTGGGATTCCCACAGGTCAGAAAGGCCACATCCCCACCCTTTTCTGTAAGATGAAAGGCAAACCTGCCTATCCCTCCATTTCACCTCAACATAAAGATATCAAGAAAACTATTTCCTAGCACTTCCATGGTTTTTTCCCCTAGAGAAAGGATGATTTGTCTCAGCTGTAAACCCAAATCTTGGATTTGGTCAAAGAGATTGTTCATCCCTGACACAAACAAGTCATTTTCGTGCCCAGTAAGGCCACTTGTTTGATTTTTTCCCTACAACACCAGCCTTGACATGTTTTTATTAATTCATTGCCCGTTTTATCATAATTTCCAACCCCCTACTATTTCTGTCTTATCTGAATCCGAATCAATAAATGGCAAACAGTGGCTTCTAATGATTATTTACATAATTTTATTTAAATACCTGTTATCCTATTGTGGAGATCAGGACTGAGCTGCATAAATCTTTTAGGGGTAGAAAGTGCATGTGCAAAACACTAAAGAGTGAGGGAGCTCAAGGAAATAAATTCACAATGCAGTAATGACAGATTACACAGTTGAGACAAGTATGATAGATGAGTTTTATCAGAGCAAAATTGCAAAAGCACTTTGCTGTGCTTCTTAAAGGGGATTATGGGTACTGAAAACCCAGAATTCATTATCCAGTTAGATAAAATACAGGTGATATCTCAGGCAACTGTTAACATGGGGATAGCAGCCTTTAAACAGGGACAATGAGCACTTTAAAAAAATAAGCATGTATTTAAATCACATTAAGAAAACCACATAAGTACAACCAAACCCAGAAAAATAGTACAGCGTAAAAAATAAAAAAAGGAGTTTAACACATTATGCCCATTTGACTGATTTCTATCTTTGATTTAGGAAACTATATCTTCATTTACCTCTAAAGTCTAATCTTCCTGCCCTTCTGTCCCAGAAAGCCCTCATTAACTGGTTAAAAGATAGGAAACAAAGGGTAGGAATAAATAGTCAGTTTTCATAATGGAGAGAGGTCAATAGTGGTGTCCCACAGGGTCTGTACTGGGACCAATCCGATTCAATGTATTCATAAATGGTCTGGAAAAAGAGGTAAACAGTGAGGTGACAGAATTTGCAGATAATACAAAACTACTCAAGATAGTTAAGTCCAAAGCAGACTGCAAGAGTTACAAAGGGATCTCACAAAACTGGGTTGACTGGGCAACAAAATGGCAGGTGAAATTCAATGTTGATAAATGCAAAGTAATGCACATGGGAAAACAATCCCAACTATACATATAAAATGATGGGGTTGAAATTAGCTGTTACCACTCAAGAAAGAGATCTTGGAGTCATTGTGAATAGTTCTCTGGAAACACCTACTCCATGTGCAGTGGCAGTCAAAAAAGCTAACAAAATGTTGGGAATCATTAAGAAAGTGATAGATAATAAGACAGAAAATATCACATTGTCTCTACATAAATCCATGGTATGCCCAGATCTTGAATACTGTGTACAGATGCAGTCACCCCATCTCAAAAAAGATACATTGGTATTGAAAGAGGTACAGAGAAGGGCAACAAAAATTATTGGGGTATGGAACAGTTTCCATAAGAGGAGAGATTAATAAGACTGGTACTTTTCAGCTTGGAAAAGAGAGGACTAAGGTGGGGTATGATAGAGGTCTATAAAATCATGACTGGTGTGGAGAAAGTAAATAAAGAAGTGTTATTTACTCCTTCTCATAACCCAAGAACTAGGAGTCACCAAATTAAATTAATAGGCAGCAGATTTAAAACAAACAGACGGAAGTATATCTTCATACAATGCACAGTCAACCTATGGAACTCTTTGACAAAGGATTTTGTGAAGGCCAAGAGTATAACAGGGTTCAAAAAAGAATTAGATAAGTTCATGGAGAATAGGTCCATAAATGGCTATTAGCCAGGATGGGCAGGGTTGGTGTCCCTAGCCTGTGTTTGCCAGAAGCTGGGAATGGGTGATGGGGAATAGATCACTTGATGATTACCTGTTCTGTTCTTTCCCTCTGGGGCACCTGGCATTGGCCACTGTCAGAAGACAGTATACTGGGCTAGATGGACCTTTGGTCTGACCCAGTATGGCCGTTCTTATGTTGTGTTCTTATTTACAGGTATATCTTTTCAAAGAAATTTCCTGCCATTTTAGGAGCATCAGGCATTGGCTTGCCTTTGTCCCTCCTATTGGCAACGATAGTTCGTCTCTTGAGGGTTGTGATACTCTAGTCTAATACAGGTTACTGGGCTCAACAGAGAGGTAACTGGGTAGGGTTTAGTGGCCTGGGTTGTGCAGGAGGTCAGACTAGATGATCTGACAGACTAGATGATCTCAGTCTTGTCCTGATTTTCACACAAGCTTCACTGGAAAAACTGACCATGACTGGTTTCAGTGATAATGAAGCTCCACTCAAGTGCAGTCAGCTGACCAAGATGGGGGCCTTCTCTGTTGTCCATACCAGAAGGATGCTCTTCTGTATCCGAGCCACCTGCAATATAAAAGGTCTGATTTCAGAGATTTCATCTTCTCCAGTGCCACACTGCCATGGGTACTCCTGGATGAATTGATATTTTCTTAGGTACTTTGTTCTTAGGATAATTTTTACTGCAGCTCAAAATGCTTGAGAACTGATGCTGCTCTTTGCTATCTGCATGTGTGTGGAGCTGGAAGCAATATGATTGCCTCTGGAAGAATTGCTTTCCACATACAGTACAAGATTTTGAATCCTTTCAAGCACTGTGGGTGCAGGAAGGTGAGTGGGAGGGAAGGAGGATGGCCAAGGGGGCTGCCCAGTTCTCTGAATAAATTAGAACAGCCTTAGGAATTCTTGAGGCAGTTTAGCAGCAAGAGCTACCTTAACTCTGCTCTCATAATGATGCCCTGGAAGAGTGAGAAGCTCAGGCTACCTTACCTGTTTTGTTTCATTTGTTTTTTAAAGCTATTATTGTGTCATTGACCCCAAAACTAGACTATTGTTCTGAAGATTACATGTACTGTACCAGCTCTGCTCTTCCTTACTGCTATACACTGCACAGAAAGATAGAGCTTTGCTAAAGTCCTTATTAGACAAATAGCATGCAGAAGGCAGTCATTCTCCATGCCTCATTATATGCCCAATCCTATGATGTATTCAGGGCACTTAGGTAGGTTCGTGCCCTCAAAAATATTTAGGTGCCTAAGGTAGAAATCAATGGGAGTGAGGCACCTTAAGAACTTTTGAAGCTCTGGGCCTTGGTGCCTCAGAACAAGTGCTTAGCAGCTCGCAGGATTGGGCTCATGATTCCATGTGCCAACGACAGATCCAAGTGTCATAAGACTTCATGGAAGTGTGTCTGTATCCCCATTGTAACCAATTCTAAATAAAAGCTCTATGCTGCAAGTTTTCAATCATTCATCTACAAACTGTACAAGCCCAGTGGCTGTTCAAGCTAGCCACTGACTGAGGACTTCTTAAAGCCCCTTGGAAAAATCTCTTGATCCAAAAATAACACAACATGCAAAGTAGCTATAAAAGGAACAAAGAAAGCAAAAAAAGGGCCTCAGCTCACTGAGGATACATGCAGAGTTAAGGTAATCTGGCCATCTCAATTGTGAATCCCATCTTTTAAAGTGTTTGATTTTATTGTAATTAACTGAATTTCCTTCGGGTTTCATGGTTGTGTATCTGTTTTTTTTTGGGGGGGGGTTTGTTGTTTGTTTGTTTTGTTTTGTTTTTTAACTAATTACATTATCCTTGTAAGGATTTTTACTAAGGCCTGGTCTACACTGGGGGGGGGGGATCAATCTAAGATACTCAACGTCAGCTACGAGACTAGCGTAGCTGAAGTCGACGTATCTTAGATCGACTTAGAATCACTTACTTCGCGTCCTCGCGGCGCGGGATCGATGGCGGCGGCCGCTCCCCCGTCGACTCCGCTTCCACCTCTCACTGTGGTGGAGCTCAGGAGTCGATGGCAGAGCAATCGGGGACCGATTTATTGCGTCTACACTAGACGCGATAAATCAATCCCCGATAGATCGCTCTACATTGCTTTCCCAAACTCTGAGACACTCCATAATTTAGTGCATCTTTTGGGAGAGCATGGGATCATAGTGCAGTGACTGAATGCAGATGGCAGAGTTCAGGGCACCAGACCTGTCCTTAAAGACAGAGATAAGGAGAGGATTTAGAGAAGATTTTGTGGAGGGGGGAGGGGAGAAGAGAACAGAAGGGAGAGGACAGAAAGCTTTTGTTTCTTTACGAAGGAGGTCTAACCTCCTTTTGGGGTCCTGGATTGGCACTGCTTAACCAGGAGAGAGACAAATTACTTAGAATAGATAGACTAGATAAACAGGAAAATCAGTGGGGAAAAAAGAGCATTTAGCAGGCTGGCTTGGAAAATAACTATAAGCTTTCATAAAGATTTGGGCTTAGTGTGGACAGATGGGAGGTGTAAGATTTTTGTCTGGTCTGGGTTATTTTCGGACTGGCTTGCCCAAACTATATGCAGCATTTTCATAATTGGAAATATGAGGGGTTTTTTGTTTGAAGATTGCAAAACTATAACTGAGTTGTTGGCTTTTGTTTTTAAGATGGCCATTAGTGATAAACTTAGTGACAGCGGTCACCATTTAAAAATTCAAAATTTGCCATTCTGCAACAATGTGGTACTAATATTTATTGTTATTCAGATACGGGAAAATAATCTGGTTATTGCAGGTACCTGGGTTAGTGAATACTGAGTTTTTAAATGGTGCACCCTGTAGATAGCATAGTATACCGATGACATAGCTATCATGCATAGATTGCAAGAGGATCATTACAGCTTGAAAGCATAGTAAGTCACTTAAATAATATTGTACAAATGAATACTATTCTCCTTTCTAAGCACAGATAATTCATCAAGTGGAGATGAAATAATAATTGCACTAAATCCTTGCCTAAAACATAAGCTTAATCTGAACCAAACCTTTGGTTTGAGTTTTTGTTGTTGTTGAAGGTATCAAAAATGTGATTAACTTTTAATTTTAAATTTTTCACTAACACGGTATTCATTTAGGGCCTGGTCCTGCATAAATACCTCTACACAAGAAATATTTTTAATATGAGTTCGACTGATGTCAATAGCACTACTCATAGTAGTAAGTACTACAGTGGGGATTTTCAAAGGGACCTAAGGAGGTTAGGCAACTGTATGCTATTAAAATTCACTGGGAGCTGGGCACCTAAATCCCATAGGCTCCTTTGAAAATCCAAGCCTATGCCAGTAATAATCATTTGCTGTAGCATCTAGCACTTAGTGTCAGGACAGTCATGTTTCTTTGAGTAGCAAACTCATGGTATATTTTCCATCATTTTGCTTGCATGTTTGCACAGCTTTTGATTTCATGGTATTCTATTTGAAAATGCTAAAGGGTAAGTTACATTATTTTCTGCATTTTCATTATTCTTCACTTCTAACTTATTGCTGATACTGTAAGTGAAAGTGACAACATGTTTTGAGAGGGGTTATTCTCTCAGCTTTTCCAGTTTAACTAAAAGGAAGGAAGGAACAGAAATGCTATGAAAGTCTGTTCTCACAAGATTTCCAGTTTGGGGGTTGGTTTTTTTTAAACACAGACTTAAAGAGTTTTACATACACTTCTTATAACCATCCAAACTTTGGAATACTTTTCCAACTGAAATTTCATTATTTATGGTCCAGGCAGGAGTTAAAGTAACTCTGAAGACTTATCGGTACAGGGCGGAGCCTTGGGCAGAAGAGGTGGGGCGTCAGCGTCGCCCAGCCAGCCCTTCCAGGCCGCCCGGGGCTCCAGTGGTGATTTAAAGGGCCTGGGGATCCAGCCACTGATGCTGCGGTAGCGACGGCCGGAGCCCCGGGCCCTTTTAAATCGCCAGCCTGAGACAGCTGTTCCCTTTGTCCCCCCATCTGCTGCCTGGGGGGCTGGGGGGGCGGCGAAAGGGGCAGGGAAGTTAAAGTGCTGCCGTGGCAGCACTTTAATGTGGGCTACGTACGGGCCGGTACCGGCTTCTTACCGGTAAGCTGTACCAGCCCGTACCAGTTCACTTTCTTCCCTGGATCCAGGATATACTTAATGAAAGATTTCTAAAGCCCATAGTAGCTTCCTTTGTTTGTATTCAATTGATTAGCATGAGAATTGATATGTACACACCTCTATTCCCTATATCATCCTATTCCTTCTTTATTTCATCATGGAGGCATTTGGTTTGAAGGGAACACTCCCCTTTAAATTCTGTACAATGAAGGCAACAGTAGACCACACTGATTACATTAGGTTGACAAATGACAAGCATTAGTTACCCTCTGTGTCTCTCTGTGTGTCTAAAACCCAGGTGCATTATGTCACTGTAGAAAACTGTGTATGAAATCAATAAACTCAAGGAAAATGGCTATAAAACTACAATTCTTTAAGTCAAGAGAAAGTAAATTGCTCATGCTGCTCAGGTAGTTTTGGATTTGTTGCCTGTTTCCATAAGAGATTTTCTTTCCAATAATTTAAGTCTCTGGAATTACAGTTAGTCACTATAAACCTAAAAGTCGGATGCATTAATCTTTATATATGCTCCCTTCCATTGCATCTTTCTTTATTTATGGAAATCATTTTTCCAGAGTAATACTATAAGCTATACAACTTGTTTTCATGAGGAATTGAAGTTTTAAAAAATAGCTCAAAATAAAACTAGACATGAAATATCATTCAAAAACCACCACATAAAATTTACAAATATTTATTGCTTGCAATAAATATTGTCCCAGGTTCCTAGGCAGGTGAAGGTTTTTAGTATTACTACAAGTCTCTATCCAAAGCCCTTCTTTGTAGTTAAAGCAGGTAAAAGTCTTTCAGCGCTGCCTCCCCGGTACCAGAATTCACAGGCCACCTATATTATTTAGCACACCACCCATTTTAAAAACCAGATTGAGGGCCTTGGGCATGACTGCATATTACAGCATAAAGCTGCGCTTGAAGTATAAGACAGATATCTGCTTCATATTCAGACCTGAATAGTGTGTGTGCGGGGGAGGGGGGCGAATCTGAATTTGTTTGAAATATTTGAGTAAACAAATAATGTTGAGATCAGTTCACCATCATTCACAAATGCAACTCTCATCTGCTTGGGAGCCAACTACAATGTGGGAAGGCCGTCTTTCATCCCAAGACACTATGGAACTGATTCTTATCTCTCATACTGGTTTAAAATCATTTTACTAATAAGTGAGATCAGATCCACATCCTATGGGGCCAGATCAGCTTTTGTAGGTCAGCATGCCTTTGTTTTAAAGCAGCCAAAAATTGCAATAATCTCTGGTTCATGTATAGTAGGTTTTGTAGACCTTATAGATCTAGGTTCATATACTGACTAGGAAATGCGCCTACAGGGCAGATTATGAGATGTGTGCACATGCAGCTACAGTGGTTGTGTGTGCATATGACCAATTAGATGTATAAACAGTAATGTGTATGCACGAGCACCATGTCTATCTATGCAATCACCATACTGTAAATCAACTTGACAAATATATATTTTTTTCATGTACAACTGAATGCATGATTTTCTGAGAAATTGGACCTAAATATTTATGGAGAACCTGATGCCAGTTCTTTCCTCTTCCCACCAATCTGTGGTTTACCTGGCATCCAAACTCTCCAAGTTACCTGGTGGTTCAGTGGAGCATCATCCAGGAAGTTGCAATCCACAAGCCTCCCAAGCATCTAAAGTCACACTAAGTTATTGACACAATAGAGCCAATGTCAAAGCTATACTACAGTGTAGGCCCTATCAGGTATGTCTACACTGCACCTGGGAACAAGCCCCCCCAGTTCAAGTCCACAGACTTTTGTGTTGGCAGCTGGACTGGTGCTAATGTACTAATTATAGCTGTGTGGTTGTTGCACCTCAGGCTGGAGCTAGGGCTCTCAAGCCTCAGGTGGTGATGGGGAAGAGGGGGTCACGCCAGCATGAGGCTGGCTCCCAGATGCAGTGTAGCCATATTCTTAGTGTCACATAAGTGCTGCTTTACTACACCTACAGTGCAGGATGATTTATTGAGTTAATCCAAAAGTGTATTTAAGACACATCTTTTGAAAATGACAAGTTCGACATAGAAAGGAATGATTTAATACATTAGGCTTTGATCATGCAAAGATTTAAACATATGCTTAACTTTAAGCACACAAATAGTCATTGATGTCAGTGCACCTACTTCTGTGCTCAAATGTATATGGAAGTCTTAACAGAACTGGGGCCTTAGTGGGCTCCAGTTCTAAATAAAAGGGCACCAACGACTCCCTGAATAAATATCACTTCCCCATGTTGCTCACTGCATTACATTTTTCAGATACTGAAACACTCTGAACTCTGTGATGAGGAGTTTTTGAAAATAAATATCATAATTAAAAAACAAACAAAACACATGAGTGGGTGTAAAAGTGAGTCAAAATCTGATCAATGAACCTTCTTTTGGGAGTTGTTTTCGAAAACAGCCTCAGGTCATTAATTTGCTTGGGCAATTTTCAGTCTTTGTTTTGATGGATCAGTAACTTGATGGATTTGACTTTAACAGGCCTCTATAACTTGAAACAGTAGGGCTATTTCATCTTTGTTGGATCACTTCCTACTAGTTATAATAAATTAGCTATTAGTTATTGCTTTAATGTGATAGCACCCAAAGGTGCCAATCTGAATTAGACTCCATTGTCCTGGGCATTTCTTAAAGCTACAGTAAGCCACAAGCCATGTCCTGAAGAGCTTATAACATAAGGTCCTGATCCTGCAAGTTGCTTCACGCAGGCAGATCTCTTTGCCCATGCATAACCATGCTTGAGTCAATTGACCTCCCTGAGGCACACCTGCGTGGAGCAGTTTGCAGGAACAGGACCTAAAATAAGTAAATAAATAAATAAAAAGAAGGGTGGAGAAAAAAGAACACAACATACAAGCCAAGTTCTAACGGACAAAGCAAGTCACTGGGGAAGGTCTTCTCAAAATAAACTCCAATTCTATTGGTAGGAATGCAGACCCACAGCTGTATTCTTCCATTTCAGCCGATGAAGTGAGCTGTAGCTCACGAAAGCTTATGCTCTAATAAATTTGTTAGTCTCTAAGGTGCCACAAGTACTCCTTTTCTTTTTGCGAATACAGACTAACACGGCTGCTACTCTGAAACCTTTCATTTTGCTGTCCTAGCTTCCTTTTTTTCCCCTGCCTGTTCCCAGTGCACAACTCACCCTCCCCTATCAGACCATTTACAAATTCTCTGATCTCATACAGAACTCTGCAGGCCTTGCCACCTCTACGTCCCTCTGAGGAAACCTGACCTGCTTTCTCCAGTCACTGCTCATGATGAGAACGTAAGGGCTTATAAGCTAGTAAGGAAAAGTACATATTGTAGGTATCTTTGTGGGGTTTTACATGGACAGCATTTTACTGCTGTCACACAGCAATAGAAACTTCAACCAACAGCTGGTCAAATTATTCACTGTAAATTACATTTTATGTAAATTTAACCCTTTCTTCTTGTCCCCAAGTCCTTCCAGCACTGATCCTGATTTCTGCAAAAGGATTTGTCACTCAGAAGTGTTTGCTGACTACTTTTGTATGAACAGTTTTCAACTTTTGGGCTGTTACCAGACTGTTCACTTGGATTATTCACTATTCTTTAGTCATGGAATGTGAGTGACAACCTAAGTCACTTGCTCTTGTTTCTGTTCCCTGATCAGATGGTTAAATACCTTTGAACACAAGAATAATGAACAACAAATAGGAAATAGCACAAAATTCACTTCGGCTATAAATCTGCAGACAGATATTCATTTGTGATCATTTTTGCAATACTTTTTGGATAAACATCTTTACAAACACCTGGAATAATGAATAGCACAACTCGGCTAATAAAAAAGAACCAGACTCGGTGCTTTATTGTGAAATCAGATGCTAGTACTTACAAAAAACAATATCCTTTCCTTATATTGTTAATTACTAGAAACATTTCAGACAGTGTAAAAAGTCTAATGTTTATAGGCCTGATTCTGCTACTCTTACTCACATGGAATAGTTCTGTGCTCTGCAAATAGCACCATTGGAAAGTGACTCTTGTTATCAGTTCAATTTTGATGCTTGATTATAAATAAATATTACGGGCCATATTGTCAGCTGAATCACAGCTCCAGTCGACATACCTGAAAAGTGATGAGAGGGGTAAAGGTGACTTAGAGCCATCTTTGAGTTCTCCCAGTCCCCAGCTAATTAAGAACAGCCTTGGGGCTTCTTTAAATGACACCCATCTGCAACAAGCACCCAAAGGGCCATTTATGTAGCCAAGAACTGCTGAAGTACAGCAGCAGTCTGGCCACGCTTCCTCTCATGGGCTTCCCCCTTGTATGCTCCTATATTAGGGCCTATACCAAGGGAATCCCCATATCGCTGTTTAAGCTTGCCTGAAACAGAGGGCCAGAACAATTTTACATAGTGGTGTGAGCAAAGTGTTTACAAAATCCTAAAAGCCTTGGCAGCTCAGCTGCTATTCCAGTAATGAGTAAACATGTCTGGTGTGTATTTGTTGCGTTGTTTCTAGAGTCTCAAAGTATTTCCCTATGTTTTTTCCTCCTCTCATTATCATGCATGGTATTTCGTTGCTTATTATCGCACAGTTTTCTTTATCTTGACAAGTGGTATTAAAGCAAAGCTGTGTTTAAACCACAAACTATCAATTCCACCTTATTTTCTCCCAATTTATGTAAATAATCTCAGTTAAAGAGAAATGATGTTTATCAAAGGCGAGCAGCACTCTAATTACATTTAAAAACTGAGTCCACCCAGCATGCTTAGAGGCACTACATTTTGAGAATCTGCAACTATTTAGTTAACATACTGTATGTCCCCCAGCATCCACAGCATGCCAAGTTGCTTCCTCATCTTTCTCTTGAATGGCAGTCATTGCAGCCAGAGGCTAAGCAATGGAAGATGTTCATTCAAAAGCAACATCTGCTTGCATTGCAGACTGTGCATTACATTGGTAGCTTTTGCATTTGCTTTTCTTCAAAGTTTAATTCTGAAGAACTTAGGCATTTTGTAGAGTATTTAAGAATATGTTTTCATAAAACACACAAAACCAACTCAGTGTGACATTTAGAGGCAAAATAAAATGTGGTTACATATTTTCCCATTCACATCTATATTTACAATGCACAGGCCAATAACCTACCACTTCTTACAGGTTCCTGAGCTCTCCCTAATCATAGATAACAATTGCCACACAGTGACATTTTTCACATGCAAGGTGTACACCTGAAAAAGAGCCTTCTTGAGTTCTTGTGGTTAATGTCACTGGGCCAAGTCCTCAGCTGGTGTAAATCGACACAGCTCATTGACATCTAGTGTATGGAGTTACGTTAGCTTACATCAGCTGTGGATCTGATTCTCTATCTGTACAGAACCTGCTAACCAGATACTAGGGGTTCTGGTCAGTGATGTCACCAACTATAGAAAGAGTCAGATTCAGAGCTCTCTGGCCAAATCCTCAAGAGGAGAAAATTGGGATAGCTCCACTGAATTAAAAGGAACTACACTTCTTTACGGCAGCTGGGAGTCTGGATGCTAGCTTCTTGTAATCAAAGCCTAGCAATGGTATCATGTAGGACCTTTAGGGTGGGAGATGGCTTAGGTGAGGCTTATAGTTCATGAAAAATGATGTGTGATAGCGTTCAGGTTTATTCTTAATCAAGTTCTGTTGGGAATTCAATCTAGCTCTCCTTGAGGGGAACAGTCAGACCTGAATACACAGAGGGGACGAGTTGCAAGAGAGGAGAACAAACCCTTCATGAAGAGACTGTTTGAAAACTCAGGAAACATGCACTGAGATTTTTCAAAAACCACTAGTGATTTTCTGTGCCCAGCACGAGACATCATACAAATGCATGATTATTTCTCCCCTCCACTCCCGGCCCCCAGAAACTACTGAAAACACACCTCATTGAAGTTTTCACCTTTATGAGAATCTTGGTCAAGATTAGTTTTTTTAAAAAAATGATTAGTGATACATTACTCACATTCCATTCATGCTTTAAAGCACATATTCCTACAGTGAATGTTATGTCCTACAAATGAGGCAATGGGAGTCATTCAGCACAGAAACAAAATTTAACTCATCTTTCTAAAATTCTTTTTCATTTTTCATTCTGAAATCCTTGTGCCACATCTTGGTTCACATAGAATATTCCAGGTTTCAGTGTAGCAGCCGTGTTAGTCTGTATTTGCAAAAAAGAAAAGGAGTATTTGTGGCACCTTAGTCTCTAAGATGCCACAAGTACTCCTTTTCTTTATAGAATATTCCAGAATGCATCATTCTCTGTCATCACAAATATCAACTCTCGCCCGGCGGATCCATACTCAGAGGGACTCCTTATGTACCTTTGTCCCTCTGAGCACATAGACATTGCTGCCACTTTGTACCTCTACCTCCAGACCTCGCAGAGGGTCCTCCATCAGAGCCAGGGATCTGCTGGAGCTGTTTTAACTTTTCTGTAGAGCCCTTCCATAATATGAAAATCCCTTTGGGACCACACTGTCAAAGAGCTGGAAAGAGGGGCTTGGGGAGGAACTCCAGCGCAGGTGTGGGGACCTCTGACTCATCCACAGAGTTCTACATGGATTTCAAGAAGTACCCTTTGCTTTTATTTTGGGTTGGGACAAACTCAGATGGAAGAGATCAAAGGAAACCATGTTGAAATTCCAGGCCCCCTACACTGTTTTTTCCACATAAGAACAAAATCTGACCCATGGGTCACACTGGATGGAATAAAAAATTAGAATGTATAATGAAATAAAAAGTGCCAAGAATATTTCTCAGAGAGGAAACAATAGTTTGAAAAAAGTTAGTTAAAATTATTTCTGCTCTGAACTTTCCACATAACCTTTTCAGCGGAGATGTTCAGCACACACATTTATGCTTAATTCAGATTTTGTTTTGTTTTTCAATTCACCTATAAAGCAGAGAGCTATTGCTTTTTGTCATGTATATCACAAGCTGCTGAAAACAAAGCTGCGAAAGCACAGTGCAGTCTGTTGCAGATTCTTTCTTAGACTCAGCATCTGTGCAGCTACATCTCCATTGCTATGTCCCTGAGGATTTCTCAAGGGCAGATTGTCTATTTTTTTCTTCCCAGTCATCTCTAGTCATCCTAATTAATTTGAACCTGGCTATAAAGATTAACCCGATCCCTTCAGTAAGAGGCTTTGAGAAAAGATTGACCTCATAGCCTGCCAAGTCCTTTGTGTATGTGTGCGTGCGCGCAAGTGCAGATATCTGAAGGAGCAATGTAGGCAACTAAGCAGTATGTTCAGAAGTGGCAAGTGAGACTATTATGATCTTTCCTCTTTAATCTCCAACAAGCTGACACCTGATTCTCCTCGTATGTTAGTTTGGCACCTGTAAACTCCACAGAAGTCAATGGAATACTTCCTGATTTACACTGGTGTAAGAGAGAGGAGAATCAGGCCCCATATGTCTGTGCTGTGGCCTTTGGGATTGGCATGCTTTGACTGTATAATATTACTTCATATACCTTTTCTCTTCTAAGTCTAGGTTTATCTGCACTGTATGGACAGCAGTGACATTGATCTAAGTAGGACAGATTTTTTTTCTCTTGTAATTGGTGATGGTGGCGCATCTTACAATGGCCTTAATCAGAATACTAAGAGGCACATGCCACTGAAGTGGGGGCTAGAATGGCTGTCTGGAGATGCCAAAAAGTAATAAAAACATAATGGAAGCTCTCTGAGGCAGGAAGGAAACCCTGATGCTAGAGGTGATGACGTAGAGGGAAAATGTGATGAAACTGTAAGTTATGTACTTATTGGTGGAGTTTGATAAAAGTCGAAGGCTAGGGAGAGGCCATAAACTGCGGCTGGAAAACATAGCATACCTCAGACTAATAGATTTATGAAAACTAAGATTCCAGAAGGCCTGTAAAGCCCTCATCCTGCAATGAGCTCTATGGGCAGACTCCGGCAAAGCCACACACCAGCAGGGAGCTCATTGCAGAAGTCAGTGGGGTTCCAGCAGGGACAACGGCTCACCCCACACAGAGTTCACGGAAGGACTGGGATCTAAGACCCGTAAGACCAGTGTTCTCTCTCTCCTGTTTCCATAAACTTCTCACGGCAAAGATGCAGACTCCTCATTGACTAAATGGCCCATCTGTAGAAAATTTAACTTGGGACTGACTCTGTTCTCATTTACTCTGGTGTAATTTTGGACTTCAGCAGAATTATTCTGGGTTTACACCAGTGCAAGAGAGAACAGAATCTGGCCCTTTTCAGCTGGCCTGAATGTTACTATTTTTAGGTATTTTTTTTCTATTTTTAGCTATTCTCAAACTGCCACTCAATTGTACTAAGCAAACAAATAAAAAAAATGTCCCTTCCCCTTTCCTATTACTTTTTCCCCTGCTGAAAGTTCTGTTCTTGTTGACTTTCTACATCATCATTATTAAATAAGTAATTTGACTTCCTTGTGCCATTGTTAAAAGTCTATTATTTAATGTGGGTATAGTAGTTACCTACCTTAGATGATATGTACTGCATATGGATATGAGCTAAAGCCCACTGAAGACAATGGGAATCTTTCCATTTTTTCTGTTGGGCTTTTGATCAGGCTCTATGTGTTCGTTCTCTTTATTATACAAGATATTATATACAAGGATATCATATTTCCTCTTACTCATTGTGTGTGTGTCTGTGTGTCTGTGTGAGAGAGAGAGAGAAATATCCCATCAACATCTATATTCTATGCATCATATCCCCTAACATTTAGTTTAGTTGCCCTCCTTTGAATCTTAGCTAACTTTTCAGTGTCATTTTTATAGTGAGAGGCCCCAAACTACATGCAGCTTTCCAATTGCACTATACCGAGGCTGCAGAAATCTGCTACTGTTAAAAAAGAAAGCGATTTATAGCAGTCACTCATTCTTATCCTCAGCAAAGCAGGCTAGGCTGCACCAGGGACATCTGCTTGTATAGTAGGTTATCCAAATGTTGAATCTCATATACCACATTACATGTGTACTGTAGTTTTTTCCACTTAATACACCTGAGAATGGCAGGATTAAAGAGATATGATTGCTTTACAATATACTACGCCACACTATTTGTATCTATGTGGCTGTTGCTTTAGCTACAGTTAGTTCATAAGAGCCCTTTAACGATTTCACTTTCTATTGCTCCCACTGTATCTGTTATGCTGTCATCATCCATTAATGTTCCACTGAAATTAATGCAAGGGATAGGATGCAAGTGAAACATTCAGAAACAGGTAAGTGGCTAACTATTATATAAAGGGAAAGGATGGTGGAGTACATAACCTCTCTTGGAGCCAAATTCTGCAGTGCTTACTCTGAAAAAAATCTCCTGTTGAAGTCAGTGGAAATCTTAGCTGAGTAAACACTGCAGAACTTGGCCCTTGATTGCTCAGTGTGGGGGAGCATAGGAGTGAGGAGTGGTGCTGCTTGTGAGCAATGCCTCTCACCCAAGTGTTTGCAGGCTTGTCCAGTACAACTTTGCTCTGAATATCAGTTCTCCATGTGCACTGCTCACTTTGTGAGAGTTGAGTGGATATCAGCACTGCTCCTAGACACACTAAAGGAATAAGGTTTCAGAGTAGCAGCCCTGTTAGTCTGTGTCCATAAAAAGAAAAGGAGTACTTGTGGCACCTTAGAGACTAACAAATCTATTAGAGCATAAGCTTTCATGAGCTACAACTCATTTCATCGGATGCGTAGAGTGGAAAATATAGTGGGGAGATTTTATATACACAGAGAACATGAAACAATGGGTGTTACCATACTGACTGTAACAAGAGTGATTGGGAAAGGTGAGCTATTACCAGCAGGAGAGTGGGGGCGGAGGGGAACCTTTTGTAGTGATAATCAAGGTGGGCCATTTCCAGCAGTTTACAAGGACAGTAGGAAGGGAAATAAACAAGGGGAAATAGTTTTACTTTGTGTAAGACTACCACCTTTTGCCTTAAAACTATTTCCCTTCTTTCTTCATCTAATAACAAAGATCCCTCCATGATTTTGGAAGGCCAACTCAAGCTACGGTGACCGGATGTCCCAATTTTATAGAGACACTCTTAATATTATAGGCCCCTTATATAGGCCCCTATTACTCCCCACTACCTCGTCTCAATTTTTCACTCTTGCTAGCTGGTCACCCTAACTAAAACAAGCCTCCCACATCCCAGAAGCACATGCATATGGACAGAAACATAAGGATACAAGTAGAGGAGCAGGGCCACTTTTATCTCACTGGTCTTAGAGTCCAAGAGAACTGGTTATCTACGCCAGGTTCCAGTAGCTCAACCAGTTAGAACCTGCCATTGTGTTTCATTTAGTTTTTTAACCACATCTCTGGTTGATGCCAAACCAGCAAACCAGCTTAAAGCCTTTCAAAATAAATTCAAATTAGTATCTGAAAAGAATGTTTGGGGCAGAAACAATTATTGATTTGCTACTGCACCAGGCACTTGCCCTCTAAAAATGTGGGATAAAGAAATAGCAGTATGCTTGAAATGTACTCTCTTCATGATGGAGAGAAAAGGCACTGTGGGGTAAAGAATGACATTGACCTTTATTTGTATCTTTCATCCCAGGGGTCCAAAGTACTTTACAAACTATATCCAATACTTCACCAAGCAGTGAGATGCAGCCACCTTGGGAGTGCAATATTGAAACTGCTTAGCTGTGTTGAAGAATAGGACAGCCAACTGAAACTGCCCAGGGAATTTTAGGTCGGATACAATTAGAATATAACAACCCAACAGGTATTTGGACAGGACATGGGGTTCTTTACTTTTCTAAGAAGAGCTGGGAACCAATAACCCCTGGTTTTCCAGAGGGGAACTTTAATGACTAAACCCTGGTCTACACTAGGCGTTGCGGTCAAATTTAGCAGCGTTAAATCAATGTAACCCTGCACCCGTCCACATGACGAAGCCTTTTTTTCGACTTAAAGGGCTCTTAAGATCGATTTCCTTACTCCACCCCTGACAAGCGGATTAGCGCTGAAATCGGTTTTGCTGGGTCAAATTTGGCGTACCGTGGACGCAATTAGATGGTATTGGCCTCCGGGAGCTATCCCAGACTGCTCCATTGTGACTGCTCTGGACAGCACTCTCAACTCAGATGCACTGACCAGGTAGACAGGAAAAGGCCCGCAAACTTTTGAATTTCAATTTCCTGTTTGGCCAGTGTGGCAAGCTGCAGGTGACCAGGCAGAGCTCATCAGCAGAGGTGACCAGGCAGAGCTCATCAGCAGAGGTGACCATGATGGAGTCCCAGAATCGCAAAAGAGCTCCAGCATGGACTGAACGGGAGGTCCGGGATCTGATCGCTGTATGGGGAGAGGAATCCGTGCTATCAGAACTACGTTCCAGTTTTCAAAATGCCAAAACATTTGTGAAAATCTCCCAGGGCATGAAGGACAGAGGTCATAACAGGGACCCGAAGCAGTGCCGCGTGAAACTTAAGGAGCTGAGGCAAGCCTACCAGAAAACCAGAGAGGCCAACGGCCGCTCCGGGTCAGAGCCCCAAACATGCCGCTTCTATGATGAGCTGCATGCCATTTTAGGGAGTTCAGCCACCACTACCCCAGCTGTGTTATTTGACTCCTTCAATGGAGATGGAGGCAACACGGAAGCAGGTTTTGGGGATAAGGAAGATGATGATGATGAGGTTGTAAATAGCTCACAGCAAACAAGCTGAGAAACCGGTTTTCCCAACAGCCAGGAACTGTTTCTCACCCTGGACCTGGAGCCAGTACCCCCTGAACCCACTCAAGGCTGCCTCCCGGACCCACAAGGAGGAGAAGGGACCTCTGGTGAGTGTACCTTTTAAAATACTATACAAGGTTTAAAAGCCAGCATGTTTAATGATTAATTTGCCCTGGCATTTGTGGCTCTCCTGGATATACTCCCAAAGCCTTTGCAAAAGGTTTCTGGGGAGGGCAGCCTTATTCCATCCACCATGGTAGGACACTTTACCGCTCCAGGCCAGTAGCATGGACTCAGGAATCATTGTAGAAAAAAGCATTGCAGTGTATGTTTGCTGGCATTCAAACAACATCCGTTCTTTATCTCTCTGTATTATCCTCAGGAGAGTGATCTCATTCATGGTCACCTGGTTGAAATAGATTGCTTTTCTTAAGGGGACATTCAGAGGTGCCCGTTCCTGCTGGGCTGTTTGCCTATGGCTGAACAGAAATGTTCCCCGCTGTAAGCCACGTGGTGGAGGGAGGCAAAATGTGATCTTGTAACGAAAGCACATGTGCTATGTATGTAATGTTAACAGCAAGGTTTACCGTGAAAGAGCATACCCATTGGTCTATAAAATGTGTCTTTTCAAATACTACTGTCCCTTTTTTTTTTTTCTCTCCACCAGCTGCATGTGTTTCAAGGATCACAGGATCTTCTCCTTCCCAGAGGCTAGCGAAGATTAGAAGGCAAAAAAAACGCACTCATGACAAAATGTTCTCTGAGCTCATGCTGTCCTCCCACACTGACAGAGCACAGACTAATGCGTGGAGGCAGACAATGTCAGAGTGCAGGAAAGCACAAAATGACCGGGAGCAGAGGTGGCGGGCTGAAGAGAGTAAGTGGCAGGCTGAAGAGAGGGCTGAAGCTGAAAGGTGGCGACAACGTGATGAGAGGAGGCAGAATTCAATGCTGAGGCTGCTGGAGGATCAAACTAATATGCTCCAGCGTATGGTTGAGCTGCAGGAAAGGCAGCAGGAGCACAGACCGCCACTACAGCCCCTGTGTAACCAACCGCCCTCCTCCCCAAGTTCCATAGCCTCCTCACCCAGACACCGAAGAATGCGGTGGGGGGGCCTCCGGCCACCCAGCCACTCCACCCCAGAGGATTGCCCAAGTAACAGAAGGCTGGCATTCAATAAGTTTTAAACTTTTAAAGTGCTGTGTGGCCTTGTCCTTCCCTCCTCCACCACCCGTCCTGGGCTACCTTGGTAATTATCCCCCTATTTGTTGATGAATTAATAAAGAATGCATGAATGTGAAGCAACCATGACTTTATTGCCTCTGCAAGCAGTGATCAAAGGGAGGTGGGGAGGGTGGTTATCTTATAGGAAAGTAGAGTGAACCATGGGGCGGGGGGGTTTCATCAAGGAGAAACAAACAGAACTTTCATTGGCCAGTCATGAAACTGGTTTTCAAAGCTTCTCTGATGCACACCACACCCTCCTGTGCTCTTCTAACCGCCCTGGTGTCTGGCTGTGCGTAACCAGCAGCCAGGCAATTTGCCTCAACCTCCCACCCCGCCATAAACGTCTCCCCCTTACTCTCAAAGATATTATGGAGCGCACAGCAAGCAGTAATAACAGTGGGAATATTGGTTTTGCTGAGGTCTAACCGAGTCAGTAAACTGTGCCAGCACGCTTTTAAACATCCAAATGCACATTCTACCACCATTCTGCACTTGCTCAGCCTGTAGTTGAACAGCTCCTGACTACTGTCCAGGCTGCCTATGTATGGCTTCATGAGCATTAAGGAGTAGGCTGGATCTCCAAGGATAACTATAGGCATTTCAACATCCCCAATGGTTATTTTCTGGTCTGGGAAGAAAGTCCCTTCCTGCAGCTTTTGAAACAGACCAGAGTTCCTGAAGATGCGAGCGTCATGTACCTTTCCCGGCCATCCCACGTTGATGTTGGTGAAACGTCCCTTGTGATCCATCAGTGCTTGCAGCACTATTGAAAAGTACCCCTTGCGATTTATGTACTCGCTGGTTTGGTGCTCCGGTGCCAAGATAGGGATATGGGTTCCATCTATGGCCTCACCACAGTTAGGGAATCCCATTGCAGCAAAGCCATCCACTATGACCTGCACATTTCCCAGGGTCACTACCCTTGATATCAGCAGATCTTTGATTGCATTGGCTACTTGCATCACAGCAGCCCCCACAGTAGACTTTCCCACTCCAAATTGATTCCCGACTGACCGGTAGCTGTCTGGCATTGCAAGCTTCCACAGGGCTATTGCCACTCGCTTCTCAACTGTGAGGGCTGCTCTCCTCTTGGTATTCTTGTGCCTCAGGGCGGAGGAAAGCAAGCCACAAAGTTCCATGAAAGTGCCCTTATGCATGTGAAAGTTTCGCAGCCACTGGGAATCGTCCCAGACCTGCAACACTATGCAGTCCCACCAGTCTGTGCTTGTTTCCCGGGCCCAGAATCGGCGTTCCACCACATGAGCCTGCCCCATTAGCACCATGATGCCCACATTGCCAGGGCATGTGCTTTGAGAGAAGTCTGTATCCATGTCCTCATCACTCTCGTAACCGCGCTGACGTCGCCTACTCGCCCAGTTTCGCTTTGCCAAGTTCTGGTGCTGCATATACTGCTGGATAATGTGTGTGGTGTTTAATGTGCTCCTCATTGCCAAAGTGATCTGAGCGGGCTCCATGCTTGCTATGGTATGGCGTCTACACAGAAAAAAGGTGCAGAAGGATTGCTGTTGCCCTGACAGAGGGAGGAGCAACTGACGACATGGCTTACAGGGAATTAAAATCAACAAAGGGGGTGGCTTTGTGAGAAACTGAATGGCCGCCTCAAGGATAGAACACAAAACCTCAAGGATAGAACTCAAAACCTGGGTTTAGCAGGCCATTGATTTCACAGAGGGAGGGAGGGAGGAGAAAATGAATACAAAACAAATCTGATCTATTTCTTGTTTTAAGCCACTTCATCTATCTTTATACATCTTGCTGGCAGCAGACTGTGCAGTACGACCTCTAGCCATCGTCACCTCCAGGGTGCTCAGCAGAAGACAGTGCAATATGACTACTGGCCATCGTCTTCTGCTAGCTGCGGATTAAAAGACAGTGCACTGCCAGTAGGACTCAATCACCATGAGACGAAACAAGGGAAATGACCTGGCTGATTCACTCCCATGTTTGCCCAGATGCCAGGTTAAAAGAGCACCCAGGACTACGTCGACCACGGCTACCAGTCATACTGCACTGTCTGCTGCCAAAAGGCAATAAACTGCTGCTGTGTAGCAATGCAGTACCACATCCGCCAGCACCCACGAGACATATGGGACGGTTAGCTGAGCGGGCTCCATGCTTGCCGTGGTATGACATCTGCACAGGTAACTCAAGAAAAAAGGTGCAAAATGATTGTCTGCCCTTGCTTTCACGGAGGGAGGGAGGGAGGGAACAGGGGCCTGACGATATGTACCCAGAACCACCCGCGACAATGTTTTAGCCCCATCAGGCACTGGGATTTCTACCCAGAATTCAAATGGGTGGTGGAGACTGCGGGAACTGTGGGCTAGCTACCCACAGTGCAAAGCTCCGGAAGTCGACGGTTGCCTCAGTACTGTGGACACAGTCCACCAACTACATGCACTTAGAGCATTTGTGGGGGGGGGACACACACTCAACTGTATAAAAACGCTTTCTACAAAACCAACTTCTATAAATTTGACCTAATTTCATAGTGCAGACATACCCAAAGAGCCAGAGTTTCAGTTTTATGGCTCATCCAAAATGTCGCCCCTCCAGAAGCCCAGGCAGGCTGAGGTTTTGGTGCAGAAGAAACTCAGAGAAATGGGGGCCCTCTACTGAGTCCCCAAAAGCATTTCCAAAAGCACCCTGCTTTCTGTGACAGGTCCAAATATTGACCAGTTGCAACCATGGTTAGTTAATAAAATATTAGGGAAATCATAGTTGGAAGAATCATTTGAAGGAAACAGGTTCATAAAATGGATTCCCCCCTCCTGCCCCCCAAAACAGACAAAGAAAACCAAATGTGTTATCACAGAAACAGTGGCCCTCAGCTTAGATATAGCCAAGGTAATTTATGACAGGTTAAGGGGTAATCGTCCCAGACTTCACAAGGGGCCAACAAATTTCCTTGACCAATGCTTCATTCACATTTGTCTGATGACATGTTTGATGTTTAGGGGTTTTTTTTAAATGTGAACATCGTATATAATTTATGACCTACAAAATAAGCCACCAAATAGGATGTATTCTCATTTATATTGCAGTGAACTAGAGAGTGTTATATGAGAAAGATGATTGAAATTCAAATATACCATAAATTTAAAATGTTTGTGTTTACTGTGAGGGTTAAGATTTTTACATTATGCAAAAGATATAATTGGATACTCTATGCTGACAGAAATGATAAATTACATTATAAAAGCTCCAGTACATTTAAATATGGAATGCTTCTGTTTCCCCAAAAAAATAAATTACACCACTTTATATGAAAGCCACAAATATTATATCAGAAGAACATATTTAAATTGTGTACTTTAATTCAAATTCCCAAGGCCAAATTCTAATTTGCGCTGCCAGTGGGATACAAAGGGGCCTTCATATAACTGAGGATGATTCCTATGGTGAGATTTTAAAAAGTACTTAGCTCCCATTGAAGCACCAAAATAAGTGGCCAGGTTTTCAAAAGAGGGCAACTTGTTGAATGTGGAGCACTTTGGAAGTCTTGCCTTAAACGTCACAGCGGGAGCTTCTGGAAGCTGACAGCTTTAAAAATCTAGCCCTTGTTTAGGTACTTGACTGGGAACTGAACTCTTTTGAAAATCTTGTTCACTTGCCTATGTTCCCTAAGGACCTGAGCCGGTTTCCCCTGAAATTCAACATCTAACCTCTCACTGATCTCTGTGAGAGCATGACTGTTCCCTGTCCTGACTGCCACAAACACTAGATAGTGAATTTGTTTAAACATCGGCCTAAGCAGGAACATTAGAAACTGCGTATCCTAAAGGCTGGCAAATGGGTTTGGAAACCACATTTATTCTTTGTTCTGGTCCACAGCCATCCTAATTTCTCAGAGTATTATGCAGTACCAAACCGATATGCAGGGAGCTGTGTATAAGGGCTACTTGCCAAACCATGGATCGTTTTGAGGCAATTAGCAATTTGTGCCAGCTCTATCACAGCTTTAATTGTACAGCACCTCACCTGGCCAGAAAAATGTATGTACTGGTTATGAACCCTAACATAATGTTTTACGATAAAGCATTTTTTGAGGAGATGCCCCCATGTGAAAGAATGGCTAGTACAGGGGGCTTTACATAATACTACACACTGAAATGCTCCTCAAAAGGTAAACTGATTGGCTTTTACCTCCCAAGACCTTAGTTCTGGAGTCCATGCATCTCCTGACTGACAGCATCATGTATGCCCAAAGCACAGCACTGAGCTGCATCCCACAGGCCAAACCTCTCAAGTGTCCCCCATTTTAATGACATGTACTTCATTTTAGTGCTAAAATTACCTGGCTTCTACACTACTCTGGTATCCCCTCACTCTTATTGCGGATCTTTATTAATTCTCTAAATAATTAACCATGAAACTGAGGCTACTGGAAGAGCTATTTATATACTAAAGGAATGATTCCCACAGCTTGAATCCTTCATGAACAATGTTTGTGTTCCTTATTTTGGGCCTTTGTCACACATTGCCCCCCACATGTGGGCCTTGGCAGGCTGAGAGGTAGGCTTCCCCCTGCTTCCGGTATTAGTGATGCCCTCTGCCATGGTATGGCAGACACAGGACCTTCAACCCATGGATTTAGTAGGTAACTTGAAGTAGAAATTGTTTTAAAATGTAGAGTCAGGTTCTGATGTCCTTGCTCCTGTTGAGTTGTACCTTACTCTGAGAGTTTGCCCACTGAAGTCAATGGGACGACTGGTGAAGTAAGATACTAATCAGTGAGAGTAAGGATGGTAGAATCTGGCCCATCATTATTTGTAGTTTTTAACATTCACACTCTTCTGGAAACGAGTTTGGAGCCTAGACTTTAAAAAAAAAACGATTTAAATACTTTCTGTTCCCCTTTTAAATTATTGTGACCAAGTATTATCCAAGCCAGATCACCATCCAAATCACTCCAGACTCAATAACTTCAGAGTAGGAGCTGAAACAACTTTCACACATACAGTCAGAACATTTGTTGAGGCAGCCATGTAGTATAAACAACTTCCCAAACTGAATAATTACTTAGCTGCCACTGATACACAATACCTATATAGAAGCATCACCGCAAACAATTTAACAATTACTTCTGTAGTGCACACACCAGCTGAGAAGGCATTTAGCTACAAAATGGCAGACTCCCACATTCAAAGCTAGACTGTATCTTTCTTCTATCATTTTGAGATTTTTCTCGTAACCATTCCATGATTTCTGTAAAGGGAAATCATGTCTTTCCAATCTAGTCAAATTCTTTGAATTGGGTCAAACAAACATGTGGACAAGGGTGATGCGGTGGATATAGCGTACTTGGACTTTCAGAAAGCCTTTGATAAGATACCTCACCAACGGCTCTTAAGCAAAATAATCAGTCATGGGAAAGAGGGTACATAACTGGTTAAAAGACTGGAAACAAAGGGTAGGACTAAAGAGTCAGTTGTCAGAATGGAGAGAGCTAAATAGCTGGGTCCCCCATGGATCTGCACTGGGACCAATGCTGTTCAACATATTCATATCTGGGAAAAGAGGTAAACAGTGAATTGACAAAATTTGCAGTTGATTACTCAAGATAATGGAGTTACAAAGGATCTCACAAAACTGGGTGACTGGGCAACAAAATGGCAGATGAACTTCAATGTTAATAAATGCAAAGTAATGCATATTGGAAAAAATAATCCCAACTATATATAAAAACTGATGGGGTCTACATTAGCTGTTACCACTCAAGAAAGAGATTTTGGAGTCACTGTGTATAGTTCTCTGAAAACATCCACTCAATGTGCAGCAGCAGTCAAAAAAGCTAACAAAATGTTAGGAACCTTTAGGAAAGGACTACATAAGAAGACAGAAAATATCATAATGCCACTATATTAATCCATGGTATACCCACACCTTTAATACTTGCATTCAGTTCCAGTCACACCTCAAAAATGATACATTAGAAATGGAAAAGGTACATAGAGGGGTAACAAAAATGATTAAAGGTATGGAACAGCTTCCATGTGTGGGAAGAAGACTGGGACTTTTCATCTTGGGAAACAGACAACTAAGGGGTGATATGATAGACATTATCATGAATAGTGTGGAGAAGGTGAATAAGGAAGTGTCGTTTACCCCTTCACATAACACAAGAACTACAGGGTCACCCAATGAAATTAATAGACAGCAGGTTTAAAACAAGCAGAAGGAAGTGCTTCTTCACACAACGCAGAGTCAACCTGTAGAACTCATTGCCTGGGGATGTTGTGAAGGCCAAAACTATAACTGGATTAAAAAAACAATTAGATGAATTCATGGAGAATAGGTCCATCAATGGCTGTTGCCTGATGGCCAGGGATGCAGCCCCATGCTCTGGGTGTCCTGAAGCCTCTGATTGCCAGATGCTGGAAAAGGGCGAAAGGGGGATGGATCACTTGATGATTACCTGTTCTGTTCATTCCCTTTGAAGTATTTGGCATTGGCCACTGTCAGAAGACAGGGTACTGGACTAGATGAACCATTAGTCTGACCCAGTATGGCCATTCTTATGTCTATTTGTGTTTAAGAATTTACTGTGACATCTTTAAAATCAGCTTCATTCTTTCATACCAAACATAAATGCAGAAATATTAGAAATACACCCTGATAAGAAAATAAGTACAATTATACCTGGAGAGGTATATTTACAGAACCCTTTGAAGAAGTCTTGAGTGCCTCTGCATTCATTATACTTCTACCCCATGAGCTAGCATTAAACTACATACCACAGGTCAAACCCACAATCTAATTTGCACAGCGAGGGTGGTTTTAAGAGGTATAAATTTCTTGGGTTTTATTTTGTTTCATTTCACGCTACAAAGGGGAAACATAAGCCTCTTATGAGCTGAGATATTTTGGTTTTTCATGTAAATACGTATTTAAGCAAAGTTAAAAAAAATACTAGTTGTATTTACATACTCCTCTGGAGTGTCATCACTGCAGGAACCATTAGAGAGTATTGCATGGCATCAACCCAGAGATCAGAGTCCATTGCCATGGAGTGGTTACAAAAGTCCAGTCCTGCAATGTAATGAGCACCTGATGTGAAGCTGATGAACTGCTTAATCGCCTATTGGCAGTTGAGGGGGCTCAGCATCTTATAGACCTGAACACAGGCATGTACTGTACATAAAGAGTGGAACAAATTCTGCCCTCACTTTATGCCTCTGCATTCTCATTTCCTTCACTGAGGGTGCACAGTGTGCAGTTTGGTCCAGTATGAAAAATATACTGCTCCCACAGATGTAAATTATATTTTTAGCCATATGGAAAATACATAGCCATACGTCATGGGTTCTGCTCACGGGGAGCAGCACCTCCTGCTGGTCATCCTGGGAATTAGCTCTGCCAGCTCACACTCGTCCTCCAGTGGTGTCTTCCCCCCAACCTGTCTCATTCTGCTGCCCCGTCCACTCTCAGGTCTACAACTTCCTCTTGTGGCTTGACCCTCCAGCCAGGTCACTAAAGTACTCCCCTTTCAGGGAAATCACAGGCTTTCCAGACCTGCTGTCTGGCTGGGTCCTCCCAAGCCCTTACCCTACTACAAATGGGGAGTTGCAATGCAGGCCCGCCCTCAGCAGCCTCTGTACAGTCCTATCTCTTTCTGCTGTTTCCCTGGGCTTCCCCCCCTCTGGGCTTGCCAGCCTCCAAATTCCTCTACTCAGGATGTGACTGCAGCCTACTTCCCTGCTGCCTTTCCCAGCAGCAGCCCCCCACTGCAGCCAGCTACCTGGCTTCACACAGGCCCTGCCTGTTCCTGCACAGGTGAGCCTGTCCTTAATTAGCTGCTTCCAGCTTAAATCTCCCCTCCTTGCAGCCTAATTAGCCGATTGGGCCCACTTGACCTAATTCAGCTCTTGCAGGGCTAGTGTGGGGGAGTTCACCCCATCACACCTGTGACAAAGCTCTGTCCTTGTCTCCGTGGGTCCCGTGTTTCTTGGCAAATTTTGCTAGCCTGAGAGGCTCACTGTGACCCTCCACGTAACCCTTCTTTCTCTAGAGACAAGGGTCACAGTCTACTGACCATTTTCATCATAAGCCAGCGAGGGAGGTGAGGAGAAGTTATCCTTCCTTGCACAGTCTCTGTTGTCTCTCACTCTCAGTGATTAATCAGGGGGCAAAGGTGGGGGGGGGAGCCTGGGCCCACCCTCTACTCCGGGCTCCAGTCCAGGGACCCTAATAGTATCAGCTATGGTAGCTGACCTTTTAGAAACATGACATGTACAATTCCCTGGGCTACTTCCCCCACAGAAGCCCTCACTTCCTCAAGCTCCACTTCACCCTTACCTCAGGGCCTCCTTCCTTGTGCCTGATATGGTGTGTACTACTCAGCCTCTCCAACAGCACAACTTCCTCCCACAGCTCCTGACATGCACAGCTACCTGACTAACTGGGAGGCTTTTAACTAGTTTCAGCCAGCCCCTGATTGGCTTCAGGTGTCCCAATCAACCTAGCCTTCTCCCTGCCTTCTGGAAAGTTCTTAATTGGCCCCAGGTGTCTTAATTGACCTGGAGCAGCTGCCATTTCACTTATCCTGGTACCAGGGATTTGTTTAGCCTGGAGCTAATATATCTATCTATCTCCCACTACTCTTCCATAGCCATCTGGCCTTGGCCCGTCACACACCGTACAACAATAAAAGTGAACAGTGATGAACTGACAAAGAAATACAATGTTGTACAGCAACTCATTCAGGAAAAATGAGCCATTTTAAAACTCCCATCGTTTCTGCCAAATGTCTGAAATTCCTGTACAAAGGGCTCATTCCTGCTGTTTTTACTTGTAATATTGTGGAAGTCAGTGGAATGAATGGTGTAAGAGATGTGGGATTTGGCCCTGTTTACGGGCCCCTTGCAATTTTTAAATAGCCCCTTGGACTGCTTGAATATTAAAAAGAAACGAAAATTTTATGATGGGGTTGAAATCTTGGAGGCTAAGCTCCAGCACAGCACAGGTCGTGACTGACGACAGAAGAATAGTGTTTGTAATAGAAATGTTGACTCTGCTGTAACTCAGAGAGTGCTAGAAGGCCTGCTACAATACTCCTGAGCTCGTATAATGTAGTCCTAGATTACCAGCTCCATCAGCAAAAGCTGAAGAAGGATTACTCCAGCAGGATCCATTTGTAGAGTTTCTCCCCAGTTACTGTCAGGATTGTGGGGGTAGGGAGGGTGAAAATTCCCTCCATGGGGTGAGCCAGGGTTCTGTCCCCAGGCTTAAGGGATCTGAAGGAACAATAGCCCGGTGCCTTCCAAAGGGTATGGGAACTCTGGTCCCCACTTCTGCACAGAGCTGATTGCAGGACTGGGGCATATTAGACCCACCACAACAAAATTACAGTTGTCTTTAGGGCCTGATCCTGCCTGAACTTACGACCTGGTGTAGCACTTATGACTGTGAGCAGTTCCATTGTCTTCAACAGCACTACTCACCTGGTGGTTAACGAGTACAGAACTGGGCCCATAGTTCATGCAGTTTATAAAACGTCCACCATTCCCCGGGCTTTGATGCATCTAGGAAATAGACTTGAAACTAACCCAAATAAGTTTGCCTTCTTAAACAAGTGTATTTAAGCTAAAAGTTTTCATATTAAAATATTTTGTGTGATGGACGAACCATGGTGTTGACACTTCCCTCTGGTAGCTTCATTTCAGAGCTGTGACATCCACCATTACTTTGCTGTTTTTTTCACAGTATGTTGGGTTGCGTTATTAGATGAGGGTTTATCACTCAGCTCAGTTAATCAGTTCAATGAAGGCACGTATTTGTTTATCAAAAGCCTGCTTATATAATGAAGTATTTTGCATTTTTAATATCTGATTTCTATCATGTAGAACATTAAGCTGCAGTCACTGTGAAAGCAGTTACCTCTCTGGAAATGGGAATTCACACAGTGTAATAATCCTTTTAGGGAAACAACAGTATTTAAGACACTTGTTGAACTGTGGCTTATTTCCTTCTGTCATATACAATTTAAGAAGGGAAGGGAAGAATGAATAGCTTTGTTATCCCTTCCTGAGTGTTTTACACAGTGCTTTTCCTTCAACATCTGCTTGTAGTATTTGCCAGTCAGCAGGGACAGATCCTCAGTTGGGGTAAATGGACTAGCTGCACTAGAGATGTGCTGATTTACACCACCTGAGGAGCTGGCACTATGTCTGCATCACGTTTGGAAACGGTGACCTACAGCAGTGGTCTCCAAAGTGGGGTGCGCAAGACCATCCCTGGGAGTGCGTGGCAGGAGGAGCGCTGCCGAAGGAGCTTTGATTCTTTGGTGGCACGCTGGCAGCAGCCCGGCTATCCCCGCTCCGTCTTCAGCGGCACACCAGCAGCAGCCCTTCTTCTTCTTCTTCTTCTTTTTTTTTTTTGCTTCCCTAGAGCTGGCGCTGGGGGTGCGCGATCCAAAAAGTTTGGAGACCACTGACCTACAGCACTCTGATCTCCTTCCCAGCACAATGATCCTGCCTACCACAGAACAAGGTTTGGGACGATAGAGTGCTGTCAGACACTAAAACTGGAACTTAGCAGCACTGTTCTACTGATGCTATACTGAGTTCCAACCTGGCCACTACTCTCAAAGTCAAAAATCAAAACAGAAAGTCCCAAAAGCCAAATGAATTTCTCTGTGGATTCTTGCTTAGAAAGAGATGTAGTAAGAACAAGAACATGCATGTGGTGGTTCTAGGATCTACAGCCTGCCATGGGCCATTGTAAACCCTGACCTCACTACTCTCAAAAGCTGAGCTTAGCCCTTCTGATTTTTTTGTGGCACCCTCCCCCCCATTCACTTCTATTTTTTTCCTCAGGAATTCTGGTCTCCAATGAATGCTGGAATGAACTAAACCTTGTTCTTACACAGCCTCGCACGTCCCAGAACTGGGAGCAGCCTATGACACCAATGCACATTTACATGTCGAGCTCTATTGCTCCACTGGCAAGTGAACATGGCAGGCTCTGATCCTCTGCATAGAAAACATGTGGTTACTGAGTCAGAAACTGTATCTTATCTAGATATTTACATGGCCTCCATCACAGTAGTGTCTGTGCACTTCCCAAGTATTCATGGATTTATATTTGCAACATTCCTGTGAAATAAGGAAGTGTTGTTATCTCTATTTTACAGATGGAGAACTGAGGGACACGGAAATTGAGTGAGTTGCCCAAAGTCACACAGGAAGTCTGTGGCAATGCTAGGAATTGAACCCAAAGTGGCTGAATTGCAATCCAGGGTTTTAACCACAAGATTTCTTCCCCTCTTGTATAGTACAAACTCAAAAATAACAATGTGATACATCCGCTGGTCCTATGGTCTCAAGAAGTCAAGCTTACTATAGAAAGGGTTGTTATTGAGAAGTTTTTGGAGGAGGAATTTGAAAGGGAAGAAAAGGTTGCTTGGCATACACGAGAAAGGCACCCATTCCAAATGTAAAGGGTGCTGTGGAAGAAGGCACAGAGGCAAATGTGAAGATATAAATTGGATGATTAGGAGAGAGGCGTGGGAGAAGCAAAGGAACTAGAGGACAAAGAGGAAGAACAGAGAGAAAGACAAGAGTGGAACAGTTCAGGAACTTGAAGGTGGGGCATGAAGCTTGAAGCTGCTGTGAAAGGTGAAAGGAAGTCAGTGAAAGGATTGAAGATGAACATCATGAGAACAGCAGGAGAAGATTATTTCAGCAGTGGTATTTTGGATGGACTGTAAGGGCTTGAAATGAGCTCCGAATACAATTAAGTAAATGGCATTCTGGTTTACAGACTGCACAATAAGGTTTCTTGGCAATAGAAATCATAGTATTCTCACACACAGGCTGCATGCCACAAATTGCATTAGCTAGAAACATTCACTATTCGAGGTCTTGTTCTGTTCTCTAAGAAAGTATAGAAATAAGGAGACAGTATTCATTGCTGAAAAGGCAAATCTGAGGTGTCAGGCTAGTCATTCTTCAGCCTAGTGGCCTATTAGATCCAGGAGTTCAACAAGAAGGCCAGCATCCAGGGCAACGTTGAAAGGTGCTGATTCAGTGTTGTAAGTGGCACTGAAACATTAAAAGCAACAAGAGGAATAGTCGCTTCTCTTTTTTGTTATGTGACCATGAAAGATGTACAACAGCAACTTGATGCATTTCCAGGCCTTTTTTGATTTAATTGGAAGGCCACCCACTCTAATCATTTCCTGCTGTAACTACACAAAAGGGAGTTTCCTCCTTGTTCATTTGCATATATTTCTTGTCCCACTTTTTTGGAGCACTATGATTAAGCACCAATGTCTGCTGGCTTTTAAAAAAAAAAGCTGATTAATGTGCAGCAGCTGACACTAGCACATGCACTTATGCAAGTGATGGAAGACTCTCATATAATTGGATCAGAAATTGAATAAAATAATGCAAAATTTAATACAGCTTTTGTCTTTCCATGTTATGGTGGGACAGCTGGGAGGTCAAAGGATTGGGAAACAACTCGGGGTGTTTTATAGTCTCTGCTAGTAAAAATTTGTTTAACACAGTCCCGTGATTGAAGGGAATGTGGTATCCCACTGTGGCAAAAAGGTAGAAGAGAGGGGAATAATAAATTGGTGCCATTGACAAGATGTCATTTGTTATCTGCTTTAAAATGTCAGGTCATGTCATTGCAGTGAAATATTTTCTGTCCTGCTGTATGTCTTACAAAGCAGGTTCAATTTTTGGCACATTTCGATTTCAATAAAAGAAAATAGCTTTTAATCTGGAAAGCACTGTCATCGGGAGGAAAATAAGGCCATTTGAGGCTCTCATTGGAAAGTCTTTCCACGACCCACCCAAAACAGCCTATTTCTAAGTGGTCCAGTTTATCCTGGATCCTGGTTTTTCCTTTTTTCATAAAAGTATGCACCTAGCATTCTCCTAGCAAAAGAATGCTAGCTTCCAAAGGAGCGTGGGAGTTATGACAAGTACACCAGCTTTTCAATCATAATGTAACATTTCCCATAATGTAACTCGTCATGTGCCGTTCACTGGAAATACACAGGGGGAATTTAAATAAATTATGAAATGACACTGATGACAAATCTATTAAACAAAGCAAAGCTTTTTGTGGGTTGCGGGGAGGAATGAGTGTTTGTTGGATGCGTATGCGCTGCTTTTAGTAATAGATAATTACAGATACGTGAAATATTCATCACAAAAGCTTTTTCTCCTACAGCTGATTCTAAACACATTCAGCTTTGTTTTTCCCTGACACAATTTTGAAATAAAATATTTTCCACTAGCTGGCTTTTTGAAAATTGACTTTTTCTTTTTTTAAACAAAAGCACTTGCAGAGTAAAGAAGAAACAGCAGACCTGGAAACAGCCCTGGGGCCTGATCCTAAGAGAGGCATCGATCAGCTGTGACTCCCACTGTTAGTTACATCTCACAACTACTTGCCAAGGAGTGCTTACATTTATATGACATTTGATAGATGGGGAAACTGCAGCTAAGAGTGTCAGTGACCTGCCCAAAGCCAGTGTCAGCAGCAAGATTAGGTTCCAAGCAATGTGTCTTTGCCCAAGCCTGTACCAAACCCCTAGTGTGATGATTCTTAACTTTTTTTAGGTCCACGATCAGCTAAAATCATCATGTAATCCACAGTGTGTACAGGAGTCTGAATTTGGTGTTTGACTCCTGTGTGGGGGGGGGAGGGTGCTCTTGACTAAAGAGCTTATTAGGTGCCAGAAAGGTATGTGTTTGCCAAGTGGGGGGCAGGGGCATGCTTGTGCGTGCACATCTGCATCTGGAGGTGCTCTTCCTCCCCAACACAGCCCTCAGCATCAGGCCAGCATTGCTGCAAGAGACTGTAAAACTGCCTCCTCAGGCTCTTGTAGCAAGGCTTCTCCTGCCACAGAGATGTGCATGGTGTGGCGAAGGCAGAAGGGGGAGACCACTGATGTGATCAGCTTAAGAGTGAAGAGGATGCAACAGGATGAGGAGGAGAGGGAGTTACTCCTTCCTTGCCCTGCCCAGGTTCCTACAGGCTCTTGCTGCCCTTGTGTTTTGCCAGTTTTCATTCACCTTCCCTCTGTGCGATGCATACAACCCACCATGCCATATTATTTGAACAGGACCATCCTTGACCACAGTTCCTCCCAGGGAAGAGACATAACATTTCAGAGGCTTAATTCACTCATCTCTGAAATGTGGGTAATGATATTTCAACCAAGCAGAATCTGGAAATATACAGGCTTTAAGATGTCCACAGCCAGATGTCTGTATGTCAAACTGTCAGCAGTCCTATTTGGCACAAAGGAGAACTGAGGCTCAGTGCTGCCAGATGGCTTCCCTGGAGACTGATTAGTTATTGAACTAGCACTCAAGAGACCTCCGTTTTAAACTTGCTTTTGGCACCGACTTCCTGTGTGATCTTAGGTACGTGACTGGGCCAGATTCTGCTCTCCCCTTACACTAGTATAAATCCAGAGCAACTCCACTGAAGTCAGTAGTTACTCTCTCTGTCTTTACATCAGCCTGGCCAAAACCAAAATCTGGCCCAGCAAGCCTCAGTTTTCACACCTTTTAATACAAACAAAGTCCAGCCACCTCTCCCCACCTCATGCCCCCTCCTTCTTCCCCAAAATTTCATTTAAAAAAAACAATTTAGGGAGGGGTTGAAATCATAGAAGATGAAAACTTTCACATAGCTGTTCATAAAAGATTCACCATTTCCTCCATGGGCAATAAAGCAAATAACTGTGCAGTCTGCTTTTGGAACATTGTTGCTGATGTTAATGGTCAGATTGCAAAACAGAATATGGTTTGGGGACTTCAGAAAGCCTAATGTATGGTCAGCATCTCAGAGTACTTAGCAAGCTTTCACACATATTCCAACTGGATTTTTTTTTTCACATCAGCCTGTACCGAACGTAATGCCTTGTAAACACAAGACAAAACAAACACCTTGAATTATGGTGCACCATTTGGTTTCCACTAGTAGAGTAGAATTGTTTTAGCTAATAGAAAAATTAGTGACCCAGTTGTTAACTGACGAAGTGTATAGAGCTGGGGGGCAGTTAGGATGGGATATATTGATTTAATGCCCAGTGCCTAAATGTACAGGAGGGATTTATTAGGTCCGCATGGGTGAGACAGAGATTATTCAGATTACAGGAAGGAAGGAAGATTTATTTTTGTCAATAGTAGATTATATTTCTATATACCACTAGCATCAGGTACTTTTTTAATGTATTCCAGTAGAGTATATTTCAATAGCATGGAGCTCTGTTTATGGACTGATCTGTTGATGTCAATGGGAGTTCTGCCATTAACAATAGAAACATGATCAATCTCCTCCAAAAGAGATATTTTACTGCAAGACAAGCTAATAATAATAATACAGCCAGGCCTGCCTACTCTGCATTTCAGTATGTCTGTAATTTATATTATTAGTGAAATAGTGACTGGCTGAGAAAGATGGATATGCTGCCTTCATTTTTGGAGGTTATCAATGTGAAACACATTTGTGCTACGAGGGAAGCTGTTTTAGAATGTAGGTGTGTAGGTAGATGTGCATGTTAAATACATTCAAAAACACACACACCATTCTCATCACTAGTAGCAACTCGGCAGTGGAAATTAAAAGAAGCTACCTTTCAGTTTGTCAGGTCCTCTTGTTGTGCAGAACAGTTCACACTCTCACAAACTCTTCACTTGCCAGAAATTCTCTAGAGGGTTAGACTCACCAGCCTTTCCTACATTACCTTTTGAGAGGCTCATAAATTACATTAAAAAACCCCTAAAATGACCACAAATTACTTTTATGTAATATACAATATTGGAAACTGTTACAATCCCTAGTGCTATTGGGATTCGCATATTGGAAATGCTCAGTGTGTTAATATGATGATGGCAGCCTTTGCATTGTTCACGCTGCCTGTAGGGTATGTCCCTTTCCCCTATCATTTGTCTGTCTGTTTTGTCTATTTAGATTGTAAGCTCTTCAGGAGAGGAACTCTCTCATTTGTTTGAACAGTGCTTAGCACTATGGAACCCCATTGTCAATCAGCCTCTAGGCACTACTGGTACAAACAAGATGGATGATAATTATGTATATATTATATATGGATAACTTAACTTATTCTGTTTATATTCTACTTAACTGTTAATTTTAGCCAAAAAATTCATTTTTCTTATTGTAAAGACTATATTTTAGAAGTTTTAATATGCTTTCCAGCCGTCAAAATACAGATTAAGTGGGAGCTAAATCATTCCTAGGATTAGTGTTGGCTCTGTGTGCTGAAGTGAATTTCACTGTCTGGAAATGTTCTTTAAACAGAAGAGACATCCATATGAATGTTTACAGAAAAAGAAAACATGGCGGTTGAAATTACTGTAAAAGTGAACCTGCAATTCTTATTTGCATGTCTGTGTGAATTCTTTTTTCCAGTGTGTCCTCAATTCCAATTGCATGGGTTAGTTCAAATGCTAATTGGAAAGTTGGAGGAGAACCTTAAATATGTTTAAGCTCATCCTGATCAGCGAATCTCCCTGCTGTGACAAAAATATAGTTTTGCTATTGGGCCAAGTCCTGAGGTCCTTACTCAAATTTTTAATTTAGTCCTTATTTGGGCATGACTTCAACAGAGGCTTGTCTGAGTAAGCTATTGAGTTTTCACTGCAAAATGCTGATAAAAAAGAGGAAATAAATAATATTTCCTTTGCATGAATAATATTCCCTAGCCTTCCCCAGATACTTTGGAGCTAACTAACAGCAGTGCATCTTGCAGATCATTGAAAATATGACCATTATTTAAAAATACCACCTTAATCCTTGCAGGATATAATGGTACATATTCAATCTTAAATGCCTTCAGAAGCTTTTTGATTGGAATTAACATTATGTTGCTGTAAAAGCAATAGGCTTTAATCAATAGAAGAAAAGTAGTGTTGTGTAATAAACTCCATGCAACATACTGGATTCCTTTAAAATTTCATTTCTTAAAGAGTAAGATATGCATGTTAGAAGCACAGATACTGGATGAAATGGTATTTTGTTTTAGAATGTCTATATCTGGCACACAGAAATTATCCCACTCAAAAATATTTGGGATCCAGTCAGGAAAAAAAAAAGGGCTTCATTTCCTTGTTCAAATTTTCAGGCACACCAACCTCCCGCCCATTTTATGATCACACTCAGCTAATTTATTTCTCAGCCCTTTCTTCTTTGGAGTTAAAAATAAACATTTAAGAGTCTACTTTCCACTAGTTCAAATACTGACTTACCAATGCCTGTGAACAAGTGAGTTCTATAACTTAATTTTCCAAAACATTAACCTATTTTTGAATAGAGTCCAGGTTTTATGTTTCATCAAAGATGAAATTCTCCCCCCTGTGAAAAGGGCCAGCATGAAGTGTTTAAGCACACAACACATGGCCTAAGTAGGGCTTGAATGGCACATACACCTTGCGCTGTACAGACAGGGAATTTCACTCCAGTGAATATTGCCAACAATACTTTCTAATCCTAAAGGAAAACATTTTAATGTTCTTCCTTGTTGTTAGAGCAGAGCTAGAAGCAATAACCTGAGGTAAATTCCTTTATCATTAACCATAGCCAACCTGAAACACAGACATTAAACCCAGCCACACATTTCTCAAACCTTTCACACTGATATTAAGACCTGATTTAGATGGGGCACAGGAACAGATCAGGAGTTACACCACTGAAGTCAATGGATGAGAATCTGATACCAGTTTTTGTCAGTGTAAATCCAGAATAATTCCATTAGTGTCAATAAAGGTATTACAGATTAATACCAATGTCAGGAAACTGAGATCAGAATCTGGCCTGGGGAGACATAGTGGTATCAAAAGAACGGATGTGACATCAGCATCTCATATAGGTTGATTTTATAATAGTGTAATTCCACTGGGCCACATTCCGAGACCTTAGTTTGTACCAGCTTCTGTATAGAACTTTGATGCCTGCAAGTAACTCACAGCAGGAGGACTGTAATTAAAAAGGAAAGGGTAGAGGATTGTCAGAAGGAGTTGTACTTCGTCTGAGCTCCAATTGGCTAACGCTGCTGTATTAATAGCACAAAGACAACATAAATTGTTCTGAATGGCAAGTACACCAGGAAATAGGGAAAAGTAAAGACAAACTGGCACCAGAAGATGTCATCCATGTGGTGAGTTGTGCACCCCCACAGGAAGGCCCACCGAGAAGTGGCCTGTAGCAGAGTGAGAGTCTTCCAGGAGATCCCTAGCTCACAAAGTCAGCAGATACTGCACTGCTGGAAGAAGTAAAGGAAATATCAGGTGTTTGCCGGACTGGATGACAAATATGAATAGCTATTAAGTAGGATCAATGAGATGGAAACCCACATGGTCAAGATGAGACAACCTGCAAAGAGCCTATAAAAGAACTGAAGCAGCAATCAGAGGCAAAACAACAGAGGAGATGAAAATGATAGTGGGCAGAATTAAACCACGACACAACTAAATCCAGGGGATGGGGGGGGGATAAAGATGAATGAACTATACACATAGGAGGACCTTCTGAAATCTTACCGATAACACCCTCACTGGCTGACAAAACAATATCTCCTTCCCCCATGATGAAGACAGAACATCATACATTCAATGTAACAAAAGAAATTCTGTATGAAATGCTAAGAATCACAGATGTTCAACCCCACCACAGGTTAGAAGAAAATCTAGGTTACCATAAAGAAAGTACTCCTTCTAAGGAACACAGAGGAACCCCTACTTTATTGTGGACCAACAGAGATGCTTATCATGCTAACCAATATTATCTCATTGTTTCCTTGTAATCCCCTGTTGGTCTATCTGTCTCCACCTCTTGTCTGATATTTAGAGTATATGATCTTTAGAGTAGGGACCATCTTTTAGTGCTGTGTTTGGATAGCACCTATTATAATGTGGGGCTATCCATGATGAGGGCTCCTAGGCCCTATCGTAAAACAAGTAATAGTAAAGATGAACAATATTGGCCTAATTCTCCATTGTCTTGTTCCATGTGTTGTCATTTACAGCTGTAAAAATGAGTGTAAATTGTTCCCAAATTAGAACAGTAGCACTTTGTACAGGTGTAAATGGCGATACAAAGTGTACTGCAGTACAGAATCCAACTCTATTTTTTGCTGGGATGAAATGGAGGAATGATACTTCAGAGGCCAAGACCTCTGCAAGGGCTATCACAACCAGAATGGGATTCTAAAACTGGTTTGGAACAAAGTGACAATACTGAGGGTCACATTTTCAAAGATCTGAAATTCGTGTGTGTGGGGACAAACAGAAAATGAAATTTAACCTCATCCCACCCAGGCAGAGGGACAGCACAAGGTCTATGCACCCACAAACATCCTCTTTTGAGAGGTAATTTGCATTTCAGTAATTCATAGGTCTTCTGCTGGTCTTCTACACAAAAGTGAATTTCATCCTGTGCACACACACAGTACACTCACATTTGTGGATATAAAAATGCTTTGTCATTTACATAGTATTACCAAAGTGTGTATGACTAAACGCCCATTTGCACATGTAATTACACAGAAGCAGATTGGTGTATGCAAAAGGTGGGTATATACGTATGCACACATTTTTTGAGCATGGAACTAGCGCTCTACTCTTTGAAAAGTTTTTCCTGATTATTTTAAGCAGCCATGTTGCAGTTCGTCTGAACTTAAAAATGGAATTTCAGTTTTGTACCAGTTCACTTGTAAATTGTTTTAGGAGGGTAGTTTTGAAATATTCAGAACTACTGATATAAATGTAATAAATTCCACTCTGAAATAGTCTACCAGCAAGTCACTGTTATAAAAGTAGATTAGATATTTACATGAATAGTAAGATCATCCATAGTAACACAAGCTAAGCCATAAACCCTGATGCTTCAGGATATAAACCAAACACTAACTACCTGGGATTAGAAAGAAATTTGCTCCATGGACAGACTTTGGGATTATGATCAATTGGCCCTGTGGGGGAGATGGCACTCTGAAGAATCTGAAACAGTTTACCAGACAAGACTGAACATTTTTCAATCTAGTATGTCAATCCAATACTCTCATGCTATTTCAGAAAGGTTCTATTGTCCCAAAGGACTGGTAATGTGTACATAAATTGCATTAAGTGCATTAAGTCTCACAATAAGGTAGGCATTATTTATTATCATCCTTTTACAAATGAGGGAACGGACACAAATAGGCTCTATGATTTGCCCAAGGACACTGAGCAAGTCAGTAGCACAGTCAAGAATAGAAACTGATTTCCTGATTCTCAGGAATGCTGTTTTAACTCCTAGGCAATGCTGCCTAAGGGAAAGTAATTGACAGTAAAATATAACCTATTTACTCTTCCTCTCTCAAAAGCAGAGGACAAAGTGAGGCCTTATAAAGTGGACAAAGTGAGGCTATTGTAGTTGCCTTGTTGGATCATTATGTACAGAGTTTGATATATGCTTGGTTAACATCGTCTCTTAACTGCCTCAATGTAAAAGTTACACTTGGAAAAATGTTTAGATTCATAAATAAATAATTTGAAGCAAAAGAAAGGGGGGAAATAATGCTGTTAGTATTATTGGAGGTTTTCTAAAAGTGTATACTGAAGGGTACTAAAAGGAAGAGGTTACAATAATGTTGTAGTATAATCTTATCAACAGCACAGCAATGCAGGTGTTGATCTTTTTTAGACTCTGTTGCATAGTTGCAAAATAAGTTCTAACTTAATGGTAATTTTTTAAACTGGAATTTCCACTATAGCAAAATAGGCACCAAAAAGAAAAGTAAACATCAGTCTAAGTAAATCTTCATTTTCTCAGGATGCCTAATTTAACCAGATGCTAATTTTAATCAAAGTTTAGCATACATAAACAAATAAGAGGCACAAGGTTTCAAAAATTCTCCTCTATTAGTCTACTAGTTCTTGCGGCTACTTCTCCTGCAACAGAAATAAACAAAGGCTAATTGAAAGAATATAATGGAGCAGTGCTGGAATACACAATAAGGTTAGTTTTCTATTTCTTTCCATTCAAAGACCATTCTGTTGTTCCAAAACTCCAGTAGAAAACAGAAGAGAAATGCCATGGTTTCATCATGGTGAAATTTGGCGGCTTTGAATGTGGGGTATTTTTTTTTTTAAGTTTTGGGGCTGCAACAAAACAAAAATATAGAGGGAAACTCAGGGAGTGACAGATGACAGAACGAGGAGTAATGGTCTCAAGTTGCAATGGGGGAGGTTTAGATTGGATATTAGGAAAAACTTTTTCACTAAGAGGGTGGTGAAACACTGGAATGCGTTACCTAGGGAGGTGGTAGAATCTCCTTCCTTAGAGGTTTTTAAGGTCAGGCTTGACAAAGCCCTGGCTAGGATGATTTAACTGGGACTTGGTCCTGCTTTGAGCAGGGGGTTGGACTAGATGACCTTCTGGGGTCCCTTCCAACCCTGATATTCTATGATTCTATGATTCTATGAGTGCAAGTCCACCCCAATTGAATCTGAAATAAAGGTTCCAACCCCCATACCAGCCAAAACTGCTGCATTTCATAAAGCTCTATCAAATGTATAATTTTTAAAAAGTTCCTTAATTCTATTATTTCCCCCTAAATTGCTTCCCCCCCCCAATTTTACTTTTTCACTAACACCATTCATATACAGTCTTACCTGCTTAAAAGTCTTCCTTTTCAACATGATGAGATTCTCCTGTGTAACAAACATTAAAAAAAAAATAGTGTTATCCTGTGGAACTCAGCTTGCCGGGAAGGAGATATTTTAAGTAGCCAGGACTGAAGCATGGGTTCGTGAAGGCAAGTTTTAGCCTCTCTCAATCTTTTATTAATTTTTTAAATTTTCTGTGGTTCATTTTGGAGGAAGCCCACTAAACACCGTCGCCCCCAAAATAAGCATGTTCTGCTTTGGATGTGTTACAATGAAGCATTTCAATGTACTTTTGAATACACTGTCACCACAAGTGGCTGTGCGTATAAAGTCAGGAAAATAGCCTGACTTTGTTAATACCAAGAGCAGGTCAAATAAAGGACACCATGCACCTTTCCAGCAGCATCTTTCTTCAGCAGTCTGAACACAGAAAGAACCAATACTATTTGGCTCACAATTTCTCCTCCAGCTTTCACACCGATCCACTAGCTCTAGTGGCTGTAGGTGTCCTGCATCAGCAATGCTGCTACACTCTTGGTCCTTCAGGCTGTGATTTTCACCTTTTTCTCTCCCCTTTCAGTGAAATAGCAGTTCTTCAAACAACAGCCTTGACCTACCGCCCCATGTTTGCTTCAGCAGAGGCCAGCAGGAAAAAGGGTTAAGTAAGTCTGAGGACAGTGGTTCCCTCCCCTTCCATCCCCCCCCCCCACACAAAAAGCTTTATTCAGTTCTCTATTAGCTCTAACTGGGGCGAAACTTTGTGGGAGGATCAAGAGGACTTTAAAACAAAGAAAATCCCAAATTCAGAATGGTCGGAGATAGACAGAAAACAAAAAAACAAAACCAATAAGAAAACAAAAATTCCAACCCCACAAACCATCAGAAGGAAATCAGAAAGAGGATAATAAGAGATTGATGTGTCCTTAAATAAACCTACCTACAAGTTCAAAAAAAAAAAAAAAAAAAAAGAGAGTGAAAAGCCGAAAACAACAAAAAGCATTTATTTTCTTGTGTCAGCAGCTTTCTGTTTTTAAGATTAATCTTCGCATCCTCTAACCCTGGGGAACATATCATGTAAATCCTTTTTTTTTCTCTTGGTGAAAGCTTATTAAACTTAGGCAGAGGCATCCAACACATTGCAGGCCAACACACCAGCTGGTTATACTTAAACAACTGTTTCATTTTGGCACATTATATTCAGAGCAGCAGATATACAGTATCTGTATTACTAATGCAATGTAATCTCGCCGTGCCTGGCCTGGCTTTTTTTCCCCCTCTTTGTTTTTAAAATCTCAAATTCCCTAGCTTGTTTCAAATGGCTCTTTAGACCTTCACCCAAGGTTCTTTGTAGAGCACAGTAAGAATGTGCTTCCAACATGGTTAAGCATATCACTTTCTCTTCTTGATGTTAATGATTAGTTTTCTTTCTGGGGTAGATTAACATATACATCCTGAAATTCATTATATTGACATTGATGATGTGTGATATACTGTGGGTCTTGTTCACGTGAGGCCTGATGTTACAGAAATACATAGCAACAGCTGCTCCCATTGACTTCAGTTGGAGCTGCAGGTGCTTGCTTAGCTGTTCTGAGAATTGGAGCCACATTATACTGGATACATTGGGTGTGATCCTGAGAGGGACTAAGCTCCTGCACCATTCCTGTAGTTCAAACAGGAGTTAATTCAGGGAAATCCTATGGCCTGTGTTGTACAGGAGCTCGGACTAGATGATCACAGTGGTCCATTTTTAACAGGAGGAAGGATAGTGATGTAGTTAAGGAACAGGACTGAAAAGAGAAACCTAAGGTCTATTACCTGCTCTGGACAAGTCACTGAACCTCTATGCCTCAGTTCCCCAACATGTAAAATGAGCCTAATAATACCCATTACATGGGAGAAAGCTGAGGCAAAACTAATGAATGTTTAATGCATGGTGAGATCCTGGAAGATGGCTATGTAGAAATTCACAATACCACTTATTTGTACTGGGCCATATCATAACAATTGTTTGCAAGCAAACTGATGTCATAGTTTGAGCCTTCATTATTTTAATTTGCAGTCAAAATGACTAAATTCTGCACTGAACCAAATTAAGGTTTTTCACAAATTTCCCCCCAGATAAAATATTTTCCTGGGGAAATTTTGTTGCTTTCCTCCAACCCATATATTTTTAGATTCCAAGGCCTGAAGGGACCACTGTGATCATCTAGTCTGACCTCCTGTGTAACACAGGCTATAGAACTTCCCCAAAATAACCTCGACTGTCTATCTCTTAGAAAAACATTCAGTCTTGATTTTAAAATTGGCTGTAATGGAGAATCCATCATGACACTTGGTAAACCGGTCCAGTGGTTAATTATGACACTGTAAAAAAATGCATGCCTTGTTTCCAGTCTGAATCTGTCTAGCTTCAACTTTTAGCCATTGGATCATGCTACACCTTTCTATGCTAGGTTGGAGAACCCATTATTAAATATTTGTTCCCAATATAGATACTTATAGACTATAATCAAATCACCCTTTAACCTTCTTTGTTCAGCTAAATAGATTGAGTTCCTTGAGTCTATCACTATAAGGCAGGTTTTCTAATCCTTTAATCATTTTCATAGTTCTTCTCTGAACCCTCTTCAATTTTTGTAGTGAAATTTGCATAGGGTTTGGGGGGGAAATCACAAAACATTTCTCACGAATATCTTTTTTGTTTTGTAAACACAAACTATAAAAAGGAAAATAGGAACATCACTTTTGTTACCTATACAGCGATATGGGGTCCAGATTAGACAGCCCTGCTTGTTGGCCACTGAATGTCTAAAAGAAACAATAGGGCAACTAACATGGTACTGTTCTTTTCCTCCTGTTAACGATCATCATCATCTCCTCTGTGGAGATCTACCTACCCCAAAAGATTGCTGCCTTTTTGTCAAAGTTAAAATATTTTGGCCTCTCTATTATTTTAATCAATTGGTCCATGGGAAAGAATATTTTGCCCTACGATACTCTGCAGGGCAGATTCTGATCTCATTTATCCTTTTGTAAAGCTGGAGTAGCTACCTTGATTTCAGCTGAGTTACTTCAGATTTACACAAGTACCTCATTGCGAGCTATTTGAATTCACTACTGTATTTCAATTGGTACAGTAGGCTTGATGGCTACACCACTCGAAATTGAAAATGAACTGAATTAAATTCTGCAGGGAACATAAAGGAAGAACCTTCCATGTGCAGGTGCAGACACTTCATCAACTCTGCCTTTGGTACAAAGTACAAGAGCCTGCTTTTCAGAGCTGCTGGACAGTCTCAGTTCGTCATCACTGCCCATTATGATGACATACGCTTATTCACTATAACAATGGATAGCTTGAAAGACCTTTAAATATGCTTTGCATGATCATTTTATTAGCTTGATGTATACAGTCGTGGAAATTTGATTACTGGTGTGGAAAATATATAAATACAAATTATAAAACAATTACACCCAGAGGAGATGAAGGCAATATTTGACTACCTCCAGTAGAATAGCCTGTGGTCACCTATTCTATAATGTGTAATCTTTTCAGAAATTTAGCTATATGGCTTTAGGTTTCAAAACATCTGACACTATCCATAAGTAACTATTGAAGGCAGAGGTTATAGACCCAAACAGCTGGCATAAGCTCCCAGTTACACACACACACACACACACTTTTAAGAAATTTGATCTCTTATCTCAATAAACCTTCATTATAAACTCAACTGAGATGACATCTTCATCATATGGACCCAAGGAAAGGAGGCCCTTGAAGAATTCCACCTGGATTTCAACAATTTCCATCCCACCATCAACCTCACCCTGGACCAGTCCACACAAGAGATCCACTTTCTGGATACTACAGTGCAAATAAGGGATGGTCATATAAACACCACCCTATAACAGAAACCTACTGACCGCTATGTTTACCTACATGCCTGCAGCTTTCATCCATACTATACCACGTGATCCATTGTTTACAGCCAAGCCCCAAGATACAACCAAATTTGCTCCAATCCCTCAGACAGAGACAAACACCTACAAGATCTTTATCAAGCATTCTTGAAACAATACCCACCTGGGGAAGTGAGGAAACAGATTGATAGAGTGAGATGGGTACCCAGAAATCACCTACTACAGGACAGGCCCAACAAGGAAAATAACAGAACACCACTGGCCATCACATACAGCCCCCACCTAAAACCTCTCCAACCTACAACCTATCCTGGAAAAAGATCCCTCACTCTCACAGACCTTGGGAGGCAGGCCAGTCCTCGCTTACAGACAGCCCCCCAGCCTGAAGCAAAATACTCACCAGCAACTACATACCACATCACAGAAACACTAACCCAGGAACCAACCCCTGTAGCAAACCTCTTTGCCTATTCTGTCCCCATATCTACTCTAGCGACACCATCAGAGGACCCAACCACATCAGCCATACCATCAGAGGCTCATTCACCTGTACGTCTACTAATGTTATATATGCCATCATGTCCAAGCAATGCCTCTCTGCCATGTACATTGGCCAAACCGGACAGTCCCTATGTAAAATGGACACAAATCGAACATCAGGAATGGTAACAGACAAAAGCCAGTAGGAGAACACTTCAATCTTCCTAACAGATTTAAAAGTAGCTATACTTGAACAAAAAATCTTCAGAAACAGACTTCAAAGAGAAACAGCAGAAAGCTTATGCCCAAATAAATCTGTTAGTCTTTAAGGTCCCACCAGACTCCTTGTTTTTGTAGATACAGACTAACATGGCTATCCTGATACTTGACATCATGCAAGGCACTAAATTTAGCCGTATGGAATGGAAATCCATCAACCTCAACAAAAAACTCGCAGAGATACAGACAGACATCTTCCTATCCAAGTGCAAACAGATGGACATCATACCAAATGGACTGAAGGTAAAAATTCCATTGCAATCGACATACTACATTGACTATGCCACACACTCTCAAAGAAACTGAGGAACCACCTGATCAGAATCCTGTACAGCAGACAGGAGAAGATCAAGAATGAGCTCTCAAAACTGGAGACTCTCATACGAAGCCAACCTTCCACACAAACTTCCACATAGCTGGACTTTACAAAAACAAGACAAGCCATTTACAATGCACACTTCACTTCTCTACAGTGGAAAAAGGACAGTAAACTATCTAAACTCCTACATGCCACAGGGGGCTACAACAGTGGTACCCTCAACTCACCTAAGAATATAGTTAATCTATCCAACCACACACTTAGCCCGGGGGAAGAGTCTGTCCTATCTCAGGGACTCTCTTTCTGTGCCCCCCCACCAACATGATACAGCTCTGTGGTGATCTGGAAGCCTACTTTCATCGTCTCCGACTCAAGGAATATTTTCAACACACCACTGAACAGTGCACTGACCCACAGGAACCCTCCTACCAACTCTACAAAAAGAAAAATTCTGCGTGGACTCCTCCTGACGGTCGAAATGACAGACTGGACTTCTACATAGAGTGCTTCCACAGACATACACAGGCTGAAATTGTGAAAAAAAAGCATCACTTGCCCCATAACCTCAGCCATACAGAACGCAATGCCATCCACAGCCTCAGAAACAACTCTGACATTATAATCAAAGGGTTTGACAAAGGAGGTGCTGTCGTCATAATGAACAGGTCGGATTATGAACAGGAGGCTACCAGGCAACTTTCTAACACCACATTCTAAAGGCCACTATCCTCTGATCCCACTGAGGAGTACCAAAAGAAACTATACCATCTGCTCAAGAAACTCCCTGCTACCACACGGGAATAAATCTACATGGACCCCCACCCCCGAGAACCCCGACCAGGGGTATTCTATCTGCTACCCAAGAGCCATAAACCTGGAAACCCTGGATGCCCCATCATTTCAGGCATTGGTACTCTTACAGCAGGAATATCTGGCTATTTGGACTCTCTCCTCAGACTCTATGCTACCAGCACTCCTAGCTATCTTTGAGACACCACCAACTTCCTGAGGAAACTACAATGCATTCGTGATCTTCCTGAAAACACCATCCTGGCCACCAGGGATGTAGAAGCTCTTTACACCAATATTCCACATGAGGATGGACTACAAGCTGTCAAGAATAGTGTCCTTGATGAGGCCACAGCACACCTCCCACAACCATTTCAGATTTGGGGGACAATTTATACCTTCAAGTCAGTGACACTGCCCCACTGTATGTTAACATTTTTATGGCTGACTTAGAACAATGCTTCCTCATCTAAGATGGTGACTGCTCAGTGTTGCTGTCTGCTATTTAGGATTCAGCGTCCTGCCTTATGTTGTCTGTGTTGAAGAAGAACATGTTAAAATAAGATTGTAGATCTATCATCCCCTTTTGAGCCCTCAAAAGAATGAGATGTGCAACACACAAAGCTATCCCAGTAAAGAAAACTGAAAGTAGATACATTAGTACCCATCCATCCAAAGTCTCACATTTAGCACAGTGAGTTTGTAGCTCCAGAATGTTCTAAAACACTGTTTTCTCAAAGATCACCAATGCAATAAATACATATATATGTACAACCTGAAGTACATGATTTTAGAAGATTCCTTGGAAGTGGGAAGCCTGCTTACTATGAAATTGGTTTGGATTGGGCAGAGAACACAGCATCCACATTTGCAGTTTGCTAATGATGAGAGTAAAAAAAATGAAAACAACTGTAAGCACTGCTCATTTCCCTTCCATCAGAATGAGACCAGCAGAGTATTCCTTAATCTCACACACTTCTAATCAAATTTGCCTATTTTATGCAAAGGAAAGAGAGTGATATTATAAACATACCTGGAATCTTAAATCCTTTGGTTTTATGCATGATTCTACTTGGTATACATTTTAAATAAATAATAGTAAGATTGTAGCTAACCCATCCATTTTGCATGGCTCTTGCAAAATAAAATCTGAAGTGTGAGTCTTTTGCTTAACATTACAGACTAGCACACATGTAAAACTCATATCCATTTTTTTGCAGTGTGATTAACAACAGAAAAACATAATGAGTCTGAGCAAAGATAAAACTTCTCTATAATTGAGACTGTGATGCTGTATTTCCTTTACCAAATGAAGGATTCTTTTCTGAGGCATTAAGGTCCTGATTCAAAGCCCATTTAAGTTAATGGAAGTGGATTCTCTAACAGCAGTCTGATGAGTGCCCAAGAGCGGGTGTTCATCTAGATCTGTGACAGAGAGAGGGGGAACGATTGATGTTTAAACCAACTTGGTAATCAAGCCCCTAAAGTTAATAGTTGATACATTGAGGTGAATTTAAGAAAATGGGGCTAGTTTATAGCTATGCCCAGGGATTTGTGTGCTTTGTTCTTTCCACCCTCATTAAGAATATAAGGATTTTATACTGAACTTACTCTCACATAGCTTGGAATCTTTAGTCCAGGATGTACTTGTGGTTAAAGGAAAAAAACAAGAAGTTAGGACTCTTGAGTTCTGGTCCTGGTTTTGTCACTCATTCACTATGTGAATCCATACAAGTCACTTACCTCTTGTCTCAATTTCCAGTGTGTGCAGCACAGGTGCAATAAAATTCACCTGTCTCACACGGAAGTTGTGAAACTGGCTTGATCAATATTTATAAAGTATATTCACGGGAACAGCAGAAAGATGCTGCAGAAAGCCAAAGTATTCATTGTTAATTATTATTATGCCAACAAATCAAATTCCCTCAAAAAATAATCAAGATCAACAGGAAAAGATTAAGGTCTTATCCTTGCTAGAGGAGCGTTATGTTCTGATGTGCTCCTCTGGCATAAGGTAAAATAGCCTGATTTGTAGCAGCTCAGTCACGGATCCCGGAAGTGCAGGGGAGCCCTGACCATGCCTCCAATGCCAGTTACAAGACAGGACCATGTAGAAGCCACTACATTGGATCTATGTTATAGCGGATGCTCTGAGGTTATATACACCAGGATTAGGGCCTCTTTCTACTTGCAAAGCAGAGGAAAGCAGGCTCAGTGCAGCCAAGATTGGGGCATAAAGCTTAATGTGGCCAGCACTGAACAAAAGCAAGAGGACCTAAAACTGTGTTTCGGGAGAATGGTGGTACTACTGAAAAATTAGGTCATATCCATGAGTCAGGGACAGGTGGGAAAGGAAATATTGCTAGAAAAAGATGCTGGATGCCCAATGCAGATCTCAAGGTTTGGCTCAGCACATCTATTGAACAAAAGAAGTCTCAGAAACAGTATAGGCCCTTTAATGGGTAGAGATTGTAAAACTGTTAATAATGATGAAGAAAAAGCAGAAGTGTTTAATGAATGTCTCTCTTCTGGATTTGGAAATTGCAGGATGATGTGCATGTATAACACGAGGAAGATTAAACATTTTCCAGACCATTAGTAATTAAGGAAGATCTTAGACAACATTTAATAGGAATAAATATTTTAAGATCAGAAGGCCTGGATAACCAAGATGCAAGAGTCCCAAAAGAGTTGGATGAGGAGATCTCTGGCCTTCTGATGTTTTAATAATAAATGTTGGAATATTGGGGAAATTATGGAAGACTGGAAGAATGCTAGCATTGTTGTGTCAATATTTAAAAAGGGCAAGGTGAATAACACATATAACTATAGGCTGATTAATCTGACATCAGTCCTGGGAAAAAAAGACAGAAAAGCTGATATGGAATTAAAATGACAAATAATTAAAAAATATTATTAATATAATTAATGCCAGTCAACATGGCTTTGGGGGAAGTATATCTTGTAAAACAAGCCTGATTTCATTCTTTGACAAGGTTACAAGTTTGGTTGATAAAGTTAACAGCATAGATGTAATATACTTTTGTATGGTATTTGACTTATTACTGCACATTTTGACTAAAAAAATAAGCAATATCCACTATTCAATGCATACATAAAATGGATTAATAATTGGCTACCTGACAGTTCTCAAAATGCATTTGTCAATGGGACATTAACATTGAATGGGAGTGTTTCTAGTGGGGTTCCATCGGGATTGGTATTAGACCCAATGCTATTCAACATTTTCTGGAAGTAAATATAAAATCACGGCTGATAAAATTTACAGACGACACGAAGATAGGCAGAGTGGTAAATAACTAACAGGACATGGCAGCTATAGAGTGATTTGGATTGCTTGATAAAATAGCCTATTTAGATGAAATGTGTTTTAATACAGTCAAATGCAAAGTCATACATCTCACTTAATCATTTCTCTGCCTTTGCAGGGGCCTCAGGCATGACGGTCCCTCCTATTCGCTATCTGCAGCACGTAATACTCTAGTCTCCTGTGGCCTGCAATACTTTGGGCTCATTTCACCTATTGGGTTAAGCATGAGGATGATGGGTGGGATTGGTGTCCTGTGATGTATGGGAGGGTCAGACCAGAGATCTGGTGGTCCCTTCTGGCCTTACACTTGATGAGAAAAAAGGAATACAGAATGGGGGGGGGGGGGACGACGACCGTATCCTGGAAGACAGAGACTCTGAAAAGGATTTTAGAGTCACATTGGACAAACAACTGAATGTGAGCTCCCAGGACAATGCTGTGGCAGAAAATAACTTAGATGTATAAAAAGGGGAGTTGCAAATATGAGTAGGAAGATGATTTCACCTCTCTGTATGTCACTGGTGAGACTGATACAGAAATACTGCATGTAGTTCTGGTGTCCACATGTTTAAAAGGATGTTGAGAAATTGGGGAGGGTGCAGAAAAGAGTCACAAAAATTATTGGAGAGCTGGAGAAACTGCCTCATTGTGAGAGACATACGCTAAATTCACGTAGCTGTTTATAAAAAAATAAAAGATCCATGGGTGTAAATACCTTCACAAGAAGAATGGCATAAACTCCAATGGCTAGAAGCTGGAGACAGACAAATTCAAAATGAGATATTACATAGGCGCCGACACTGTGGGTGCTCTGGGGCTGGAGCACCCATACAGAAAAGTTAGCGGGTGCTCCGCACCCACTGGCAGCCAAGCTCCCCTTTCCTTGCCTCCTTAACCCCCCACCCCGAGCACACCACGTCCCCGCTCCTCCGCATGCCCCCTTCCTCCGAGTGCTTCCCACCCTCCCGCTGCCTAGCTGTTTGGTGGCGCTTAGGACTTTCCAGGAGGGAGGGAGGGGGAGGAGGAGAGATGTGGCACGCTCAGGGGAGAAGGCGGAGAAGAGGCAGGGCAGGGGCGAGGACTTGGGGGAAGGGGATGGAATGGGGGTGGAAAGGGGGGGGCTGAGGTGGGAAAAGGCGGGGACTTTAGGGAAGGGGAGGAATGGAGGTGGGGTGAACGAGGTTGTGAGGGTAGGGGGTCGAGCACCCACCGGGCAGAGGGGAAGTAGGCACCTATAAGATATTAGGCACAAATTTTTAACAGTGAAGGCAATTAACCATTGGAAAAACTACCAAGGGAAGTGGTGGATTATCCATTTCTTGATGTCCTCAGATCAAGACTGGGTGCCTTTCTGGAAGATATACTTTAGCCAAACACCAGTTATGCTTTAGTCAAACCCAGGTTATTGGTCTCAATACAGGGGCAGCTGAGTAAAATTGAATGTCCTGTGATATACAGGTGGTCAAACTAGATGATCTTCCTTTCTGGTCTTAAGCTCTGAACCACTGGCTGCTACCTTTATCTGTCACTGAAGTTTGCAGATTCTGGGCATTTATTTCCTAAAAAAGAGGAAATGTGCAAACTCCACATTTAGCTGCTATAGAGAATCATTTGCAGATTTAATAGCAGACTTACTCTCTCCATTATCAGATACCTTAGGGATGGCAGACATAGATAAGACTGCTGAAAATTAACATATTGTGTTGATATTACAGGAAGATGTCAAGAGATATATTCTGAATTTGATGTTCTTTTGCTTTAACCATGTAACTCTTCTTTGTGTTAATGGGAACTAGCAGCAAAGTCTCTTGCATGAGTCGAAAGAATAGTAAATATGGCAGGCGACCAGCTTGGCTTAATGGTGAAATCCTAGCGGATCTTAAACATAAAAAAGAAGCTTACAAGAAGTGGAAGGTTGGACATATGACCAGGGAAGAGTATAAAAATATTGCTCGGGCATGTAGGAAAGATATCAGGAGGGCCAAATCGCACCTGGAGCTGCAGCTAGCAAGAGATGTCAAGAGTAACAAGAAGGGTTTCTTCAGGTATGTTGGCAACAAGAAGAAAGCCAAGGAAAGTGTGGGCCCCTTACTGAATGAGGGAGGCAAGCTAGTGACAGAGGATGTGGAAAAAGCTAATGTACTCAATGCTTTTTTTGCCTCTGTTTTCACTAACAAGGTCAGCTCCCAGACTGCTGTGCTGGGCAACACAAAACGGGGAAGAGATGGCCAGCCCTCTGTAGAGATAGAGGTGGTTAGGGACTATTTAGAAAAGCTGGACGTGCACAAGTCCATGGGGCCGGACGAATTGCATCCGAGAGTGCTGAAGGAATTGGCGGCTGTGATTGCAGAGCCCTTGGCCATTATCTTTGAAAACTCGTGGCGAACGGGGGAAGTCCCGGATGACTGGAAAAAGGCTAATGTAGTGCCCATCTTTAAAAAAGGGAAGAAGGAGGATCCTGGGAACTACAGGCCGGTCAGCCTCACCTCAGTCCCTGGAAAAATCATGGAGCAGGTCCTCAAAGAATCAATCCTGAAGCACTTAGAGGAGAGGAAAGTGATCAGGAACAGTCAGCATGGATTCACCAAGGGAAGGTCATGCCTGACTAATCTAATCGCCTTTTATGATGAGATTACTGGTTCTGTGGATGAAGGGAAAGCAGTGGATGTATTGTTTCTTGACTTTAGCAAAGCTTTTGACACGGTCTCCCACAGCATTCTTGTCAGCAAGTTAAGGAAGTATGGGCCGGATGAATGCACTATAAGGTGGGTAGAAAGCTGGCTAGATTGTCGGGCTCAACGGGTAGTGATCAATGGCTCCATGTCTAGTTGGCAGCCGGTGTCAAGTGGAGTGCCCCAGGGGTCGGTCCTGGGGCCCGTTTTGTTCAATATCTTCATAAATGATCTGGAGGATGGTGTGGATTGCACTCTCAGCAAATTTGCGGATGATACTAAACTGGGAGGAGTGGTAGATACGCTGGAGGGGAGGGATAGGATACAGAAGGACCTAGACAAATTGGAGGATTGGGCCAAAAGAAATCTAATGAGGTTCAATAAGGATAAGTGCAGGGTCCTGCACTTAGGATGGAAGAATCCAATGCACCGCTACAGACTAGGGACCGAATGGCTCGGCAGCAGTTCTGCGGAAAAGGACCTAGGGGTGACAGTGGACGAGAAGCTGGATATGAGTCAGCAGTGTGCCCTTGTTGCCAAGAAGGCCAATGGCATTTTGGGTTGTATAAGTAGGGGCATAGCGAGCAGATCGAGGGACGTGATCGTTCCCCTCTATTCGACACTGGTGAGGCCTCATCTGGAGTACTGTGTCCAGTTTTGGGCCCCACACTACAGGAAGGATGTGGATAAATTGGAAAGAGTACAACGAAGGGCAACGAAAATGATTAGGGGTCTAGAGCACATGACTTATGAGGAGAGGCTGAGGGAGCTGGGATTGTTTAGTCTGCAGAAGAGAAGAATGAGGGGGGATTTGATAGCTGCTTTCAACTACCTGAAAGGGGGTTTCAAAGAGGATGGCTCTAGACTGTTCTCAATGGTAGCAGATGACAGAACGAGGAGTAATGGTCTCAAGTTGCAATGGGGGAGGTTTAGATTGGATATTAGGAAAAACTTTTTCACTAAGAGGGTGGTGAAACACTGGAATGCGTTACCTAGGGAGGTGGTAGAATCTCCTTCCTTAGAGGTTTTTAAGGTCAGGCTTGACAAAGCCCTGGCTGGGATGATTTAACTGGGACTTGGTCCTGCTTTGAGCAGGGGGTTGGACTAGATGACCTTCTGGGGTCCCTTCCAACCCTGATATTCTATGATTCTATGATCAACATGAGAATATACCCCCTTATTATTTCCAGATGCAAGATCAGTATAGGATTGCACCTAGTAGATTGCACTATGCTAATAAAGTTATAGTCAAAGACAGACTAATACCAGCTTTGGTCCTTTTTTTTTTTTTTTTTTTTTTTTTTTTTTTTTTTTTTTTTTACAGCTCCCTTGAAGTCAAGCCTGTTTATATGTCATTCACATTTGCACTAAAATGCATAGCCCTTGGAAGAGCCTGGATTCACTGACAGCTCAAGGCACTTGGTTTTGACTCTGAATAGCTGAAAGAGGATGTATTGGCACTCTTTGTTTGATGCTGCAATTAAAAATAAAAATAAAAATAATAAAATGGGGGAGAAGGGGAAACCTTTCTTCTGTATTCTTTTTTGTGCTTTCCACCTCACACTGTAACATGTATCCCGTCAAAATGTTATCACAGCTAACTGAACACTGCAGAAAATATGAGCTAGTCCCTACTTCTGGGTTGAGGGCCGGGGTTGCCTCAAATCTCTAGGAGTCTCCAGAGAATCTAGACAAATCCATAAAAGCTTTGGTTTAGTCGTTTTGTCTTTTAATTATATACTGTAATGAAGAACCAAGGCTGTATCAGTAGAAAATTCAATATGCCAAGCTGCTTTCTTTTTATTTAGTTAGTTGCAAAAATATAACCCTGCATAGCAAACTAGCCTGGTGACACACAAAAGAAAAATGAATCAAGCTTCCAGATCCCCTTTCATCCAGAAAGCCAACACAGTCCAAAATCCTGGTATCAAAGTCAATTCTCTCAGCCAAAGTAATTAGCAGCAAAAAGCACTCTCTGGCAGTTCCAGGACAGGAAAAGAAGGTGCCAGCAATTTGGAATCAACTTCCTCTGGTTTGCTAGCACTATGGGTGAAATTGTTTATATTAAATAATAATTGAGCAAAGCTTTGTCCAAAATGAGATTAAACTGAACTGAGCTGCCCTTTTTTAAAAAAAAGGTTTGAAAAAGTTTGGTTAATTTCTATTTTAATAATTGTTCAGTGTGTACGTGCACACCCACATGCTTCAGGGTTGCGACTACAGTCAAGAGCAGACCTGCTGAAATACTATGACAGGGGATCTCCCAAGGTTCAGTTCTTGTGCTAGATTTTGAGTGACAGTTTCAGAAGCCAATGGAAGTTACTTTTATCCTGTTCCAAGACGCGATGGACAATTGGTTTTCCTGACCTGATCGGAAAGGGATTCCTATAAGAAATCTTCAGCCTATTCTAGCAAGATTTCCAGGCTAATTTTCCAAGCCTAAGAGATTAGGAAAGTTTACTTACAATTTAAATAATCTTCCAAACACTTGGGGCTTAACTAAACCAAATCTATTACTGGGGAAGGATTTAATCTTTTGGTAGCAACACCAACTAATGCTATCAACACCAATATAAACAGTTGATACAAGTGGGTCCATGCTACAGGGCTGCAATGATTTAGTTAGAATTTTTTTAAACTAATTTAGTTAAATCAGTGCAAAAACAGTGTGAGGCCAGGACTTTAGAGACAGACAAGCAGAGAAAATTTGGGATTATCCTCTCCATACTTTTCTACAATATGCACCTTCAATACATAATATAGTAGGAGGTTCTACTACATGGCTCTCATGTACAAATATAACCCCACAGAGGGAATTTGCTTACTGAGGTAAAATTGTACCAACTGGGTTTTATGAGGGTAAAATGCACAGAGGTTGGGAAAGAAATCCAATTCTAACCCAGGACCAAAGCCCAGGCCTTCAGTGCTTGGGCTGCTATTCCAGCTATTGCACCTCTGCACTGTTAGCACGGAATGGTATGTCCACTGGATTCATGTATCTGCATATCCACTGACACCTGCCCTCCTGCCACAAGACCACCTATGTGTGCCAATGTGGAGATGCCCTTCACAGCACATAGATGACCAATTGTTATATGCAAGCTGCACTCCCCCACTACAAAGCATAGATGGGTGGCAGATATTGCATAGACATGCCACACCTGGGTGAATTTCATTTTAAGTGATGAAAACAGTAGCTTGGACATATAACCCTCACTCAGTGCTTGTGTCTCTTTTTATTTTCTCAGTGAATAAGAAGATCCCTTTTCCCAGCTTCTTCAGATCCAAGAAGTGCAGCTTCCCCTCCACATGTACCAAGTAAGAAAAACAGCAAGAAAATTCTTAGTGCTGTGATGGGAAGAGCTTTTGGGTCCTTATAAAATAATTTCACAACCAGTCCATTAGATCATTAACAAATATTAAACTGCTCATAGCTTTTAACATTTAACAGCAAAAATAACAGGAATTACCAAGTAGTTTCTACCTAGAAGCAAGAAAATGTTAATTTTATTAGCAGGTAGATTCTGCTAATGTAATACATTCAAAACATTAACATGCCAGAATGTTAGCATCATTTGCACAGCTCAATAAGAGTTAATGAGAACAATAATTATTTGAGTGCAAGTTGCTTTGGGCTTTATTAATCCTCTCCTATATTTTTGAGTTTCTTTGTTTTCGACACCCTAGAATGGCAAACTAACTATATGGCCTAGTAATTGAATTTCTCTTATTACACAAACATGTCATAAAGCGTGTGCCATGCAGGCAGGACTTGTATTAAATTTGGTTTTCTCTGAACCATTCAAACTCGTTTAGTGACTAGGAGCCAGATTCTGATGCTAGTGTAAACCTGATGTAACTCCACTGATTTGTACAATTACTCCACATTTACACGAGGTCTGAGCAACTGAGATCAGAATTTGGGCCAAAGACTGCATATTCAAGCAGAATGGAGGTTTGTAGCAGGCATGAATTAATTAGAAAAAATCACATTAACGCCTGATCTTAATAATAAACTGGTACAGTATTAACATTTTGGTCATTAAACCTGCTTAATTAAATTTAATTGAGCTCTCCCATTATTATAGCTACTGTGAGCTAAATAACCACGTCAACTTGTCCCCTCTTCCTCCTCTGCACCCCCTCCCCCTGCCAAGAAAAAAGAGCTTCTTTCAATGCAAGTCAAAGTTTGCAGGCAGCCTCTTATATCAGCAGTGAGTTTAATGAAATCATAGAATAAATTCATTACAATCAGAGATGGAAAATCTCTCTCAGGTCACCAAGTCTAACCCCTCAAACCTACTGCAAGTGCAGGACTGTGCCCCTCAGTATACTCTCCAGTGCTTTGCCATGACCACTATTAAATTATTTAAAGTTATGGGGCTTCACAACTCCCAGTGACATGCAAATCCTAATTTAAGATCCTTAATTTATAAATTTATCAAATTCTAGGAAAAAAGTTGGAAACGTGAAACAGATTAACATTTAAAATGTTTATTGTCCCAGTTTCTAAGATTTGGTTGGTTGGCTCCTTTTGGTCATGTGTATGTAACCATATTATTTTGCATTTCTGTAGAACCTTCCAACCTAGAACTCAGTTTGGTTTAGAAACATACAATTCAAATATCACGACTTTGTGAAGCAAACTTCAATATGCAGCAGTGCTATACCTGAAGTAGTGCATATCAGCTTTATGGCAAAAATATCAAAAGGGCTTAAGTGATTTAGGAGTCTAAGTCTTATTTTCAAAACTTAGGGCCATATATTCAGACATTCACATGTGCCAAAAGATGCAGATTTTTTAAATCAATGGGAATTATGTGCCTAAGCACTATTAAAAATTATACTAGGCACCTATATGGATCTTTAGGTGCCTGAATACTTTTGAAAATATGTCCTAAATCAGTTTTGAAAATGAGACTTAGACTCCTAAGTTTTTTAGGTGCTTTTGAAATTTTTTACCTATGTCTAGTTATTAGCTTGGTTGAAATTTTTTCATTTAACTATTTTAAAATGGAAAAGTAATTTTTTTCAGAAAAACCGTCTGCTTTCAATTGAACATTTTGATTTTGTCAAAAAAACCTAAAACACCCAAAAAACAAAACATTTTTAGATTTCAAATAAAAATTGCATTTTTTTATTCAGATATGCCACCACAGTACCCCTAATCGCTCTGGTATGGTTGCCTTATTTTCCCATTCTTTTCTATGAGTTGGGCTCTCCACTTAGACTTGGTGTCCTCTGACACACTGCAGCCATGATACTCCCATGATGCACTGCCTCCCATCAGTAAGAGAGAACTGTGACGTTTCATTTCATACTCTTTATGAAAATATGCTTATGATATGAATGTACTTTATGCAAGATGCGTCTTCTAAGGTATCACCGGAAAGGTTATAATTTACTAAATGTGATTATCCAATTTGTATGCCTGCATCATTTCTGATTCTGAAGTTAGGAATATTGATTATGTATCTGTATTTTAACTATGCTGCTTTGTGTAATGCCCACTGCTAACACTTCAAGTACAACAATGGAAAAGCCAGGCAATGGACTATGAAAAGGCTTGGCCTTCCTGTGAATGCTCCATACTGCCACTGACTCATGGACGCTGTGATCCTAAAGAGTCAGGTGGTCTTGTCACCTGATACTAAACATTACCTGGGACTTCTTGTAACTTTCCACTGGAAAGGAAGGGGGGTCAAGTCTGGGAAACAAAGGATTCCTGCCCTATGTAAATCCTACTTAAGGTTGGAGAGGGAGGAAAACGGGACAACTCCTCTCCATGGCCTGTCTGCCCAAGAAGAAAGACTGTTAAAGCCACCTGAAGGAAGGCGCGGGGGGGGGGGGGTCCAGACTGAGACAGGGATCCAGTCTAAAAAGGAATATAACTGGAACTTTAAACCACAGAAATTTTGCAACCTGCCTAAAATAACATTTAGGGTGAGAATTTACATTTTGTAACCTGTTTCTTAAGTATATTTAGCTTAGCTTGTGTATTTTGCTTTATTTGGTCAGTAATCTGCTTTGTTCTGTCTGTTATCTCTTATATTTCCTTAAAATTCACCTTTTGTAGTTAATAAAGTTATTGCTCGTTTCTAACAGAACCCAGTTTATGTCATTGCTAATGGGGGGGCAGGAGGCAAGAAGTTGTGCATATCTTCCTCCACATTGAGGGAGGGGGAGAATTTCATAAACTCTTTGGGTTTGTACTCCTTAAAAGGATTGGGCACTGAAGTGTTGGGGCAAACTCCTAAGGCTGAATCTTTCCAGAGTGGATCTCGGTCTCTCTGTGCAGCTGGGTGTGGCCCTGCCTGTGTGCTTGGCTGGAAGAGTCTTGTGAACCTAGCCCAGCAAGGCCAGATAAAGGGGACCCAGGCTGGCAGAACAGGCTGACTCAGTGGCATCTCAGCACATCAGGTGACACCCCAAAGTGCCCAAACCCATCACAAGGAGATCGTGGTGCATCATGGGAGATGCAGTTTGACCAGGGAGCTCAACCCATTCGAGGCTACTTGGAGCATAAAGCACTCAAACTAATGTTCCCATGAGGCACCATGACAGCATTTCTGAATCAAAATATTTCATTTTGGGGTAAAAATATTTCAGTTTTGATTTTTTTCTACCAAAAAGTCAACATTTTCCATTGGAAACAAACCCCATTTCCCAATCAGCTCTACTAATTATCTAACTTCACAAAGAGTTATGGCAAACTTGCAAGTAACTAGTTCTGTCAGACTTAGATTTCTGTGCAACTTCTTCTCCTACCTCAAGTGCCTTGATAATTTTCAGGGACTTTCTTTGATAGATTTTTACTAACGGACTGTGAAAACCCCTGAACCTCTCAGGAGAAAAGAGGATTTTTGTTTTTAAAGCTCACAAGTGTCATACCTATTGCTGTGTCTTGCTTCCTTAAGTCTATTGTACTGTTCAAAGCAGCTCGGGTTTCTGATTTAAACTTCAAGAGCTAATGCTTTGCACAAAATGAAATTATAAGAATGATTCCTTTCAGAATTTTGACACTTGCTGCAATATCTCAGAATGTTGGAGACAAACAGACACTTAATAACAAAGAACAATTTGCAAATAGACCAGTTTTTTAACTGGGGGTTAGAGGGATCAAGTAGCCTGAGTATCCTGTTTCTCCTGGAAAAAAATACCAAAACTCATTTATTGGCTATTAAGCATCACAATACGAAACACAATATAAGTGTGAATAGAAAAGATACCTCTTTAATGAAAGTAGTGTGACTGAAAGCTTTACCACTCCAATTAACTAAAAAAGAAAGAGTATAAAGTTTGAGTGGTAAATTAAAATTTACAATAAAATGAGGACATAGATTTTTGTTGCAAATATACAGCAGTTCCCTGAGGACCTATAACTGGCCATTCTGAACAACTAATTCAAACATTTCAATTATTTGTGGAAAACTGCATATTTTTTGAAAGCCAAGCACTATCACAAAAAGTCTAGAATCCATGTACTCTATTAAATTTAATGAAACCCATTAATTGTCTTTGTCTCAGCAGTAACAAACTAATACAACAGTAAAAAGTCCTGATTTCAAACCACTAAATACGCAAATTTCAGTTCCTTCCCGGATTGAAAGCAGCTCCTATATTACGTATATACATGACTGTAGCTGTCCTCTAGACTGTTTCTCCTTTTAGGAAACCTACACATGCAAAGGGGGAAAGATGCGATGGAGCTTCTCAGAAACTGCTGCTTGAGATAAATGTATACAGTGAACCAAAATGTCTGCCTTATAAATATTTATAGGAGAAGATTTCACATTCTATGTTCGGCATTGAATAGTGCATAGTATTCTTATTAATGTTTCATAAACATTTGTACAAAAATATGCTTTACTTTGCTTCTAAGTATTAAGCAGAATTATTGCAGCATCTGCCTCCAATAGTTGAGTGCACAAGCTATTCATGCCATGTCATAAATTCCATGATGCATTAAGATGTCATTAAATGTACCTTCTGTGGTTGTCTCCTAATTTACATACCTTGTAAATCATCAGGTAAAAAATCAAATGAACTGGGGAATAATCTCCTGCACTCTTTCCTTCTGCCACAGAATCTAATGCCATCCCTATCTCCCTCTATCAGAGGCATCAGACATCAAAATCTGGAGACAATGTCAATTGAGAGAAAAGTATAGTTAATGGAAAATCAGATTTATATATCTGAAAAGATGTCTATCTTGTTAAAGAAGTGAAATTTGAGCATCAATAGGAGCATGCAGGCTAGGAATATTCCTTCCCTCTATCATTCAAACATAATGTCTCATAGGGTTCCTACTAGAGCTGGGCAAAAAATTTTGCACAAAACTTTGGGGGAGGGGACAAGAAAATAAACATTTGACAACAGAAAAAAATGCAGATTTGGCAACACCAAAACATTTTATCAATTTGTCAGCTTTGCCAAAGGGTTTCAGTACAAAAAAAGAAATGAAAAAAATCAAAATATTCTGTTTTGACATTTGTGAAACGTTTCAGGGTTTTTTTAATTTGACATGAAATTCGTTAGAAATTGCCTTTAATTTTATTTTTTAAAAATGTTAAGCACTCAGAGTGAAATGAAATACTTAGTTTTGGATCAAAGAAAGTGTTTCATTTGACACAAAACATTTTTTTTCAACTTTTGATTTGCCAAAAATTTAGCAAAATTTTATTTTTGATTAATCTCAAAATGATTTTTTTCAATTGTTCAAAATTGCCAGGAAACCAAAAAATTTGGTCTTCAGCCAGTTCTAGTCCTTACTCCTCTGAAGTTCTAGGAGATATTTAGGAGAATGAGAATAAAAAGGAGGGAGGTGTAATAAATGCCCTTAATTTTTCTTCATGTTCTCTTTCTGGTGTTTTCCATCACATGTAGCTGCTTTCCACTTCTGCTATTTTTATACTAGAATGATAAAAGTCTAGACTTTTTCAGAATTAAAGGGGTGTTTGAGGAGTGTCCCACTTTCCTTGGACACCATTATCTCCCCTCATTATTTCATATCTTCTGACCACCATCTTAGCAACTTCTCTGCAGCCTTTAAGGCCACAGAAGAGTCTTCCATTCCTCAATTCACAAAAAGAAAAGGAGTACTTGTGGCACCTTAGAGACTAACAAATTTATTAGAGCATAAGCTTTTGTGAGCTACAGCTCACTTCATCGGATGCATTTGATGCATCCGATGAAGTGAGCTGTAGCTCACGAAAGCTTATGCTCTAATAAATTTGTTAGTCTCTAAGGTGCCACAAGTACTCCTTTTCTTTTTGCGAATACAGACTAACACGGCTGCTACTCTGAAACCTGTGATTCCTCAATTCAGTAGTCTTGCTGCTTCCTACACTCGTTGGCAGGATGGTTTTGTGAACATTGCAGCCATAACTCTGGTGTCGGCAAAGTATATATCTAGCACCACTCGAGAACATGGCCTCCAATAGTCCAGAATTTGGAAACAAAAACCTGCACTTGGGTATCAGAGTTGGCAGAGCAACATGCCCCTGGCTATTTGATTTTTCTTTTTGCCTCACATTCAAACAAGTCAGCCTCAGTGAATTAGCTCTGTTGTATTGCAATGCCCTTGTAAGAGGAAAAATACAAGTTAATTGCAAGGTTTAAAGTCAGCAACAAAGGAAGAGTGGGGGAGAGAAGGAGAGAGTGATAAGTAAAACAGAATAAACATATGCACTCAAGGTGAACTGCAGGATTGCCAAAGGTAACACATTTATTTCATTTTTAAACCGGTCAGCTTCCAGTGGAAAAATATTTTTAAAACCTAAGAAAATTAACTTTTTATTTCAGGGTCAGATTTTCACCTAAAGTATGTGCCTTTCTCGCTGTGAGTATTCAGCCCATGGGAGATGTAGAGACTGCTTCCAATAGCAGCAGTTTCTAAAGAGAGAGGATCATAGGCTTTCCTTCAGAAAGAGGGAAAGCAGGGGGAGGAGGGGTAGGGAGCTGATAAATATCATAAAGCTCCTCACATTTAGTGACATATTGTATGAAAAAAACAACCCAAAACAAACCCCACAGCCCTTTTGAAGTGGCATTTTCTCCTTGCCTTTGTCTCTGTTTATCTTTTACCTATCAGTCTTTGTAACCCTTAGTCCTTGAACTATTGCTGAAACTAACATGGAGTATCTAATTACCAAACATCAAGACTCTCCTTCTTTTCCCCCTCTTTCTTGCTCTTTAGTCATTTTGGAAATAATGAGGAGGGATGACTGGAGAACCTTTTCTGATTATATAAAAATGCTGAGTTGGGGTGAGGATGGCAATGCTACCACCAAGCCCTGTGGCTACAGCGGCCCTTGGTAGTTGGGTGAAAAAACCTGATTCCACTGAAGTCAGTGGGGGTTTTGCCATTGACTTGGAAAAAGCCAGGGTTTCACCCTTGATGTTCAAAGGTGGGGAGGTCAGGCTTCCAGAGGACCTGGAGTGGGGTGCACAGTGGAGAACACAGCCCAGCATAGTGAAAGCTCAGCTTCTCTGAGATGTGCCTACACATGAGTAGTGCAGGGGAATTTATAATTATTCAGTATTAATAACATTGTTAATATGAATACTAATAATCTAGTGCTTAGTTATGCAAACTAACAAAAGTTTTGTCAGTGTTATGATAGATTACTCAGTAAAACCCCCATTGTTGTCAAAGTCGAATAATTTGCTTTCTGGCCCAGTAGTATTTGTTCTGGTAAGTAGCATTGGCTAAAATTAACCCCAGTTAGCTACGACATACTCCTTTTATCAGAGATCAGTATGGGGAAGCTGAGGACCTGTATGGAAAGGGTTAGCTTTCTCATACTTGATTTCCCTAGGATATGTCATGTCACTGACACTCTGTCTTCATGAGGATGAACACTAGGGAGGGTTGGCTGGCTGCCTCTAAGCGGCTCTCTCCCCCTCTTTCTGTTCATTTGTCATCATCCAGACCCAAAGGTTGCCTTCATGCTGTACTCTCACCTTGAAAAGCTGGTATCACTTACAAATATTTATACCCTTTTCACATCTTTCCTTTTGCTCCATTGTTACTCAGCTCTCTGAGTGCTACATAGATCAGCTAGTGCAGCTGAACCTAAAGTATCTATTCATTCCTGTCACCTTCCTACTAATCACTGCTACTATAGCTATTCATCTGATCTTTTAGGAAAATTGCCAGGCACTTTACTTGTTATCCCACTTTGTCTTGCTCTGGAAGCCGTGCTTGAACTGGGAGTACTTCTTACTTTAGCTAGTTGAAAACAGAGTAAGGGAGGGGGGAAAAAAAGCATGGCTTTGCTATTTGGGAAATATGTGATCTTTCCCTTCTCCCCACCAATTTGAGCACTCCCTGTGTGCTCTGCAGTACAGCATCTTAGCATGACCTCACAACTTGGAAAAAATTGTATCTAGATCTAAATTTGAACTTTGCAGATCTCTAGTCAGAAGGTATTTATTTATTTCCAGTTTTACTACACTAGAATACAAGAGTATCCATCCAATGCCCTAAGCACCTTTGACAATCCTAAGAAACATGATCACAAACAAACAGGTCAAGACACTGGGATAAAGCCCACATCACCATTATAACTCCAACTATCTAAACACTAGATCCTCCAAATGGATCTTTACTTCCCAACCTCTGCACCAATGCAGAGCTTGACCTAAGTCAGCAGCGCTCTGCACAGGGACAGGGATCTGCCTAAATGGTTTCATCTGCAGGATCCATCCCCCAGATGTTATATTACACTTACTATGGTAATATCTGAGCACATAATCAACATGTATAAGATTATGATCATACAGTGGAAGATTGTGTGTGTCTTTAATTAACGCTTTGGGGCAGCAATCACCTTTTTGTTCTCTGTTTGTATAGCACCTAGCACAATGAGGTCCTGATCCATGACTTGAACTTCTAGGCACCACTGCAATACAAATAATAAAAAATAATATCTGGAAAATCAAATTGAATCCAATAGCATAATTTTAATGCATAGTACCTAAACTACAGTACCTCTAATCACCATTTTACCAGCCATCTATAAAATGTATCTTGGATTTCATGATTTCACAGGCACGTATCAAACAATGTTTATTTACAGTAGTATGAGAGGAGTTCTGCAAAGGTGTAGTCTTTATAAAGAGGGCTAGAGATCCTTTGTGCTTCAGAATTCTTGAACTTTCCCAAAATGCTCTCGAGTTTTGGAGAACAAAATTTTTCAAAATAGGAAAACATTACACGTTCAGGGAAAGCGGACTGGGCTGGTTTGTTTACTTGCCACGTCCGCAGGTTCGGCCGATCGCAGCTCCCACTGGCCACAGTTCGCCGCTCCAGGCCAACGGGGGCTGAGGGAAGCGGCGGTCAGTACGTCCCTCGGCCCGCGCCGCGTCCCGCAGCCCCCATTGGCCTGGAGCAGCGAACCGCAGCCAGTGGGAGCCTGCAGACGTGGCAGGTAAACAAACCGGCCCGGACCACCAGGAGCTTTCCGTGAACAAGCGGCGTCCCAAGTTTGGGAAACACTGGCTTAGATGTTCCAGAGCTGGACAACATATGTATTGTCAGGGCCTTCACTGTCACTTATAAGGTAACGTGAAGCATCTGTAGTGATTTTGAAGGGCATTGTTCTTTTTGTGCACTAATTCTGTTTTACTGGTTGTTTTGGGTCCCAAATGGTATCCAAATAGAGAACAAAAAAGTTACTACAATAAATATTTTTGACCCAGACAAGGAGGTTGAAAAGAACTGATAAAATCAGAGTCGGTTGGAAAATGGTAAGAATTTTCTGCAAACAATTTTTGAACCAAAAAACCCTTCACTTTGCTTAATAGTTTTCATGAATTTTTTGACAAAACAAAAAAATCCATTTTGGTTTTGGATTGTTTTTCCCTTTCAATTTTAGATTAAAATTGAAATAAAAAATTTCTATTAGAAACAAAGATTTTTGTTTCATTTTTAAAACAAATTTTTGAAGACAGATTTTTTTATGAAAATGTTTTCCTTTGTAAAACTTTTCTCAGATAAAAATTAGGCAATTTTTTTACCTGTTCTAATTAAAATCTAATTCAGATATACATGTTACTCCAAAATGTATGCAGTTCTAATACTCACAGCTCTATTAAATATTTTTCAGGTGCTAATCATTCTCCATTTCATTTTCCATATTGATGTTTAACCCAAATTGAGGTTTCACTGTCTGACATTTCTTTTTCTTTCAAACTATCATGCCATGTTTCTCCCCCTCTAATTTCCCTTCCCCATCTATTTACATTATTTATATACTCCGTCACCATAATGTCTAGGTGCTAAAATCTATTTATCTAAGTTTCTTACTCCTGTCCATTATCAAAGTATCTGAGTGCCCTCCATGTAAAATCGATAGCAGTAGGGAAGTCCCCAGTGGACTTCATGTGAAATTCAGTAACTATGCTAAATGAGGCTTTGCTCCGGTCTTTGGCTGTTTCAATTTAAATTTTTTTTTCTCTTCTCCAGCCGCACTTCCTTTTCTGCTTCAAAACTCCTTGATACCAACTCCAGGGTTGTCCTTCTGCTTCTAGACATCGCCCATAGTACTTCTTTATCATCATGCTACAATCCATCCCAGTTCATGCTAAGACTTTGGGGAGCATTTATTTAGTTCAAGGTAGAGCCCCAGACACACTGGATGCATTCAACTAAGGGGTAGTCTAAGTCTGAGTACCATCAATTAATTTCTCAAGATACCAATATGAGTACCTGCATTATTTTCAAGCAGCTGAAAATATAAAAAAGCCTTGTTATGAGATATAAAAAAAATGTTTTCCTCATAAGTTAAACTAGATTTTTCATTGGTTTTCTTGGATTTGCAAACATGGAAACATTTTCCCCATACTTGGTTTGCATTGTTTGTGACATAAAAACATGAAGTCAAATCTGTCGTTTGTGTGAGCAAAACAGCTTTTCACATTCAAATATTTAATAAATGAAATTCATGCTGTAGCTTTGTGCAGTTCTAGTCACAAAACACAAAACCTTCCAAAAGGATCAATTTACATGTTGAAGCCAGAAATTCCTACTTTATTCTACACTGGGCTAATATTCATAATCACGTCAAATTTTGGAGCTAACGTTGGGATAAAAAATTAACACAAACCTCCCACGTTTTGGCTGGCATCAAGGCCTCTCTTGAAATCCATGAAAATACTTGGTGGCTGAAACTACACAGGCAGTTCCTTCTCCTAGTCTCCCCTCTACCTCCCTCTCACCCCCAAAAAGTAGATATATTATTTTATGATGTCTTATGCTTGCACCTCCATAAGGTGTCCTTCATTCATTCAAACAAACAAAAAGAAAAAAAACCTACTATTTTGTGTCTATCCAGTCCAATGCCCATTTCAGTAAACAGGACTATTGTATATTTAGCATTTGTGTTGTAAAACTCTTTCCCTCGCAAACACCCTAAACCCCAGATAGTCCAGGACTTCAGAAAAGCCTGGTAGGAACTTCAGGATGGGAACAGAATAATTAGTCTTCCCAGAATAATTAGTCTTTCCACCCTACCATCAACCTCAGCCTGGACCAGTCCACACAAGAGATCCAGTTTTTGGACACTACAGTGCAAATAAGGGATGGCCACATAAACACCACCCTATGCTGGAAACCTACTGACCGCTACACTTACTTACATGCATCCAGCTTCCATCCAGGACACATTGCACGATCCATTGTCTACATCCAAGCCCTAAGATACAACCAAATTTGCTCCAATCCCTCAGACAGAGACAAACACCTACAAGATCTTTATCAAGCATTCTTAAAACTACAATACCCACCTGGGGAAGTGTGGAAACAGATTAACAGAGCGAGACAGGTACCCAGAAATCACCTACTACAGGACAGGCCCCACAAGGAAAATAACAGAACACCACTGGCCATCACATACAGCCCCCACCTAAAACCTCTTCAGCACATCATCAATAATCTACAACCTATCCTGGAAAACGATCACTCTCACAGACCTTGGGAGGCAGGCCTGTCCTCACTTACAGACAGCCCCCCAACCTAAAGCAAATACCCACCAGCAACTACACACCACTCCACAGAAACACTAACCCAGGAACCAAACCCTGTAACAAACCTCGTTGCCTATTCTGTCCCCATATCTACTCTAGTGACACCATCAGAGGACCCAATCACATCAGCCACACCATCAGGAACTCATTCACCTGCACATCTACTAATGTGATATATGCCATCATGTGCCAGCAATGCCCCACTGCCATGTACATTGGCCAAACCAGAAGGTATCTACATAAAAGAATAAATGGATACAAATAGGACATCAGGAATGGTAACATACAAAAGCCAGCAGGAGAACACTTCAATCTTTCTGGATATTCTATAACAGATTTAAAAGTAGCCATACTTGAACAAACAAACTTCAGAAACAGATTTCAAAGAGAACTAAAACTAAAAGAAAAGGAGTACTTGTGGCACCTTAGCGACTAACAAATTTATTTGAGCATAAGCTTTCGTGAGCTACAGCTCACTTCATTGGATGCAGTAGCTCACGAAAGCTTATGCTCAAATAAATTTGTTAGCCTCTAAGGTGCCACAAGTACTCCTTTTCTTTTTGCAAATACAGACTAACATGGCTGCTACTCTGAAACCTAAAACTAAAAGAGAACTGCAGAACTAAAATTCATTTGCAAATTTAACACCATTAATTTTGGGCTTGAATAGGGACTGGGAGTGCTTGGCTTATTAAAGAAGCAACTTTTCCTGTCCTGAAATTGACATCTTCCCATCAATTATTGGGAGTGAACTAAATCCACCCTGATTGTATTGGCCCTGTCAACACTGGTTACCCGCTTGTGAGGTAACTCCCTTCTCTTCATGGGTCAGTATAACAATGCCTGCATCTGTAATTTTCACTCCATGCATCTGAAGAAGTGGGTTTTTTACCCATGAAAGCTTATGACCAAATAAATCTGTTAGTCTTTAAGGTGCCACTGGACTCCTTGTTGTTTTTATAGTCTTCCCAAAGAAGTCTCGTTAACTTTTTATGTGGGAGGAGACTTGGGTCTAAAAGGCAACAGCTATCAAGGAAATTTGGGGTTATAGTACCCTCAGATGTCTAGTATTGTGCTGTTGGTCCCAAGGGTTGTAACACAAGGTTCCCCAGGAAAAATTTGTTATTTGTAAATAATGGGATACAATACTGATGTCTCCAAAAATACAAGGTGGGGAAAAAACGATTTTCAGGAATACTTTTCTTTAGAATCCAATGCAATTCTCGTCTCTGATCAAAATGGTAATTGGCTTTCTCTAGCAGTTCCAGAGTTCTTTGTGAATAGTGTTTTGTTGTTAAGCTTCATATTACTAACCTTCTAGCCAGATGTACTAAAAATAAGCCTTTTTCAAAAGCCGGGGAGATGATGTCAGATAATAAATGGAGAAAATGAAAGTTCATTCGTCACCTGATTAGAATACAAATCCTAGGCTGGCTGATACTAGGGTCTGGTCTACACCACGAACTTACATCAGCATAGTTATGTCTCTTAGAGATGTGAAAAATCCACACCCTTGAGAGGCATAGCTATACCAATTCTTCCGTCAACCTAGCTACTGCCTCTTGCGGAGAAGCCCTCCTGTCAATCTAGGTAGTATCTATACTGAACTACTGCAGCTGCGCTTCTGTAGCATTATAAGTGTAGACATACCCTCGGGTAGCCAGTGACCACTTAGTTTCCAAGACAACCAACCAGTGAGTTCTATGGCCAATATACAATTATATACCCTATACACAGGGAAAAGGGGTTCATTAAAGATAGCACCAAAATATACAGGTAATGGATGAATCTGCTACTTGTTGAGCTTTAAAAAACTACAAATTTTTATTTTCTAAATTATACATATTTGTTTTTAACATGAGCAGGGTTTCCACATCCTGCCAGTACATTTAATTTTATTGGGAGGCAGCATGTGGGAGGGAGAATGACATTTTACTATGGCACTAAGATTCTGAAGGTGTCATTAAATTTAGCCCATCCAAGTTATTTTCAGTGCTAACTGGTCATTTAGCTCTGGCCCCAAAAGAAAACGGTTAGAATACGTATTACTTGGAAACCGCTTTCTGGGAGGCATCTCATATAAGAAAAACGATGCAATAAGTTTAAAAATACCATTGCCCCTTTTTGACCCCAGTGGCTAGTCCCCGTTAAGGGCTCTGGGTATGTTCCACTTGGAAACAGAAATTGACGCCATTTGGTATTTTCTTGGACGCAGTTCTGTTTAGTTACAAAGTTCTGTCTCTCTGAATGCAGCAGGAATCAAATCGCATGAAACAGATTCTTTTATTCACACCACCAAGAGTTCCCTTTTCAGTCTGCTTCCTGACCCAAAAACCTCTCCTGAGGTTGCTTCCAGAGCCAGCCACCATGCTGTCAGCTGCTCCTTTGGACCGTCTCGCTCACTTGTCTGGTCTTAGTTTCTGTAGTTCTCTCCCTCTCCCCTCAACCCCACCCCACCTGATCACAATACCCAATCGAACCATCCGCCTACTGGGTTCTAGTTTCTGAGCAGACTCTATTAGGCTTTGTTTTAAGGTGTGGGCCCTTAACTGTTTCTTACAGCTGATTTAAATGGGGGACTCGTTCACACACGAGTTTCAAGAGGTTTTAAAATCAAAAAGTTTTTAAGAAGAATATTGGGGGTGCATTTTTTAACTGTGCTCCTCTTTTTAAACTAGTACGTTCCACCATTAGAGCCCCAAACAATTGTTTAGCAGAGTATTGGATGCAGAGTTAGCTTAGAATATATTTATTTAGTTTTCTGTTCTTCTACTTTATGGAGAGATATATACATGAATCCATACCTGGCATCCCATGCTGCCAAGAATTAAACAAACTGGGGCTCAGATCCTCAGCTGCTGTTAGCTGATGTAGCTCTTGTGACTTCAGTTTCCTAGAGGTTCTGTTTGCTGTTGTGGGGTAGATTTTTATGTGCTTCAAAAGTATAGACTTTTCCTGATTTAATTCTACCCCAAATCACTATAATTATCCTCTGTTCACAGACACACATTCACTTGACAAGCCATTTAGATGGATGAAAAGTTCTGCAGGATGTCGCAGTTATCTATATAAGAAAATGGTGAGACTGACATATCCTACTGATTTAATACCGATCACATGTTTTTTAAAATGCAGCTTATTTTTTCCTTTTAATTTTCCTTAGTAGCTTGTATTGTTTTTATCACCCTACCCTCTTTTCCTACTCAATTTTGGGGTAATTTAAATAAAATCTCCAACTCTGTGTAAGAGATGGGGGACCGGGGGTGGGAGGAGATCTGTTGTTTCAATTGAATTCTTGTTGCATTTCCCATACACAATGGGAAAACAGATATTTGCAGTCCAAATGACCTCTGCTTTAGATGAAGAGAACAAGACAAACACAAGCAGTCTCCATGGAAGAGTACACAGCGTGTCCCTCTGCAATGGAGTCAGAACAACATGACTGCTGAAATCTGTATTCAGAGAGACCGATTAGAAATGTTAAGGTACCCCACACAGAAAACAAAAAGGTATTGCAGTTTATTAGCTCCATATACAGCAAAAGCCTGACCACCTTATTCAGTCAAACTCCTACTGAAGTCAATGATAATTCTGCATGTGTGAGAAGGGCAGGATTTGGTCTGTATGATCCTCAGTATATCAGTTCTGCTTGTAAGTCTTCCCTGCTCTTACTGGTCTGGAGGGAGCCAATGCTTTTTGATGCCACAGGAATTAGATAAGAAAAATACCATTTTTATGGTATTTTATTTTATTTTAGCGTTGTGGATGAACAACTAAGCCATAGGAATGAGAGTTTTACATTTTGTTCTTTGATGGACGGCCTGACCCAAAGCCCACTGAAGTCAATTGGAAGACTCCTAAGGGTCTGTCTACACTGCATCTGGGAACAAGTCTCCCAACCGAGGTCCAGACTCGTGCTGGCAGGCTCACGCTATCATGCTATTAAAAGAGGTGTGAAGAAGTTGTGGCTCAGGCTGGAGCTCGGGCTCTCAAGCCTGGGGCGAGGGGCTTGAGAGCTCACACTCCAGCCTGAGCTGCATTGTCAAAGCAATGTCTGCACTCCTGTTTTTAGCATGCTAGCGCAAGCTCCAATAACACAAGTCTGTGGACCTGGGCTGGGAGGCTCGCTCCCAGGTGCAGTGAAGCCATACCGTAAATGCCCAACTAAACTCCAACTATATTACATTGCTGTTAGGGTTCTAAGCCCTTGAAGTTAAGTAAAGCACTTCTATCCATAGTCCATGACTTCCAGCAATATTGTTATTTGCTAGATTTGAGCAGATAAAATGCAAGTTTCAGTAGAAAATTCACCTTTTTTTAAATCCATGATCACACAAGCTGGTGCACAGCAAAAGCCAGGGCCATCGCCATGCATTTTCACATAGCCCACAGTGTATTGCAAGGAAATTGTACAGTTCTCAAGACTATGGTTCATAACCATAGGCACAAACACATTCTGCTAGTTGTCTGTCAAACATCTGTAGGCTTGGTAAATCTGTAAATCTTTAAATAGGGTGAGAGTCAAAGGGCTTCATTCCTCTTGCAGTACTGAAGTCCTTGGATTTCATAAAGCCAGGCCCTTGGATTTTAGTAGTGTTTATCCATCAGCGACGACAATGCTTGCTCACATCGGAATAGTGCTACACAAGGGCTAGGTATTAATTAATCATTAATATATTGTTTTGTACTTTTGAGCAGGAGAACTGGTACCAAAAGAGTTAGAAGCAGCAATCCCTGTGAATTTCTGAGTAAATACTGGGAATTCCGAGGCAGCAGCAAACTTTAGGGAGATATTACAATGCTGATTATGCCACCTTACACAAGCAAACCCAGTGATGGCTTTATTTAAGACTCTGAACCCAATTCCAGACTTTTTGGTGCGGAGCTCTCCACCCACCACACCACTTCTTCAGCTCTGCCTTACACACATCAATCTGTTTTAATGTTTGAATGGAAGGATACAGTTTGACCTAAACCACTGGAGGTAAATGTTTATATGATTTAAAGGCACTAATGCAAGGGTAGAAAGCTCTGCCTGGGAAGTCAAATTTATGTCCCTAATGGATGCTTCCTGTTTTATTTTAAATTACCCATCTCTGAAGGTATTGCTTTTTTCCAACTTCCCTGTTTTTTCAGAGTTAATTACCTTTTCATGATCACGTGCAGTCATAGAAATGAGATGTAGATAAGACCTGTTAGGTCATATAGTCCATCCCCCTGCTGGTGTAGGATTGTTCCCCATAGTACATTTCCTATTGCTTTATGCAGCCTAGATCTAAATGCCTCAAATGATAGGAGTTTCACCATGTCCCATGAGAGGACAGTATTCCAGTCTAATAGCACACACTGTCAGGAAGGTTTTCCTGATAATCAGTCTGAGCTTTCCATTTATTACACGTCGTCGTTCACCTTATACCACCCTAATTAATTAACCTGTCTCCTTAACAGATCCAGATTTTCATACGTGAAGGAATAAAGAGGATTTGTGCAAGTGGTTTGTATAGAATGATGAATAATAATAAAATCATACAATATTATTTGTCAAAAGCACACCTACTACATCATTAAATTTACATTGAACTGAGGATTTCCCCTATTTTCAACATAGAATACAACAAGGAATTCCTCTTTCTGGAGGAAACCCATTTCAGTTCAGAATTTTTAAAAAGCCTTTGGGGATTATTCAGCTATAAATATTTTTTAAATACAGTAATACCAATTTATTGTGCGCAAAACACGTTCCATGCTATAGAAGGTGATTCTTGAACCTTCCATATGGACTCCACATTGGCTTGCATGGTGTGATAGTCACATGTATATTGGTAATGAAATGCACCCTGTGCTTTTGATGTCCTTATAATCTTTGTTTCATAATTTACAATTGTTTGAAAGTATGTAGAGTGTTGTGGGTGGGCTAAAGTGTGTAATCTAATCTTCACAGATTGTAATTGCAAAGAATAAGGAAAATGGTAGTTGAAATCAATAAGCAAATTGTTTATTCTCAACCATTTCTGTAGGTTCTTATATTTTTTTTAAAAAGTGAATACTGTGGGGCTGATTCCACACTACATTATTGCATTCAGTGGCAATACATGGCAGGGAATGGAGTAATACACAGGTGAATCAGTCCCTATGTGTGTTGGGGTTGTTTTGTTTTTTAAAAGTTTTTAGAAATTTCCATCTTAAAATTCATATCCTAGCCTAGCATTCCTTAATGCTAATGGTTCACCTCCCATACCAGGTCCAAGTATGAAAAAATATTATCCATATAAGAGAAGTGCTTTACTTAACTTTAGTCCCCTTTATGGTGTACAATTGGCTATGTATTGACATTTGGGTCAGTGCAAAATAATTACACATCATGTGGATCATACCATTTAGAAACAGTTATGGGCTTTCTGCTGGACTGATATTCAGAAGTTTTCCGAGAATCACATTGCACTGAATGCTACCTTTGCCCTTTACCTTACAAAACAGTCATGTTAAAGATTCAATCAAATGCAGAAATTTTGGATGGGTGAAAAACTATGAACTGGCAAAGAAGGGGTACAGGAGTCAGGACTCCTGGGTTCTAATTTGTGACTCTTGTGACTGGTTTGCTGTGTAATACAGAGAAAGTCCTTCAGCTGGCACCACTGTAAAATGAGAACACCTAATTGTCTCACAGCAGCATTATGAGGAAGCTATTTTGACTACCTTAATATTATATATATACACACACACACTAAATATCATTATTATGCCTAATTGAAGGCCAGTCTTTATAAGTGCTAGGCCATAGTGGAGTAATAGTGACTATCAGCAAGTTTCTTAATAAAAAAGAAAGCTTTCTTCAAAGTGCAGCTGTTTATGATTTATTATTGATCTGAAGAAACTGCATCTCTTTCCAAGTATTCCATTTATAAAGCAATGTATTAATAGCTAGCTACAGGAAAGGTATTGGGACGCCAACTTGACAAAACATTCATTTTTCCTGAAAATCATTAGAGTTTTCATTTATCAAGCTTTCAGATGCCAATTTGCCAGTTCATACTGTGAAGCCTCCACTGTGTTTTTTGATTGGTCCAACATTTCTCTAAACAGAAGGAATGTGAGAGAAAATGGGCAGGGGGGGGATTGAACGATTTTGCAAATGCAAAGAGGCCTACACACAAACTCACAGAACAGCTGGCTTGTGGAGAAAAGTGATACAGGCTGGGGTGAAAGGAGGAGATGTGGAATCCTCTTGAACTGTGCTCCATAGGATGTTCTTTCAGTAATAGAAAAGCTTGAGAATACTCAGCAATGATATGGCAATAGAATATTTAACATTTGGTGCAAAGAGGTCAAGTGAATGTAGGATTAGAGAGTGGCTATTACCTCAGCCTTTTCCCTTTAAATCTGACCCCTGGCCTGGATTTTGACTTGCCCCGTCTTCATTTAGTGTGTGGGTTGTTTTTTTTTTTTTTTAAAGTTACTTAACATTCCCAGGAAAAATCTCAACAGCCATCTCTTTACAGGAGAATCTGCTACTCACTGAAACAGTGTCCTGTATATGTGAGGAGTAATAGGGAGTGATGGAGAGGAAAGGAGAGGAGAGAAGCAGAATCATAATTGAATTCATTAATCTTATTTCAGACTTATTGAATGAGAATTGCAAAGAACTGTGCTGCATCCAGACTTACTGTAAATACAGTTTTCCTAGAGGGTATGTGAAAGCTCTGTAACAATAGACACATTTTTGTTTTCCTAAATTTCCATCTCTGTACAAATGAATAAATCAGGGGTTCTTTTATACAATTTTCTGGCATGAAACCCACCCTACATATACAGTAAATACATGGCATTCATTTAATTATGAAGACAGATGCAACGCTGATCACTGAAAGAAGAAAGGGGAAGAAAACAGGGAAGGCAAACCAACATTTGAAAGTCAGGCAGGTATAAAATCTCCAGCAAGTCATCAGATTTAGAGTTTGCTATTTCCCTTCCTCCCCCCAGATTTAGAGTCTGCACTCTGCATAAGAGGCTTCTGAAGGCAGCTCTGTTTAATAAACTCAAAGATCCAAGAGAAACATTTGCCAAAAAGAATACCAGAGAATCTTGGGTTTCAAAGTGATTCAAACACATCTTTTTATTACAAAGTGCCTTTTCAATTAGGATGCTAGAAATCAAATGTAAGGTAATGATGGCGAGTATGAATGGCAGCCAGAGGGCTCCATGAGATTTTCCCTTAGCATTTGATTCAGCTCCTTGGAGAAAACTCAGATGAATTTGATACCAAACACTTACATTTTTCCCTCGTCTGAGCTTTTAGAACTTTGTCATTCCCTCTAGTCTATTGTGAACGTACTATTAATATCATAGAACTTTTGTTTCCAAGAGTTAGGCAGTTTATTCTTTAACCAAATAAATAAATAAAATAACTAATACAAGCCTGGGCCTGTTTCTAATTATTGGGAAATTAGATGGGGAAGGAGGAGGGGGGATCATTTTGACAGTCTCTGTATATTGGAAACATCAAATAATGACCTTTATTACTAATGACCCGGGCCCCCCGGCAATGAACCTAGACAACACTGATTAAGAGAAAAGTCTGCTGGTTTTTACAGCCCTATAAAATAAAAGAAGTCTTTGTGTTAATAGAAAACGGGTATGACACAGAAAGAAATGTAAAAATGAAAGCTATAAAAAGAAGGGATTTTTCCCCCCTCTGTGCAAGACAATAAGAACTTAATTCACAGATATAAAAGCTCAAACAGTAATTTTATAAAACATTGCATGACTAGGTTTCTTTGAATAGGCAAATCCTTAATAAGCATTATTAACCCAATCTTGCACTAGAGATCTGCATATTTCCATTTCTCTCTCTCCAAGGGAAATACAGTGGCTTCCTTTTGGGAATATTATGGGTCAATATGTGGCTTAGGACTCTTTCTAGTCTGATCAAAGTATCAAAATAGCAGCTGAATCCATTAGCATAAATAACTCATAATAGTCTTTTGTACAATGTACTTGATGGGGTGACTTTTTTTTCTCAGGGGTTGGTTGGTGGGTTGTTTTAGTTTCTAGGTTAGTTGTTTCTACTACTGCTCTGGGTGGGGTGTTCCACATGTTTATACCACCCTCTGCTAGAAATGCTTTGCCTACATTTCCTGCCCACACACAGTTTCCTTATTCCCAAATCCAAGAGTTTAATAGCCACTTAGAAAGAAAAAAGTTAAGGGTCTTAGATAGCAAAAAATACATGGAGGAATTAGGTTAACGCGGTGCCCCAGACTAGGTTATAACATTCTAAATGTTGACTAACTGATTAGATATTATGTAAACTAGCAACATAAGTATATATGGTGCTGCTACACATCAGCTTTAATTTGACAGTAATACAGATTTGATATAGACAATTAACACAGTTGACAGGATATTATAAGAAAATGTGGGCCTGTCTCTATAAAAGCAGAAAGTGAACAGGATTTAGATTGACAACGCAACCTAGGGCAATTAACCTGTGAAAGCATGCTCATTAGGATATAATAGAGAGCCCATGGAGCGGGGAGGATGTCAATGAGAACTACAAGACAACTGTTCTGTGGATATGCTTTCAAAAGAAAAAGGCCTATTCTATTCTACACAGGTTCTTATACTGACTTGATCACCCTAGTATCTAAGTGCCTTATGGTAGCGCATTAAGTGACATAACTAAAATTTGTCACATATGGTTCATTCTCTCTCAAATTATGTATGCAGCGTTGTGTTTTGTTTTTAAATGTACACTTTGCTGTGTTTAAGATAAGAAGGCAGATCAAAGAAATGCACCTTGCACTTGGATCAAAGGTAGTGAAGTTTGTGATGGTCCTTAGTTCCTGTGGGACTTTGTTCCACAGCCTCAGACTGATCCCCAAAAAAATCTCTGTCTCCTGCACAGATGAGCTTTAAGCATATGGTAGAAAGTTCCAGTGTGCCTTGAGGAGCAGAGCTGTCGACCACAGTGTTCATTCCACAGTTTTAGATACCTGGGTCTAGGCCATGGAACACCTTGAAGATAAGAACTGAGACCTGGAACTTGATTGATTTGTTGATTTAAGCTATTAAAGGGGCACAAGGGAAAAATTTGGAACCCCAAATATCTTGTCCAAATCAACGAATACAGTCCTGAATGGATATGGGAAACTTACAGTGGACATGGCAGGAGAAACATGAAGAATACATTATGGAAATACTTTTGTTGGGGAGGATGCCAGAAGAGCCAATCAAAGCAACCTGAAAGATATAACTGGGGAACTCCAGAGAGATAAAGTAGGATGATGACACACAACATCTGATATCAGAGGGGACAGATACCTACCTGGAGGCTAAGAGCTGGGTTTAGATATGCTGCCTACCAAATGTTTGGTGAGAAAGGAACACAATGCACTCTCAGGAAAAGTATAATTTTGCTTTTTCTGTAACTATGTGGATTGTATCAATGTAGCTGAACATTTGCAGAGTTCAAGTCAAGATAAGTTATGCCTACCAGTTCTTCTCTTTTATTAGTAGTATTATGATAACATCTGGAGGCCCCACTCAAGGATCAGGACCCCATTGTTTTAGATAGACCAAGTATTCTCTCTGTTTTTAATATTATTTTACTACAACCCAGGTGGTCTTGTGGTTTTTTACTAGGAATTTCATGCAAACCATCCGTAAGGAGTGAAAATGTAGACTAGCCATTACAGGTCTCATAGAAGTGTATTTTGGGAAATGTCTTGAAGGAGGAAAGAGTAGGCAAAGCAGATCCAGGAAGGGAGGGTTTTCCAGGCTAGGAACAGCAAGCAAGTTTGGCAGCCCAAGAAAGCAGCAGAAAGACGGTAGGGCAGAGAGGTAAGCAAGTTGTGCAGGGATCTGCAAAGAAGGACAATGCTATATACAACTTTCCTGACTTGTGTCCTGTCCCTCTTCTTATGTATCCCAAAGTTCTGTTTTTTTCAGCCTTGGCCTTAAAACAAGCTAATAGTTTCATGATTCTGCCTAGCATTCTTGCTAGGTCCTTCTCCTGCTCTGCTGTGTTCTGTAGAATGCACATTTAACATACTGGAATGTCCATTACTAGGCCTTACACCACACGACCTGACACTTGTCTAAAACTAATGAGCAATTTATCTGCTCATGCTCTTAACCTATTTGTGTCTCTCTGGATTTGACACTTTACCTTGACATCATTTGTTGGCTCACTCAATTAAATAGGGTCTGTAAACTTAGATACCTTGAACTAAATTCTGGCCCTCTGCATAAATGTCTTTAAATAAGTGCATATTAAAACTGCAAAACCATTAATTCACAGTTTAACCATTTCTCCCACTGATCAGTCCACATACCGATTACCCCTGTAAAGAGCATAAATAATCTGTGTTGCGATGCTTGTGCATTTCCCATTGCCAGCTCAGGGAGCAGACACAGAAATGTAGTAGCACCCCTCCCTGGCTTTTAGCCCTGGTCTTGAATGCCCCTCCAATAGTTCCTATCATGGAAGCTTTGCAGGTTGGCTTCTCCATAAATTTTGGTGGAGCCAGAATTGGTGCAAGATTTTGGGGCTACTTCTGTGCACACATGGTAGTCAGAAGTTGGTACCACTTTAATGGTGTCTTCCTCTAAGTCGTTTGGGTACTGAATGAAGAGTATCAGCACTGATCTCTACTGACTTCATACCTTTTCCCCTGGCAGTCTGAACCTTTTACTATTGTAGTGTGAACTCAGTCACCAAACCAATTTTTTTTTTCTGTCTGTCAGGACAACAACTGCTAGGCCACACTTTATAAATAATCTTAGGCAAAATCTAGCATCATGTCACATGACTTTTGGAAATCCAAGTAGATTACATTCATCCTTATCTGCTCTTTGCATTTATCTCAACAAACTTTTAGATCTTAACCAGACTTATCAGACAAAATTTACGCTATTTGGACTCATACTGGCTTATTCTGAAGATTTCATTTTGTCTAAATGTCTTGTAATCGCACTTTTTGTGTCTCCCAATGTATATATCACTAATTTTATGATTCACATTTTCCTAGCTCTTCCCTATTCCTTTTCTAAAAGGTTAAGGGGGGGGGGTTGCTTCCCTCTGAATTCTTGGAATTAGAGCTGGTCAGCAATTTTTCGACAAGACGTTTCCTGTCAAAAAATGTTAATTAATCAAAACCAGAACTGTTCGTGGGAAGGGGTCCATTCTGACAAATTTCTTGACCCAAAAACATTTTTTAAAAAGTTTCAAGTTTACAACAAATAACTTGGTTTTCTGATTTAAAATGAGTTTTTGCTTTGAAATTTAAGCTAATTATAGTAAATAAAATGAAGAAATGGCTGAAATATAATCAAATCATTTTGGTTGACCCAAGATTTTTTTTTTTTGCAGTTGGTGGGTTCATGAAATTGGAGATTTCTACTTCATCCTGATTCAGGATGGGAAATTTTTTCAAAATCATGAAAATTTTCCTGAGTTAAGGAAATGCTTTCCTGCCCAACTGTACTTTGAACTGCGTCTATTGCTAAGAAACTGTCTGAACAGTCTTTCAGATAAAACAGTCTAGTTTTCTTGTCAGCCACCTCACTTTGTATTATTTCACTGAGTACAGCAAATTAATGATAAAGCCTTCTGAGAAAGTAGGCAAAAGGATGGCAGGTGAGCAGAACTCCAGAATCATAAAAAGTTAAATAGAACAGAATAGAAAATGGTAACACATTTAAAGAGGGCCAGAAATTAAGGAGTTCCAGATCTCCAGAAACGTTGACTTTCAGTGGTAAACAGCGAGAAGCAAGAGCATGAAGGGATGGCTCTGGAATAGTGATAATAGAGCAGAGACTTTCACCTCCAGGTTGATGCTCTGAATGAAATCCAGCTAACTTGGACAGCATGGTCACTGACAAATGTCATTGCCAGATCTATCCCCTGGTGTGACCTGCAGCAAAACCGAACACAGTTTCTGCAGAACATTCCCTACGGATCAATTGGGATTTTTCATTTTTGCAAATGGGAAATGTGACTTCTCTCTTGCTGAGGTGGATTTAAAACAAGATATCAACAAGCAGCCAGTCATACAATAGTCATTGATGGTCAAACATATCTCTCCCCCACCCCCCCTTTTGCTACAAAGAAAATGTTACAGATTGCTATTTATGTGTAGCTATGGGATTTACGTGGTGGGAAAGTAAATTTCTGCTAGGTATTTCCTTCCTTGAAGTTACCTATCCCAAGAAACCTCTGCTGAGTTTCTGAAAGCTCTCAGCTTCTCCAACTCTAAAGCCCACAAGTCCACTTCACGCAGCTTGGCCACTTCTGAAAGCACCAGATGGATCGTGCAGTGGACAGTGCTGCACTTAGTTCTTTAAATGATTTTCAAGTCTTCAGATATACATAGTGAGACGGATGGTGCAGCATATCTGTGTTTTCTCATTGAGCTCTTTTGTCAAAGATTTTTTAGATGTTTGAGTTAAATAGAGTTTGAAACAATGACTAAAAACCCTTTCCCTCACTATTGCAAACATCTAAGTCTCTCATTGTGTCCTAAGGCCACTAACTCTCTGTAGTCTTCAAGCAAAAACAAACCTAATAATGTTAATCAATAACGTGTATAACAATATATACATTTCTATAATCTTTTTCACCCCCACACAGGATCCTAAAGCGCTTCACAAACTACATTGGACTCACACCACTCACAGGCATCTAGATGCAAGGTAGAGGGTGGCAGCCAGTCAACACAGAGGATGTGATAGTGGGAGTGGAAGTTCAGCTTTGGTGAAGGACACTGGGGCAAGTCTCCCTCACCCACAGTTACAAGAAGCATCATGGAATTTTCAATAGCCACATGGAGAACATATTCAAGGCCTCATCTAATTGACCTGCACATGGTCACTGGTATGGCACTTAATATATTTGTGTATGAAGGATGAAGTTATCCCTGCTAGGTTGAGAATCTGTGGTGCTAGGAAGTGCAGGGGTATCAAAGCTGATGCTTAGCCCATTATGCCACCTGCTGGGTTCAGATCACATATCTGGTGAGCTTATTTATTTTATTATTATAGCGGTATCTAGAAGCTCTACTCAGGGATCAGGCTCCCATTGTGTGGGGTGCTGTACAAAATAATCAAAACAAATATAATCTCTGGCCAAGAAAGCTCACCATCTAGGCTTAAGACAAGATGCAAAAATGAATGATATGCAGACATGGAGGTGGGGGAAGAGACAGAAAGAATAAACTGAGCACATTTTGCATCAAGCAGATTGCCTAAGCACTGTCAGAAGATAATGCTCTGTAAGGATCACGGAAGAAGCAACTGAAAGAGAGCAAGGTGGTGACTTTATGAATTTTGACTGGGAAATTTTTCCATATGTTGGGGTTGGCTCCGAAGAAAACAAAATTGCACGTAGGAAAAGTGGACAAGCAGGCAATTGAGGCTAGCATCATTCACAGAGGTCAATGTTGTGATAAACTAGTAGATGTGTCAGGTAAGGCAGGGCTAAGTCATGAATGGCTTTAAAGAGATCGGGGAGAAGTTTATGTTTGACATGGTGGAGAAAAGGTAGCCAGTGGAGAGATACAAAAAAGGGGTGATGTGGTTAGTCTGACAAGCCAGGGAAACGGCACTGGCAGCAGGTTTTGGAACAGATGTGAGGGGGGCAAAAATGGAGCAGTCAAAGATCTGAGAGGAGGAAACTACTGTAATCCAAGCACAAGCTAAGGGCCTGGACAAGACAGAAAGGATGGGATCTTTGAACTATTATATAGAAAGAAGCAGCAAAATTCAGACATGGCCTGGCCTCTGGGGCTCTAGAGATAGGGCGGAGCTGAAGAGGATGCCAAGATTTCATATCTGAATGAGAGAAAAGTGATGTTGTGTGCCATGATAGAAGGAGACACAATAAGCTTGAAAGAGAACGATTACAAGTTCCGCTGAGGCCATAGTGAACTAAAGTAGAAGCCTGGACATCCACTGGGGAGATGTCAGACAGACAGTCCGGCAGGCAGGTCAAACTGCAGGTGTTAGAATATTTTCACAGGCAAAGATTGGGCTATATGGCATTTAGCAGGTGCAGTATTTTCAGATGCTCCTAGCTTTATTTCAAAACCAAATTTCTTGCAGTAATTTAGATTAGCTGGATAATCCACTCTTTGGGGACTGCAAACATTGACGGTTTTGAAGTTTATAAGGAAAGACAGATATAAGTAATCTAAGTGTAAAAAACAAACTCAAAAATGGCTAAATGGATTTTTATTAAGCTTTCCAAAAAAGTTTCTCCTGGGCTAAACATCAAGCCTGACAAATTTAATCTAAAAAAGATAATCTTTTGAGACAGGTATAAGCCATTGAAAACAGGGGTTTGGAATGATTTCCTCATCTCAAAGCTTTGCTATATAATATTGCTATACAAAGATTCTAGATAACATATATGTGCATACTTACAGATGCAGAAAGCTAAGGTGATAGCATAATCCATGAATGCGGAAACCAAAGCAGAGTGATGACTCATTTGTGAATTTTTATCCCTTATTGGTAACAAAAAAAATGTTCTTTTTATGCCTGCATTCTATAATGTAAGGTGTTATTTCTGCTATGCTTATTGGTCTCTAGAAAATATAAAAATATTTTAAACACATTATATTCAGTGCTGACCATTAGTGGCTAAGCAGCTATAGCAACAGTAAGACAGCAACATGTTGGCAGAAGATGGGACGTCAGAGGCTGAATGAGACTTCTCCCATTGCATGCTGTTTCCCTCAGTGACAGGTAAGTTAAACAGAGGGTCCCACATTCTGATATCATGCCAGCATTAATCTGATGTAATTCCATGAAATTCAGTGGAGTTTCTCTGCTTTACACTAGTGTAAGCTTACAATAAAGTACTGGGTCTGTATCCCAGGACATGCATTCATGTTTAAATGGCACGATTAAAATTCTAAAAGTACTGAACTGGCATTTTTATAAATACATTTTTAAGAGGAAATAGATTTCTTTTTGGTTTATTGATGGGGTAGTGATATCATATCAAGATGCAAAGAATGTGTGCGAGCTCACGAAGATTTTCAAGTGACTAATGATTCTGGGTGCCTCCATTTTTGGAGTGCCCAATTGGAGACACCTTAAAGGGGCCTGATTTTCAGGAAGTGCTGCCACCCAAAATCAGGTCCCTTGAAAATATCTCAAGTTGGGCACTCAGCCACAAGGGCACCCAAAAAATCACAAATCATTCACTGGCCAAAGTGTATTGTAAAGTTCTGTCTAAACTCTCAAACTCACATTACGTATAGTCTCCAATTAAAAAAGATTTTTCCATTCTATTCACTAGAGTACAGTCCAGAATACGTATCTAAGAGCTCATCAGCAGGATTGCGTTTTTCCCTTCACCTCCCTGGTCAGTCTCTGAAATGGTGGCTAACAACATTATGAAAGTTATCTTAGCTGGAAGTAATGCCCTCAAGAATGCTGCACTTCATGAAATGACATCATGGTAACAGCAAATGATCAAAGCTGTGATTTAACTTCTGTACATACAGCTAGCAGCATTTCTGTCAATGATACAAAAACATGACTCCACCCACAACTGTAATGTCTCAGTGTGGATGAAAAAATATGACAGTGACCATCTTCACCATCATTGTTTTGAATTCACTGTTTTTTAGGTTCAACAAAGCGTAGCATAAACCTAAAACCATAGAAATCTTTGATACACAAACATTAAAGAACAGAGTTAAATCCAAAGCTGAAGAATACTTAAAAGCACTTTGGAGTATAATTTCAAAGCAGAGAACAAGAGGATTTAGCCTCACAAGTTATTCCAATTTGTCAATAGGAATCTTGCTAAATCTCCTGCATACTGTTTGAAAAAGTGCCCCAAAAGGTATTACACAGCACAAGCGTGATTTAAGTATTCTTTATTTAGCATGGTATCTACCCCGTGTAAGTACAACAGTAGAGTATGTTATGAAACATGACGAGTTTCTGCAAATTACCTGGTATTTACACAAACAGGGCCAGTCTCTCAGCTGGTGTTAATTGATGTAGCTCCATTGACTTCAGCTGTGCCAATTTGCACCTGCTGAGTATCTGACCAACAGTGTCATCCTTTTAAAAGGTTTCAGAGTAGTAGCCCTGTTAGTCTGTATTTGCAAAAAGGAGTACTTGTGGCACCATAGAGACTAACAAATTTATTTGAGCATAAACTTTCGTGAGCTACAGCTCACTTCATCGGATGAATACTTTTAAAAGTACTGGGGAATTTGCATTTCAGGAGTCTGGTGATAGCTAGCCCCTTGAAGTCATGCATACAGACACACACTCTCCACGCAGTCACTATCTCAGATCTCGAGGGTGTCTCTTCACTGCAGAATTAGCTGGGGTTCTTACCTGGGTGTTCCCTCTAACCCCACTCTCCTCCACAGACAAAAACCTCTCATCTGAGGTTAGTGATGCTTTCAGCCTGGCCTATCTGGGGTATGGGATCAAGCCTGGGTTTCACTCGGGATGGTGACCCACCGCCTTTGTAGGGAAGACACAGTTAAACCACTTGTGTGCCAATAATCCTCCAATGCCTTCCCACAATTCCCCCCAATGTGCAAAGAAGAACAGATGAGTTCTCCCACCATTTACTGGGAACGAATCACAATGCAGCTCATCTTATTGCACCACAAAGAAGCCTGAGATGTGCCCCCCAGAAATTCTAGCAACACACACAGAGAAGACAAAGTAATTTGGATATAGCTTTGCAGTGTGGCTGCTCACACCTGGGCGCTGCTCATGAAGACACATTCTGCAATGAGGCCATAACTCAGAGAAAACTGAATCCCTATCACTGTCTTAGAAGCTCCGAGACCTTATTTTTGTTTGAAAATGCTTACTTGAGATGAGGGTTTATTGAGATCAATTCGTAGATTGCTCTATGCATATATGTGCATCAATAGTTAAAATCAAACTATTTGACCATTTTAAGGGATTTTGTTTTCAACTGATCAAACCAGATTGATATAAAACAACAACCAAATTGCCTGTAATTCCCCCCCACACACACCCCTCAAAAAGTCAGTCAGGACTGCATTAAAGAGCGTAGGATTTAGGGGCAATAGAGTTTTACAGCTAAATTTAACACTTTCATGCATTGAGTCAGAACTACACATGTGCACCGGCCTGATTTTGAACCTTCAAATACATCCAGAAGTGGAAACGGAGAAGGATAAAGAAGGAATAAACATGGCACAGTTTGCATAAAGTAGCCTGCCTGAGCACTGTCAGAAGATAATGCTTTTAAGCATCACAGCACAGGCTTTTCTGAAGGAAAGCAAGATGGCGGCTTTATGAATTTGATTGGGAAATTTTCCCATGTACAGGGAGTGATACTCGAGAAAAAACAAAGGCGCATGTAGGAGAAAAACAAAAAGACAGAAAATCAAGCCCCTGGCACCGCATTTTACCATCCAGTGTCTGATGTGACACTGCTATATTACATAATATTCTAGGTAGCGCAATAGTGCAACAAAAACCCAAGATGTTTAACAATTTACACACTCAAGGTTGGATTGACAACACAGCCAGTGGGGTCTCTAACAAACTGGGCACTCCTACAGCTTGGGGAGCTGAAGGAAATATCTTAATAAAGCATCAGGGGCTTGATTCTGCTCCCACTGCAATCAAGAGAAGTTTTACTATAGATTTCATCTGGAGTAGAAGTGGGTCTCCAGTGTACTGTCATGCAAGACAGACTCCCTGGAACTACAGTTGAAATTCCACGAGATTCAGAAGGCATCTTCATCATCTTAACAGACATAAACCGGGCGCTTCACAATTTAGTGAGAATAGTTTATTTGGATAAGACTGCAGAACATTCAGTTCTGGGTGAACACTAATGTTCTTCTGGCATTTGTGTGCAGATTAGATGAGATTAAAATAGATATATTGCAAGCATAGGGATTTGTCCTGCCTTTCTTTACCAAAATTTCTTCTCTATCTACATCTTTATTTTTATTGGGTGCTGCTGCCATCCTCCACCCTAGACATGCTGGCATTTCAACTATACATGATTATGCATAGTTTATTAAATGCTTTGGATGAACAGTGCTATATACAGTACTGAGTGTACATTACTATTTTGTAGGTATAATACCACAGAGTGTATGATTTTTTTAACCCACAAACAACTTAACAGACTCTGTATATGTGTTATCTTGTCTTTAAGTAAAGAGATAATTTTAGCGTGGAACAACTTGCCCTGTATATGTGAAGCTCATGTGATATGTGTGTTATTTAACAATAGTCATTGTTTTATAAGCTTCACAGTTCTGCTGCTGATGGACAGATTTTCAAAAGCACTCAGCACAAGCAGCTCCCACGTTCTGAATGAAACCTACTGAGTATGGAGCACTGTTGAAAAACTGGCCCTGAATGTGTATTCATTATTAATTATTATTATTATTATTTATTTGTACTGCAGTTTCACCTAGAAGCCCCAGTCATGGACCGAGACCCCACTGTGCGAGGTGCTGTACAAGCACATAGTGACTCGGTCCCTTCCCAATGGAGTTTACAATCTGAGCCCTGGTCTACACTAGAAAATTAAGTCCACTTAACTACGTCATTCAGGGATATAAAACATCCACCCCCCCCCCCAGCAGGATAGGTAAGCTGTCCTAAAGCTCAATGTAAACAGCACTAGGTTGAGAAAAAAAGTCTTCTGTCAACCTAGCTAGCGCCTCTCAGGAAGGTTAAGATCACCAACAGGAGAACCTCTCTCTTGGCATAGGTAGCATCTATACTGAAGCACTGCAGCACTGCAGCTGTGCCACTGTAGCATTTCAGGCGTACATAAGCCCTACATATAAGATGAGAAAAGTGGATATAACAGACCAATGGGGGAGAACAAGGAAACAATGAGGATATACAGGTGGCATAATAGGTTGTGGTCACAGCACTCCAGCTATCTACCAGTTGTTTAATGGAGGTGGAACTTTTATTCAGCTGATACAGTAATACAAAGATTACTGCTAATAGGAATGTAATGTGTTTTTTCATGGGTATCTTTATTTATGTATATGCATTTCTATGGCATTGAGCACTATAATACCTGAACACATCTGCTTTGTTTCTGGCAAATTATGCAATGATCACATACAGGAATAGACCAGAACTGTAACTACAGTATCCCAGCCAGTGACTCTCAGGAAGGCAAGCCTCATTTATAATGCAAAGGCTATTTTCTATTTCTCTTCTTTGTAATATTCCATAGTAATTAAAACCAGACAAACACTAGAAATAGCCAGTTAGCTCAACTGCCCACAGGACCCAACTCAAGATACAGCTTTTCCAGTGGAATGTGGAAGAGCCAAACTTTCCACTTCCAGAAAAGCCACTACTGCAAGACGGGATACACATCACACTGTCAGGTGTGGTATTACACCCCTGACCCCTCTTTCAGGTAGGGAATGGTGCTTTCAGTGATGAGGTCGTTTGAAATGGCTGTTTTATCACATATTATCCCTATTGCTGGGTCTCCAAACATCGCTACATTCATAGAGATTGGCAGTGTTAGGCTCACTTTAATAACAATATTTAGCATTACATCTTCCCACTGAGCATAACACAAGCAAGCCCTTAATTTCTGGGGCTAAGAATCCTGCAAGGCTGTAATATTAATTACTACTGAGTCGGCCCAACGTTGCTTAGATTATGAGATCCAACTGCAAAGTTTCATGGCTGCAGGCACTAACATTGGATGAGATTAGTCCTTGAACCTTGTGTTATTTTTCTGGCCACAAGTTGATATGGACCCAGTGAACACTGCATATGAAATGGTAAACCTCACTTATTGCCACTCTAGTAAACTTCACTCCCACGAATCAGCATTGAAAGTAGATTTCCAGTTGCATAGTTTACAGTAGTCCAGAGCAGAGCAAGTTCTGTGTTGTGCCATAGGGCTAGTGCAGGGGATGTCGTCCTCCTGGAAATTCCACATTAATCCTTACCCAGACCCCAGCAGTAAGACAAGTTCCATGCAGGTTAAGTTGAACAAGCAGAACTTTATTGAAACCTGTGGACTACTCTGTCCTTATAATGAGGTAGAGACAGCAGCTCTCTGTCCTCAAAATATGATTACATCCTCCACAGTCAGCTCATCTTCCATTTGAAAATATGATTCTACTCCTACTGGTACCTGAGTTTGTCTTCTGGCCACATTGCTAGTATCACTCTCTTGACTGCCTGTAGTTGGATGTCCTTTTCTGTCACCTCTTTGATTTCTATCAGCTTTGCTGTTCAAACTGGGAGATAGCGAATCATGTTAATGGATTCAGTGTCCTGATCCCCTTCCGCCAACTTGCTGATACTGGGTACATGTGCCCTGCTCAGGGTGTCAGCTATCACCACTAATCATCCTGAAAAATATCTGATCTCCACCTGGTAGCACTGGAGGTGTATCAATGCGTGTTGCAGTCTCTCTGGAGCACTATGAAGGGGCTTTGCCAGGATTTTCTCTAGGGGCTTGTGGTCTGATTGCACCATTAACGGGTCCTGGTGGAATCACTCCACTCCAAATACCACAGCCAGAAGCTCTTCTTCTATTTGGGCGTACCTCTGTTCAGTTTCTGACAGGGCTCTGCTGGCATAAGCAACTGGCTGCTCCTGCAAGAGCACTACACCCAATCCTTTCCCCAATGTATCACACTGGAGTGTCAGTGGCTCTCTTGACTGGCACTACTTCAGGACAGGAGCATCTGTTATCTGTTTCAACATGTAAAATGCTTGCTCCTGGGGAACCTCCCCAGCGCCACTCAACATCCTGCCTTGTGAGCTGACTTATTGGTACTGCTATTGCAGCCAGGTGTGGACAGAACCTGAACAGAAAATTTGTCATTGCTATGCCCTTTCATCATATCCACTGGAGCTGGCATGTGTTTGGCTACCTTGATCTTGTTGGGATCTGCGTTCAGTCCCTCTGCTGTGAGCAGATGCACAACGTATGTCACTTCATACTGTCTGAGTCACATTTTTTTCTGGATTGAGTTTAATGTTCTTGTCCCTGCATCACTATAGAAAAGCTTGTCGTTTTCTGTCATGGTCTTGTTCAATTGCTGTATCAGTGCTCCCTTCATCGATGAGGATATCATCTGCCATTATTTTTACCCCAGGCAGTCCTTCTAGCACTTGGGTGAGTTTCCTCTGGAACACCTCTGTCGCTGGGTCTATGCCCATCAGCATGTGCAGCCATCTGTAGCAACCAAATGCTGTTAGGTAGTCAGTATGCTGGACTCTTTATCCAGTCTTATGTGCCAAAACCCGTTCCTCAAATCACAGGCTGTAAAGATTCTGGCTTTGGAGAGTTCTGGCAAGATGTCATCAATTGTGGGCAGTGAATAGTGGCTAGTTTTCAATACCTGGTTCAGTGGCTTGGGTCTATACAGACGCGTAATTTGCATGGTGGCTTCTTTACTATCATCACTATGCTTCTTACCCAGGCTGTACTGGCCTCTGCAGATGCTATGATACCCCTGTTCTGCAGACTTTTGAGCTCCTTGCATACTGGATTACATGGTGCCACTGGAATTTTTCTTTGCGGTAAGCACACAGATTCCACTGTGGGGTCTACTTCCAGTCACAGGTTTCCTTTGAGGCACCTATCACCTTTGAAAACAGCCCCATATGCCTTTAAAATTATCTCCATTGTCCATGGGACTCCCCCTTTTGCTTCTTGCACTGCAGCTATCAAATTCTGATGCTGCACCCTGATTAGATCCATTACTTGGATGGCTGTTTTCCCCACAAGGGGTCTGTGCTGATTACCATCCACCACCACAAACTTCAGTTGGTACCGTCTGGTATTTTTTCAGGTTAGTTACTATAAAGGTCACATTTTTCTACAGGCTGCATCATACTGTCATTGTACATTGTTAGACTGGAACTGCTCTTTGTAATGGGTGTGTTCAAGTCCAATTTACCCTGAGGAATCACATTGCAGGAAGCCCCGCTATCCAACTGAAATGACATAAGGTGTTTTCCTGTTAACATTGTTTCATGGAATAGGGGTTGGTATTGTCCCTTGTTGCTTTCCTGTCCCAACAGCCTGAACCTGATATGCTCTCAGACTCAAGGAAAGAGTCATGATGTCATCACCACTGTCTGATGTGCCATTACTCCTTGTACAAACCTGACTGAACTTTCTGAGCTCCTCCTCTGCTCTTACAAACACTGCAAAAATGGTTCAACTTCCACATTCCTTGCAATGCTGTCCTAGTGCAGGATATTTCTCCTTTGTTTGCTCACATTGTCTCCCTCAGTAAACACATCTCACTATGCGTACGGAACCCTGGCCACCTGTTCCGCTTTGCTATTGTCTTACTGCATATACTTAGACTCATAGACTTTAAGGTCAGAAGGGACCATCATGATCATCTAGTCTGACCTCCTGCACATTGCAGGCCACAGAACCACATCCACCCACTTCTGTAATAACCTCTGGCTGAGTTACTGAAGTCCTCAAATCATGGTTTAAAGACTTCAAGTTACAGAGAATCTACTATTTGCACTAGTTTAAATCGGTAAGTGACCCGTGCCCCATGCTGCAAAGGAAGATGGAAACCCCCCAGAGTCTCTGCCAATCTGACCCAGAGAAAAATTCCTTCCTGATCCCAAATATGGCAATCAGTTAGATCCCGAGCAAATGGGCAAGACCCACCAGCCAGGCCTGGGAAAGAATTCTCTGTAGTAACTCAGAGCCCTCCCCATCTAGTGTCCCATCACCAGCTACTGAAGATATTTGCTGCTAGCAGTCACAGACCAGCTACACGCCATTATAGGGACTCCTGGGAGGCTTGAGACAGTGGTGAACTTCAGTGGTACAGATTTCTCTGCCTTGTTTTCCAGTAAGGTAATAGTTTTACCTTTCTGCTATTGTTGTCCTACTGCATTGCCAGGTCTGTGTACAGCTCAAATGCCGCCTCCTACTGGATCCATTGCTGGTTTAGGATTGTGTCTGCAAAAATCTAGGATTCTGGGGGGCTACAGACCAAGTTCAATGGTTCACGCTGCCAGCTGCTATGCTCCAGAGACCTCACAGTTCACCTACTGCCACCAAGTTCATTAGCAACAAGTGAAGCTGGGTGAAGGTTAAGTTGAACAAGTGAAACTTTATTAAATCCTGGGACTGCTCTGTTCAAGGGGCTGAGTTGCTTCCAGCCTAACTCAGCATCCCCCATTTTCCTGGTGTCCCCTCAACAAGAGTCCCTCCTGATAACATGGGCCATTTTAACTCCAGTTCCACTGATCATGCTACAAGGCAGGCCTGGAAGAGGGCTTGGTTCTTACTGTGGTCAGTCTTCCTCCAGTCATCACTGATGCCAGTGCTAGACTCTCTGCTGCCAGTGGCACAGGTGTGAGGAGGAACTGGTGAAGGCTATGAATAGGGCTGCTCCTGTCCCCTCAATCCTTCCTCTCACTGCCATGCTATGCTGCTGATATTGAGCCCAGTTGCAAGGAGCTATAAAAGAGGCTGCCACTCCTTATGAAGGGTGTTGGCCAGCTCATAGCTCAATCCCCATAAATAAAGCCTGGGGGGGGTAGCCCTATTCCTCTCAATGAGAAGGCACTGGCAGCTATCTTTATTAGCACCAGGCAATTGTGCTCAGTGCAGCCAGAAACACTCAAGCAGGAGCTAGGTAGTTTTCCTAGAGAGTCTCACGCTGCTCAGAATTAGCCAGTCTTTCCTCATTCCAGCAACAAAAGCAAAGCCATCTTAGGAGCAGTCTTCCAGGGCCTTAGCCAGTGCTAACGGGAAGAGTTACTGTGACACTCCCCCATTGACTGGATGGAAGTGTGAGGTCACTCCATTACCCACACTTGAGAATATGCAAACCTCACTAATCTGCCTGGCACCTGCCCCTGCTAGTGTAGATTAATGAGGTTCTGCTGTGCTGTAATTTTTTTTTTAAGAAAGTGAAAATATCTGAGAAGCAGGAGCAGCTTCTGTAATTTGATTCTCTTTTCATTTCATTCTAGTATAAAGTTTTCTTGCCAAACACTAAAATAATAAACAAACACACATTCTTCCTCAAAGAAGCCACATTAATCTAGAAGAACTGTACTGGAAAGAGCAAATGACTGGAAGTCAAGTATGAGGCACTACGCATTTGGAAGAAATGCATTTGCATTTAAAGTGATTTCCATTCAAACACACCTTTTAAAAATAAAACAAGAACCTGAGGTTTAGAGGTCCCATTGTTTTCATTTTCTTCCAAGGTAAAGTATTTTTATGTATGTAATGCCATCACTTTGCATGGTGCTTTACAAGCAGAGCAGGTGGGTCTGGGGAAAATTTTCTGTTACACTACTGCAGGGGTGTCCAACTTATGGCCCACCAGACCATTTCATAAGGCCTACAGCCTGCTTCAACACAATACACTAATTGCTAATTCAGTAGCATTCTGATGTCATGTTTACATCATTTTAGTTTACATATATGAATACACAATAATGTACATAGAAACAACCTATCTAAATACAACAAGATAAACTTAAGATACACTTAACAAACAAGCAAACTAAGCAAAACAAGATAAACTTAAAATATAAATCAATACAGGTGACTTTAAATCTTATTTAAATATGTAGAATCTCTTTGACCCACACAAGGTTGTGCTTAGGTTGATGTGGCCCTCCTGTGTAATAAGCTTGGGCACCACTAGCCGAATGTAAATCTTGAGTGACTCTATTGAAGTCAGAGTTCATACCCTGGATTAACCCCACTATAAATGAGATCAGAATTTGGTCCTAGTGCCTGTCCTAAATTGCTTATATTTTTGGCACCAAAGTCAATGGGAATAGGATCAGGAATGGGTCCGAGAGCAGATAACCATAAATTTGGGTGTGGGTATAGGTGCTGTGGGGAGAAGACAAAGGGAAAACTTCCCTCCATTGAGCATCACTTACATTATTTGGTGTTATTTTAAATTTTGCTACCTTTAAAGCTGCCATTGGAGACACAACTGTTAGTCTGTAATTAGCATCAGAACCTCACACAAGGTCTTGTAACAGTAGCCACTGGAGTCAATAACTACTGAGCCCTGCCATGCGACAGGAGTATAACCGTTTGTAAGCCTGATCCACACCAGATGACTGGGGCTAAAAAAATACACATCAGTCTCTTTCCAGCATGCCTGTGTGCCACTCTGTAGCAGGTCAAGCACTCACTACCATGGCACCTCCTGCTGGTTACCTCAGGAATTAGCTCTTTCAGCCCCAGAGGGCCTCCTGATGTCTGGTGTCCCTCCTGCCTCAGGCCCCCATGTCCCTCCCAGACTCCCTTTCCCTTGGGGTGCCGCCCACAGCAGCACCCCCACACTCTGGGTCTCCCTTCCCAGGGGAACCCCCTCCATCTATGCCCCACCTTGCCTCAGTGGCTACTGCCAGTCGTCTTCTAGCCCCCTTTCACTGGGGCAAACTGCAGTCTGTGATGGCTACTCATCATTGGCAAGGGGGTTGGACCTGTTGCCTTTACCTGCAGCCCCAGAACCTCCCTACACCTTCCTGCCAGGCCTCTGCCTGGGAGGTCACCAGGCCTGAACTCCCCAGCTCAGCCTGCCCCTTCCCCAGCACTGCTCTGTCCAAGGTACCCTTTGCTCCTTCAGGCAGCTAGGTCCATCTCTTTCCAAAGCTAGAGAGAGACTGATCGCCTTCTGTCTCTGCAGCCCTTTTATAGGGCCCAGCCTGGCCCTAACTAGCTGCCTCCCAGCCTTCTCTGATTGGCTACCAGCCCCAGCCCTCTCCAAGGGCTGGCTTTTAACCCTTTCTGAGCTGGAGCAGGGTGACTGCCCAGCTACACACACCTTTGTTACAGCTTAGCTGGAATGCATGCAAAAGTTTCAAGAAAATAAAGAAACTTAGGGTACATCTAATAGTGCAATGAAAGACCCATGGCACAGCTGCAGCTGGCCAGAATCAGCTGACTCAGGCTCACAGGACTTTAACTGTGGGACTAAAATTTGTAATGTAGAGGTGCAGGGGGGAGGAGAGCGAATGGGAGAGATGAAGAGGAAAAGCAAGGAATGGCAGCTTGTCTGATGTTATTGTTCCTCTCCGTAATGAATGGATCGATGTAATACACTAGTCCCAGGATGGGATTTTACAGTCCCACTAAACCTACCCACTCCCAGGTCAGGTATGTGGAAGTTTATGAGTGAGCAGTCAAGGAACCGTACAAGTTGATGACAGGATCAGCTATAAGGAGGTGTTTGGTAGAAGGAAAAATTAGAACTAGATTGGAGAGGTGTGTGTATGGGGTCTAGAATTGAAATTAGATTTAGGGTTAAATTTAGGTTTCAGAGTAGCAGCAGTGTTAGTCTGTATTTGCAAAAAGAAAAGGAGTACTTGTGGCACCTTAGAGACTAACAAATTTATTTGAGCATAAGTTTTCGTGAGCTACAGCTCACTTCATCAGATGGGTTCGGGCTAGACCCGGGCTCTGAGACCCCACAAAGGGGGTGGGTCTTAGATCCTGGGCTCCAGCCTGATCCCAAACATCTATACTGCAATTCTTAGCAGTATATATGACACAGGCTCCGAGACGGGGTTTTTTATTGCAGTGTAGATATACCCTTAGAGGCAAATAAAGCACTGTAGTAAATGGGTTCAATTCCACGGATTTCTGAATTTGGTCCCTTGTACCTTCCTCTAATTGTTACCTAATACTAGACTATATACCAAAATGCTCAGCCCCATCCCCCCATCAAAAAATACCCTGCCCAGTGATAATCCCAAAATACCCACCCTGCCATCAGGGAGTGCAAACCAAAGGCAGAGAGATTAGATAAGCCTCCAAACCTAAACAAACTAGGAAAACCTCTTGGGTCTCCCCATCTGTGCTGAGAATCTAACAAGAACAACATTAGTCATATTTTAACACTGCTTAATCTGATCTCTCCAAAACCAAGAGTCATGAAAATAAAACATTAATCATGAAAACGGTTTTGAATTAAGTTCTGAGTGAAGATTTGAGGGAAATTGTCCTTGTGAGGTATTTTATTTGAAATGATTCACAGATCCCTACTAAGTACCTATTAAGAATTTTCTGTAAACAAGTTTTACCAAAAAGTTTTTGCCAAAGAAAACTGGGGTTTTGCATAAACACATTTTCATGATGTCTGCTTTCCTCAAAAAAAAAATATTGACATTTTGTGTCTGCAAACCAAAAAATAGGCAGTAGGTTTCAGCCAAAAATGTTTTAGGTTTTTCAGTAAAAGTTTTCAGTTGCCAAAAACTGGGTGGGGAAAAAGTTCAGATTTTTGATGAAAAATTTAAATTTTCAACTGGAAATTTAAACAAAAATGATTTTTCTGTCACAATTTTCCATGGGAAAAACCCACAAATTTCCATCCAACTCTAGTAGCTAGCCATTGTTGTTCTAGTTCAAGTCGGGCTGATCCAGAACTCTTATTCAGAATCTTTTGGAAAGAACTATTGAGGTTGTTCCATCAGCCCAAATGTTTCCAATAGATCTATGATCAGTGGCCTTTCCAATTAAAGTAGACCCAATGCACTGTATTTATTTCTATGCTATCTTCAATTTGATCTTATTTCTCCCACTCAAGCTTTTATCTTAAATGAGGGATCATATTTTCCACTGCTACAGCAATAATCCCCTCACATATTTTTTAATTTCATAACAGAAACAGTGAACATCCATGTTTGTCACAGCCCAAAGAACAAACACACTGTAGAGGCCATATCAGGCCTTTCTTAATCACCTTTCTTAAACACTGCATAATAGTTTGAATTACCAGCCTGCTGGAAGGTAACAAAGAATGAGAGAACATAACAGCTATTTCATGCCCCAGATTTAAATGCAAATACAGCATAATGTACCCCACTACTAGCAATGTTCCAGTTTTAGGTTCATATGTTGCAATCACCTGAACGAGTCTCAGATTTACTTTTCATGTAATACTCACTGGTGAGGCTTGTGATATAACTCTGCTGAGTTGATCTCTAAATGACTGCCAAACCAATTGAGGGCACTTAGAATCTCATCCTGAGTCCTACTATGGATTCTACTCTTACAAAACTGCTAACCTGGGCCCTACTGGAAGGTGAAAAATAGCCTTGGCAATAAATTTTGACCAGCCCTTGATTCTGAGGAGTGGTGTTGACATCAATTGGATTTAAACCTGTTGAGCAGTTTTGGCTGGAAGTGACCTAAATTGCAGAGAATTGGCCCCTGAGTAATCTGTACCATTTGGGCAGGGAAGTAAAGCTAGTGTTGGAAAGTTAAAAGTTGTAAACCAAGTTGGCAGGGGAAATGGATAAAGTTCTTGAAAATGGCAGTGACAGGATCTGGAGTAGCCTCCCCCAGCTTTATTTGAAACATCTACTTTTCGATATACAGTAGAATCCCAGAGTTATGAACACCAAAGTTATGAAACTGATCAGTCAATCACACACCTCATTTGGAACTGGAAGTACACAATCAGGCAGCAAAGACAAAAAAAAGCAAATACAGCACAGTACTGTGTTAAACATGAACTACTAAAAATAAAAGGTAAATTTAGTGAGCTATAGCTTACGAAAGCTTATGTTCAAATAAATTTGTTAGTCTCTAAGGTGCCACAAGTACTCCTTTCCTTTTTTAAAAAAAAAAAGACTTGACAAGGTAAGAAAACTGTTTCTGTGCTTGTTTCATTTAAATTAAGATGGTTAAAAGCACACATTTTTCTTCTGCCTTCCCTAATAAAGTTTCAAAGCCGTATTAAGTCAATGTTCATTTGTAAACTTTCGAAAGAACAACCATAACGTTTTGTTCAGAGTTACGAACAACTTCTATTCCCAAGGTGTTCGTAACTCTTATGTTCTACTGTATTTTGGTGTGTTCCATAGGAAAAATACCTATCAAAACTTTAGAAGTATATTTATCAATCAGGTTCTTCCCCCCCCATTCAATTCCCCCCAAATTCCATGTCATTTCTTAGACCAGAAAGCTTTGATTGCTTTCAGCCCCCACTCAGGAAATATTCAATTTTTCATTTCCCTCCCCAAAACCAAATGTCATCCCTTTACCTCCCCACCTAACCTCAAATCTAATTTCACTTCTAGCCCCCCATACACACACTAGTTCCAGTTCTTTCCTTCTACCAAACACCTCCTTATAGCTGATCCTGTCATCAACTTATACGGTTCCTTGATTGCTCACTCATAAACTTCCACATACCTGACCTGCGAGTGGGTACGTTTAGTGGGACTGTAAAATCCCATCCTGGGACTAATGTATGAATTACATCAATCCATTCATTATGGAGAGGAACAGTAACATCAGACAAGCTGCCATTCCTTGCTTTTCCTCTTCATCTCCCCCTCCCCGTCCCCCAGCACCCACCCACATACCTGTTAATGTTGCCCTATTTAAAGCACAGGTCATGGTTGAGTGTGGTGTGATTGTAATATCAGATGTGTTACAACTTCTGCCTCCTCCTCCCTCCATCTTCTTTTCAATTTGCTGCTGCCCTAGCAACAGCTGGTAGTTGGGTGGTTGCATTTTTCTAACATCTTCTCTATTTGGCCCGAGATACTAGTGTCAAATCAACCAATCCTCCCTTTTCCCTCTTCTCATCCTCCTCTCCCCATCATTCTCCCTTCTAGTCTCCTTGACAACAGGGTAAGTCAAGACCCACCCTTCCTCTTCCTTTATTTCCCCCCTACAGTGGGAATATGACGTCTGAAATGACATTACCCCTTGAAATGATTTTGCCCAAGGTCATACAGGCAGAGAGTAGCAGAGAGAGAGGAACTGAACTGAGTTCTCCCACCTCACACTCCTGCATTCAATCCTAAAAGAAGCCGGTGGGTGTCTGGCATCAGAGGTAAGGCACACTAGTGGATGATTTTATGACACATATGTAAAGCCAACAGGACATGAAGTTGACTTCATTTTTAAAAAGTAAGATGATATAGTACAATTACAGATTGCTGTCTCTGGGATGTCACCACTATCTAAACCAAAACTGACAAGGAAAAGGCCAAGCTAGAGCTAGGAAATGATATAAATTAGTTTTCATTGTATTTTGTCCCTGATAAAACAATAATACTTTGCACTTATATAGCACTTTTCACCCAGAGATCTTAAAACTGTTTCTGAAAATGAGACCAATTTCACAGATAGAGAAACTGAGGCAGAAGAGATGAAGTGTCTTGAAAGTGACACAGGCAGTTAGTGAGAAAGCAGAGAATACATCCCAAGTCTCCCAACACACTCCTGTACTCTGTCCACCAGGCCACGTATTTGTAGTGATTTCCCACCTGCTGTATGAACTGTCTTTTGCAGGCAGCATCTGTGGTTCTTGCTGTGCTATGTTCTATGCTTTTGAAACATTATAGGGATGTCTGCCTCTGTATCAGTTTTACAACAATGTCTGTCCATAAAGTTGTTGCATGCCCCCATTTCATTGTTTGTCTTTGTCTTTCTTAGAGATCAAAACTACTGCAAATAGCAAAATAAACTCCTGAGTACAAGGGTAATACTGGAAATGTTAGCCCTACAATGGCCTGTACGGCATTTCTGGTTTATTCCCTCCTTCTTCCACTTCCTGCATAGAAAAATAGGAAAATACTTTCTGACTTCCAGAGTGAGATGGAGTGGATGACATGGCTACAGAACATTACACCCATTATGGGATTTGAACATTTTCTGATGAAACTGCATGCAGTTTAGTGGCTCCTAAAGTAATATACGTTAGAATAATTTAGAAGTGAACAGACATTAGCTGTAAAGCATTGTTGTGTCACAGAAGCACTTTAGTCCTTAGTTAAAATATATTCTAAAATGTTTAAAAAGCGGGAAATATTAGCAGAGGGTACATGAAAAAACCCTCATTTAATAATCTTACTGTAATGACTACATGAGTCTAAATGATGGTTCATTTGGCCCATGGGGAGAGTGGAATGTCATGGCCCAGAGCTGTTGAAACACTGAAGACCTGCCATAAAAAAAAAGCCAGCATTACCTGAGCTGAAGCCAGCTTCCCTAGTTTGTCACTCACAAACAGATAGACTGCAGTTGTAATTCATGTCATTTTATGATGTTTCATGGAACATTTGGCCATTATTACATTTATGATGCAATGAAATAGATCATAAAGTGTTGTAAATTGTTGTGAACAAGAGCCATGTTCCAACTTCCAATGGATACTTTAGACTCAATCAATATGTTGGTGGGCTGAATTGAAAATCAAGTTGAATCCATATATTTTACTTTTTATTCACCCAGTGACAAAGCCCACATCTCTAATGCCCCCCCCCCACACACAACGGACTGAAAGAGAGTAGGCTTGTCATGAGGCCTACTGATCTTTTCCTGTTCAATCCCTCATGCTCAGGCAACCTGAATAAGGTCAATTAGAAATATCAATGATGCATGCTGTCAAGGTTCCCTCCCCACTCTGAACGCTAGGGTACAGATGTGAGGACCTGCATGAAAACCTCCTAAGCTTACTTTTACCAGCTTAGGTTAAAACTTCCCCAAGGTACAAACTATTTTACCCTTTGCCCTTGGACTTTCACTGCCACCACCAAACATCTAACACCGGTATTATTATTATTAGGAAAGAGTTGGTTTGGAAATGTCTTTCTGTCCAAAATCCTCCCAAATCATACCCCCTTTTTTCTGGGGAAGGTTTGATAAAAATCCTCACTAATTTGCATAGGTGTCCACAGACCCAAACCCTTGGATCTTAAAAACAATGAAAAAAGCATTCAGTATGTTAAAAGAAGAATTTTAATAGAAGAAAAAGTAAAAAAGAATCACCTCTGTAAAATCAGGATGGTAAATACCTTACAGGGTAATTAGATTCAAAACATAGAGAATCCCTCTAGGCAAAAACCTTAAGTTACAAAAAGACACAAAAACAGGAATATCCATTCTATTCAGCACAGCTTATTTTCTCAGCCATTTAAACAAACAGAATCTAATGCATATCTTACTTACTAAGTTCTAAGACTCCATTCCTGTTCTGTCCCTGGCAAAAGCATCGCATAGACAGACCCAGACCCTTTGTTCCCCCCCCCCCAGCTTTGAAAGTATCTTATCTCCTCATTGGTCATTGTGGTCAGGTGCCAGCGAGGTTATCCTAGCTTCTTAACCCTTTTCAGGTGAAAGGGTTTTTCCTCTGGCCAGGAGGGATTTTAAAGGTGTTTACCCTTCCCTTTATATTTATGAAACATGCCAATCCATACTGGAAGCTTGGAGGAGTTTGAAAGTTGTTTCAAATGTGAGCATAGCTAAATGGATACTTTTTTCATCTTGTGAAGTAGTGCATGACAATGCTGGGGAAAATGAATCTTATTCACTGTATAAACATGGACTTAATCACTGATATTTCAAGCGGGATCAGAGGTGTGACTGCAGCATATACCTGAGTTAAGTTTGTTCTAGTTGACTCCAAATCAATAGCAGTGAAGCCACTGCAGCACCAGCTGTACCAGCCCAGAAGGGATGCTAAGTTGGTGGCCCAGACTGCCATCTGTACTGTCACAACTTCACTGCTGCTATTGTTATTTGAGCTAGCTGGATCAAAGCTACCCCAGGTATGTCAATAGGTGCTGTGGTCACACCTGGGGGTTTCACCATAGACATATCCTAAAACTGAATAAGAGTGAGCCAAAGAGTTCATCTTTGTCCTTAAAAAAAATTGCTTATGCTAACATTCCCCATTCCCCTATTTTCAACCCACAGGATTAAGATAGCTAAAATTTCTCTTTGCCCCTCACCCTATTATACTTGTGCCAAGCTGTGTTTGGCTGTTCTGGAGGACCTGTGGTTTAATGTACACACATTACATGTACACCTAAGGAAATGCACTCCTCATGTGCACCAAACTAATTCTGCTTTACAGTCAACTATCTAGGCCTTTCAGTTGCTCAGACATCATTCACAATATTTCAGGAAACCCAGGGTCTGGAAATCCTCCTGTGCCTGTTTTATTTTCCACCAAAATGCTTCCCAGTGAAGAGGAATGCATGGCGGGATTTGGAACCAAGACATTCTAAATTCCTGTCTCACTCTTCTTCCATGGATTCAGCCTTTAAGGCTAGAAGGGACCATCATGATCATCTACTCTGACCTCCAGCACACCACAAGTCACAGAACCTCACCTATCCACTAGTGCAATAGGCCCATAACCTCTGGCTAAGTTACTGAAATCCTCAAATAATGATTTAAAGACTTCAAGTTACAGAGAATCCACCATTTATTCTAGTTCAAACCAGCAAGTGACTCGTGCCTCACGCTGTAGAAAAAGACCAAAAAAACCCCAGGGTTTTTCCAAATCTGACTAGGGGGAAAATTACTCCCTGACCCAAAATATGGCAACTATATTGTCCAAAGTAATTGCTTCAAATCTCTCTACATACTGCATCTGTGTCATCTGTACACTAGGGTTCACAGTGCCTACCCACATTTTTAAAGGACTCAGAGATCTACAGAAGACAAAGCAGAATGTAAACACCAAGTATTATTCTTATCAGACATATTTTTCAGATGGGGTAATTAACACTATAGCTGACTGGAAAAGGGAATTTCCCTCATGCAAAAACATCTTTCCAGGATGAAAAATTCGGAAACATTCTATTTTGAGAGAACAAACAGATTTTTTCACATTGATCCTGGCTACCCATCACCCCAGGCAGCTGCCTCCTGGAGAGCTGTGTAGGACAGGGCAGGCAGCTGCTCCAGGAAGTCAAGGATCCTGCTTCCTGGGCAGCTGCCTCCAGGGAGCCTTTTGCCAGAAGCATCAGGAAACCCCAGGAAGAAACTGTCCAGGGATTTGGGGAACCAGCTCCACAAGCCGCTGCCTCCTATTGACCAACATCCCAGGAAGGCAGCTGTGTGGGGAGTTAGGCAGCCCAGAGCTTGGGCTGGCCAGCCTGCCTGCCTTGGTTCTGTCACAAATTTTGTCAGAATCAACATATTCCTATGCAATGTCTCAATTAAGGTGAATCAGCATTTTCCAATGGAAAAGTGTCCTGTTGGAAAATTTTCAACCAGCTCTAATAAACACACAAAATAGTTCAGTGATTTTGCTGTGAGACCTGGGTGGTATTTTCAAAGGCACTTACCACTGACCTCTTGAAATCCTACTCTCCGTTCCGATTTGGCTTTAGAACTAAGTTCTAATTCTAGGCCTAACATTTTCTTCATGTGTGACACTGACTAAGTCACTTTGCCTCTGTTAATTCATCTGCAAAAAGGGGCTATTCACATATCCCCCACCTTTATGAAGGGCTTATGGTGAAATAATTAAGTGGGTAAGTGAGGCACTGTGGTCTTGCTGGTTAGACATTGATTGAGAGGCAAGAGTATTAGGCAATTATTTACTCTTTGACCATGGGCAAAATTCAGGTAAACTCCCTTTCTCCTTATCTGTCAAACAGGAATAATACTTATTTACCTATCTCACTAGGGGTAATAGTAGGGATGTTTGCAAAATTATTTGGAAAGCTAAAGTTACATCATATGGAAAAATTAAATTAGTCTCATCTGTCCTGTGTAGCTTGGGCGAGAACTGCTTCCCACAGAGCCCTGAAAGGAGGAGGAGATACTCTGTGATTAGAGAAGGAATGACATGGTGAAATGTCTGGCAAAAACATTTTCTGCAGAGAGAGAAATGAACTGAGAGCAAAGGTACCCAAAGTAGCAAAGGAGCTTTTGCAGGGCAAGTTTCAAATAAATCTCGAAGCTACTGATTAAAATGAAGGCAGCTAGTGCAGAGATCTTCTTCCTCAAGGCAGATACTGTTTACATAAATTTCTAAAAATACATCATTGTTCTTCTAAAACCAAGTGAGTCAGTCACTTCACACCTTTCCACTGTTAGGCCCTGATCCTGCAAAGATTTATGCATGTGCTTAACTTCATTCATTCTGAGTAGTCCCACTGACTTCAGTAGGGCTCTTCTGTGTATGTGAAATTATGTCTGTTGCATACCTGTTTATAAGGGTGGTGCCTTAATTATTAATGATGATACTTTCATAGTATTCCACTAAATGTGTATACTGTGTGTGTGCATATGTATGTACATTCACATACAAATGCATAAAGTCTAAACAGACATTTTGCCAGGTTAATCACTCATTCAACACTAGTTCAAATTCACATTGCTAGAGAAACAGAGGCAGTATTAGAATTTATAAGTACTATCAGAGGGAATTTTAAAAAAACAAACATTATAGCTTTCCACAGCATAGATTTTAAAAAGCTGCTTTGCATATTGCTTTAAAAAAAAAGCTAGCATAAAATAGTCAATAATTTTAGATAATTTTTCCCCACAAAGAAATGGAAATAAAATTCTTTGCAATCATCCTTAATTCCATTTCTGGCCCTGCCTACCTAAGGTGATCACAATGTGCTGGCACCCTTTTAACATTTAACATTTGTCCTTGGGGGACAGTGAATGATATGCCCCAATCCATTTAGCAAGTGACACATGGAGATGCATAGAGGATCTCTGATGATGATGTTGCCATTGGATGTACACCATTGTGCCTGTATTGCTGTTAACGTTTGGCATGAACATCATATACCGAAAGGGCTGACTGTGATGTCTTCTCTTTTGCTATGAGAGAGCGAGCTAATTATGACCTGGTATTAATTATAGACAACAATTATATGCAAATGTCATACAGTGCAATGGGGATGATATCTCTAACATGGCAATAAAAGGCAACGCACAACACCAATTAGTATTCCTTTGACTTTGTTGTTTCACAAATACAGCAGGAGAGGAAAAGGCTGTTCTTCCCACCTTCCTGTCCACCTCTCCCTCCCTCCCAAAGAGAAGCAGCATTAATAGCTCACTGATTAATCACAGTTTACTTGGTGCTGCTGCAAACAGTGGACAAAACAATAATAATCTTTTTGCCTTATCTAGGGCTTTTCATCAGCAGTTCTCAATACACTTTACAAAGACAAGTGGGTTATCGTTACCCCCATTTTACAGGTGGGGGAACTGTGACAAACAGAAACAAAGGCACTAGCCCATGGTCACACTGTAGGTCAGTGACAGGAACAGAACTCATGCCTTGAAATTCCTAACCCTGTGCCACTAAAACTATGCTGCCTCCCATGCTATGATTTGTAAACTTACTACGGCAGAGAGTAAATTGGGCTCTACCTCTATTGAGTAACTGATGGCCATAAAAATTAGTCAAACATATGTGAAAGAAAGACTAACATTTAAAAAATAATGAGCTATATAGTTAAAGTTTGTCATTAAAAAACACATATTTGTGTAGATTATGTGAATCTTCCATTTTTGATTTAGTGATTTGCTTGGGGGCTTTTAAGTGAACTTTCAAAGAAAATCCAAGAGCCAACAGAGTCCTGACTATTCAGGTTTGAGAAGCAGGACCTGTCATAATCTTTGTGGAGCATTCATAAATAACCATAGAACTCATGCAAAAGGAGCTATGAAAAAGCTGGTCGAATTATTCATTTGGTTAGGATAATTACCGTTCTCCACAGAATAAAGAAACAGGGGAAAGAACAGTATGTTATCTTCTTACAAATGCTGGATGATGCTTTTGTTTTTCCTGTCTCTTTTCTGAACAGCTTCCACAGTCATATTTTCTAACTACTTTTAAATAAGGTTTTGTATTAAGTAACTGATAATTAAAAGCTATTTTAAAATAATAGGATTTTTTTGTGTAGCAACTCAGAGAAATGTGAAGAAAAAGGAATGTCATTGAAGTAAAATTACCAAAGAATGGAATTAGAAAAGTTTAATTTCTTCTTCATCTATCTCTGTGGAATATTTAAGAGGTTGGAGGTTATTTTTTTACAGTATTTCTGTTTTTCCTTTTAAAAAAATCCATTGTTCTAATCACTTCAAATATTTTCCCATTCAAACTCTGATGCAAAAAACCCCTTCCGTGCAGATGCTCACCACTATATCCACCACTGTCTGGTTATTTCAAAGATAAGAGCAGACAAACTGTGGCCCTTACCCTGCAGTCTCACCATGAGACCATCTTGGTCATCTAGTTTGACTTTATATACACCACAGGCCATAGAACCTCACCCACCCACTTGTATGGTAGACCCATAACTTCTGGCTGAAGTCCTCAAATCATGATTTAAAGATTTCAAGTTACAGAGAATCCACTATTTACTCTAATTCAAACCAGAAAGTGACCCATGCCTCATGCTGTAAAGAACAGCAAAAATTCCCCAGGGTCTCTCTGCCAATCTGACCTGGGGGAAAATTCCTTCCCAGCCCCAAATATAGTGATCAGTTGGACTCTGAGCACTTCAGCAAGACCCACCAGCCAGATACCTGGGAAAGAATTCACTGTCATAACTCAGAGCTCTCCCCATCAAGTGCACCCTTTCCAGCCTTTGGGAATATTTGCTACTAGCAGTTGCTAGTCATCGATGGGCCACATGTTATTGTAGGCAATCTAATCATACCATCCCCTACATGAATTTATCAAGTTCAGTCTTCAAGCCAATTAGGTGTTTTGCACCCACTGCTCCAGAACTTTACTCCTCTGATGGTCAGAAACCTTTGTTGAATTTCAAGCCTAAACTTGTTGATGGCAATTTACATCCAATTATTCTTGTGCCAACATTGGCCCTTAACTTAAATAAGTCCTCTTCCTTCCTGGTATTTATCCCTCTCATGTATTTGAAGGGAGATATGATTTCTCTCTATAGCCTTCCTTTGGTTAATCTAAACAAACAAAATTATTTGAGTCTCCTCTCGTAAGGTAGGTCTTCCGTTCCTCTGATTATACTAGTAGTCCTTCTCTGAACCTGTTCTAGTTTGAATTTGTCTTTCTTAAACACGGGAGACCAGACCAGAATTGCACACAGTATTCCAGATGAGGTCTCAATTAGTGCCTTGTATAATGGTAATAACACTTCCCTACCTCTACTGGAAACATCTTGCCTGATACAGGAGCACTGGAACCTGTGCAGAAGTGGGGAGGTCAACGGTGCTAGAACTGTGGCCCCACTCCCTGCTCCATCTCTCCCCCTCAGGGCCCTGACCCCTGGCCAGGCCAGAAGCCAGAATCAGGATGTGGTAAGAGCCATGCAGGGAGCTCAGTGCCCTGTGGGGAGCCCTGGACCCTCCACCTGCCCTGAGTGGGGTGCTGGAGTGCCCAAAAGCAGCTCCCGGCCCGTGTCCCCAGCCCCCAAGGCACACTACCCACCTTACCATCTCCCCTGCCATGAAGCACAATCCCTGCCACCATCGCTCAATGCTTGGCTGAGGCTACTCTATCCATGTTAAAAAATGGGGGACCATGTGTCCCCCCCAGTTTCACCACCTCTGGCCTGATGCATCCTAGGACTGCATTAGCCTTTTTCATGGCTGCACCACAGTGATGACTCAGTCATTCTGTGATCAATCTATACACCTAGGTCTTTCTCCTCCTTTGTCGCTTTCATCTGATAAGTTCCCAGCAAATAGCAAAAATGCTTCTTGTTAGTCCCTAAGTGCATAATCTTGCATTTTGCACTGTTAAATTTCAGCACATTTCTCCTACTCCAGTTTTCAAGGTCATCCAGATCTTCTTGTATGAAATTCTGGTTCTTCTCCATATTGGCAATACCTCCCAACTTTGTGTCATCTGCAAAGTTCATTAGCACACTCATTTTTTGTGTCAAGGTCATTAATGAAAATGTTAAATAAGATAGGTCCCAAGACCAATCCCTGAGGAACTCCACTACTAGCCTCCCTCCAGTCTGACTGTTCACCTTTCAGTATGACCCGCTGTAGTCTCCCTTTAATCAGTTCCTTAGTCACCTTTCAATTCTCATATTAATCCCCATCTTCTCCAATTTAACTAATAATTTCCCAAATGGAACTTTATCAAATGCCTTACTGAAATCCAGTTAGATTAGAACTACTACATTTCCTAAGGAAGTCATCTAGTCCAACCCCCTCCACAAAGCAGGACCAACACCAACTAAATCATCCCAGCCAGGGCTTTGTCAAGTTTGGCTTTGAGTTTGTCTTCCACCTCGGATGTGGTAATTTCTATATCCACATTCTCATTTCCATCATCCGCCCTGTCACTATCCCTAAACTCCTCATTAGCCTTATTAAAAACTGAGGCAAAATATTCATTTAGGTGTTGACCCCTGCCTAGATTATCTTTAATTTCCATCCCATCCTCACTGGTTAGTGATCACACTTCTTTCCTTGTTTTCTTTGTATTTATAAAGCTATTCAGCTTTTGATGTTTGCAAATTTCACTTCAAATTCCACCTCCCCTTTACATCCACCCCCCAACACAAACATACAATTTCTATTAACAATCTTCCACAATGTGGGGAAAAATAGTACAATCAGATATTAATTAAATCTAAGAACATTTCTGAGCAAGTCACTTCACTTTTCTGTATCGGTTTCCCTTTTTTCACCCTGTGTCTGTCTTGTACATTTAGACGGTGAGCAACTTGGGACAGTGACTGCCTCTTAATTTGTGTTTGTACAGTGCCTAGTCAAATGTGGCCCTGATTTCAGCGAGGGTCTCTAGGTGCTACCATAAAACAAATAAATAAGAGGTGTATTGCAAACAAAATACAGGCAGATGAAAAGGGTATTTTCTTGCCGCATAGCTTCCATGGAAAGGGGAGCTCAGCTATTTCTATTAGCTAAGAACATATTTCAAAAGTGCCTGTTTGAACAAACCTCTTCCCTGCTGGTTTGTCAGACAACAGAAGCCTGTTACTAACTTTGTCCTTAATGTTTGCTGATAAGCAAGGCTTCCTGTGTTCAGCGTGTTTCATAAAAGGCATGTTTCAGATCAATGAGCTTGCACATTTATAACAATCTTGCTGTACTTCAATTTAACCATCAGTGTAATGGGCATAACATAATAATATTTAACTCCTCCCACAAGGTAGATGAAATAATTAATTGTAAGGCCCTTTGAGATTAAAGTCACTAATATATGAGTCATAGGATGGGTCTTACTAGAGAGAGCTGTGCGTTCTGGTGGTTTGAACACAGCAGATTAGGAACCATAAACTCCTGAGTTTTAATGCTAAGCCTGACATTGACTTCCTCTGTGAAGTCCTGTGTCTTCTCTGCCAAAGTTTCCTCATCTGCGAAATGGGGATAATAACCCATTTCTCACAAGGGCAGCAAGATGAGTTAATAGTTAACATTTATAAAGCTCTTGCTCTATGTGAAAGAGTCACCACTTTCCACAATGCAGCATCTGAGATATAACAGGTTTTAGAGTAGCAGCCGTGTTATTCTGTATCCGCAAAAAGAAAAGGAGGACTTGTGGCACCTTAGAGACTAACAAATTTATTTGAGCATAAGCTTTCGTGAGCTGTGCTCAAATAAATTTGTTAGTCTCTAAGGTGCCACAAGTCCTCCTTTTCTTTTTGAGATATCACAGCAATTCCCAGTGCTGACAGTAGAAAACAACTGTGCTATGTCAGGCACCAGTGTGATAAGTGTGGATGAATGCTGAGTTTTTAATGATGAGCACTACAAGTGCTAAGAAGGCCAACTGTTATTTACACATGGGTTTTGCAGCTTCTGAAAACTGTCTGATCATCTGAGCCAGAATCAGTGCGGACAACCTACCTAATGATATATAGCATAATACTACATGTTGTAGTTTCCAATAATATGCAATTATGCACACATCTTTCCAGAGTTCCTAATTTGCCTCTCAGAGTCCTAGGCAAGTCTCTGTTGCACTCATTTCAAACCCTGTCAGCTATTTTCAGTTCAGATTCATTGCTCACCTGAATTCCAGAGGCTACATGTCAGGTGGAGAACCAAAAGAGATATCTGTGAAAAAGAAAACCAGCTATAGAAACATCACTTACTACTTAATAAGAAATGGCATCACATCTCTGTGCAGAGGCGGGGATGTTTGCCTTGATCAGTGGTTCTATAACGTCAAAGAAAAGTGAAAGTGGAAGCAGAGAACAAACAAATAAAATCTCTCATACAACTTCAATCTTGTACCCAAAACACTGAACACGAGCCAAAAATGTGTTATGAAGAAAGGGGAGGATTACCTTGTCATGTTTCTACTTACATCACGCAGACATGAAAAGAAACAAATTCTTATGATTTGTTACAGAGAATTTACTTCATAGACTCTCAGCAAACGTCTCCCAACTTGAAAAAAAATCCCTTCTCAAAGTCATCAGTTTGCATACATCTTATTACAGAAGCCCCCAGACTGAAATGCATGCATTCTGATTGCCAGAGCTGGTATGCACATGTGTTATCTTAGCTGTTTATAGCCAATCTCTCACTTAATACATTTCATCTGCCAGTTTTTGCAGGTTCTGTCTGCTTTACTGGCTCACCATTTAAGTCCTTCTCTATAAATCACTCTGATACATAAACCACTTTGTCATCTTTTTGTTTCAGAACAGATGTACAGTAAGTAAAGGATGTTTCCAAATAGGAAAGAAAACAAAACACAGGCTGGAATAAATATGGAAATTGCAAAGAAACAAAATTGTTTCGTTACTGCTAGCTGGTAGCATAGTAGGAAGTTAGCACTTCTAAAATGAGAGAGGGAGAGAATATTAAAAAGATCAAGCCCCTCAGGTGAGCATCAGATGTGAACATTTGTATCTTCCTGTTGATAAACAAGTAGAGGCAAGAAGCTTGAGAGCCCATCTTTTAGGGACTGCTGTGCAATAGAAGCTGCCAGGAGGAGTTCCTGTTGAATCCTTCTGCAGCAGCTCCTGGGATATGCACACTGCAATGACAGATCTGCACCATTAGCAGCGGGTGCAGAATGTGCTTTCCTCAGCACTTGGTCAGCTCTGCATAGAGACCAGGGTTCTGCCTCATCTTGCCCATCCCCACCCCCTTCTCAGATTCTTGTGCCACCATTAGCTGTGAGCAAGCACTGCAAGTCACAGCTACAATAAGAAGGGGCCCAGCATGTATGGAGGAGACTTCCGTCAACCTCCGTTGTGCTAGGGTGATCAGACAGCAAGTGTGAAAAATCGGGAGAGGGGCTGGGGGGGGAATCGAAGAAAATGCCCCAAATATCGGGACTGTCCCTATAACATAGGGACATCTGGTCACCCTATTTGTGCCCCCACATAAAATGATGCCAACCACACTTGAGAAAATGATTTTATTTTATACTGTAGGAAAGAGTTCTCCAGGCTACCCAGCATTACATTTTTCTGGATTTCCATTACACTATTAGGGTTGCCATTCTGTCATTAACTAAGGTATTTACTACCAGGACTCTTATGGGGATGACTTACTTTCACATTGCAAACAGAGACATGTTGATCCAGAATGTGAAAATATCTATTACCGTCAGAGTGCGTAGACAGGAACATAGGACTGGCCATACTGGAATAAACCCAAGGCCCAACTAATCCAGTATCCTGTCTGTGAAAGTGGCCAGTACCAGATATGTCAGAGACTCAGAGTAAGGTGTAAGAACCTTGCAATAGGCAGATGTGGGATAATCCACCCTCTACATTAAGTCTCATCCTGACCTCTGCTTGTTAGAGATCAGCTTAAACCCTGAAGCACAAGGTGTAATATCTCTTCCAAAATAACAACAATTCTGGATAGTCTTGTTATCCATATAAATGCCCAATCCCTTTTTGAATCTTATTAAATGCTTAGCCTCGACAACTTCCTGCAGCAGTCAGTTCCATAGTCCAATTATTTGTTATGGGAAAACTATGTCTTGGCCAGTTGTGGTTGTTATTCACATTGTGCTCAGGTGTAAATTCAGGCATTGAAAGCTGGAAGGTGAATTCAGGAGGAGAGCTCTCCAAAAGTCTGAATTTACTGTTCACAGGAAATTACGACATTTTGCAATTTTATTTCATTCCAAATCAGACCAAAACCAAATTTTCAAAATTTCAGCAAGCCAGAAACTCCATCAAAATTCCATTTTGGAAACACTGACCCATGGCATTTCAAAAACAAAATATGCTCCCGGGGACCAAGGCAGATGTTGAATGAAATTGACATAACATGCCTGTCAGCCTCAGGGTGCTATTCAGCTGTGAGTCCAGTGAAAGTGACAAGAATCACATCAATTTCAGTCAACAGTCACCAGGGCTTCAAGTGTCTGTGGCTCCAGGGCAGCCCAGCCATGTGAACTGTCCTATGGCTTTCAGACTCCCAGTCCAGCTGGGTCCCTGCACTGCCTGACTTTTGGGGCAACTTGCTCACCAAGCTGAAGGAGTCAGGCAGCCAAGGGGCCAACTAGCCCAGGAGTCTGGAGGACTTGAGATCCTGGCTCAGATTCTGCAAGCCGGTCCCAGGACTTCTAAGCTCCCACCTCCATGGCAGGGATCCTGGGAGACCCAAGAGCCCTGACTCAAGCCAATATTCTCAAGGCTTCCAGGATCCCTGTTGCAGAGCCAGAAGCTGAGAAGCCAGGCACCCAAGCCCCTCTGCAGGGAGCCCAGTACCCTGCCTGTGGTTCATTTGAAGCTTTTGGACCCAGTACATTTCTGGGAAACATTTCTGACCAGCTGTATATCCAGCAGCTGATGCCCAATTCCTGTGCTAATCATTACTCTGTATTAAGAACATTATCCCTTCCAAACCTGGTAAATAAGAATCTCAGAACATCCAACAGCCCTTTATCCATTGCTACACTAGAAACAAATCATGGGCACTTAATGTTCAGGATAAAATTTAACATAAAACCAAGGGAATTCTGAGAATTCCCAGTCACTGGGAATAGATAAATACAGTTTACTGGTTTCTGCTGCCTAGAGTTGATTTTCCTCTGTGCACCATTCATAGATTCATAGATTCATAGATACTAAGGTCAGAAGGGACCACTCTGATCATCTAGTCCGACCTCCTGCACAGCGCAGGCCACAGAATGTCACCCACCACTCCTATGAAAAACCTCACCCATGTCTGAGCTATTGAAGTCCTCAAATCATGGTTCAAAACTTCAAGGAGCAGAGAAGCCTCCCTCCAGTCAACCATGCCCCATGCTACAGAGGTAGGCAAAAAAAACCTCCAGGGCCTCTCCAATCTGCCCTGGAGAAAACCTCCCTCCCGACCCCAAACATGGCAATCAGCCAAACCCTGAGCACATGGGCAAGATTCACCAGCCAGATACCCAGGAAAGAGTTTTCTATAGTAAATCAGATCCCATCCATCTAATATCCCATCTCAGGGGATTTGGCCTATTTACCCTGAATATTTAAAGATCAATTACTTACCAAAATCCCATTATCCCATCATACCATCTCCTCCATAAACTTATCGAGTAGAATCTTAAAACCAGATAGATCTTTTGCCCCCACTGCTTCCCTTGGAAGGTTATTCCAAAACTTCACTCCTCTGATGGTTAAAAACCTTCGTCTGATTTCAAGTCTAAACTTCCTGGTGGCCAGTTTATACCCATTTGTTCTTGTGTCCACATTGGTGCTGAGCTTAAATAATTCCTCTCCCTCTCCTATATTTATCCCTCTGATATATTTATAGAGAGCAATCATATCTCCCCTCAACCTTCTTTTAGTTAGGCTAAACAAGCCAAGCTCCTTAAGTCTCCTTTCATAAGACAAGTTTTCCATTCCTCGGATCATCCTAGTAGCCCTTCTCTGTACCTGCTCCAGTTTGAATTCATCCTTTTTAAACATGGGAGACCAGAACTGCACACAGTATTCTAGTTGAGGTCTCACCAGTGCCTTGTATAACGGTACTAAAACCTCCTTATCCCTACTGGAAATGCCTTTCCTGATGCATCCCAAAACCGCATTAGCTTTTTTCACAGCCATATCACATTGGCAGCTCATAGTCATCCTATGATCAACCAATACTCCAAGGTCCTTCTCCTCTTCCGTTACTTCTAATTGATGCGTCCCCAACTTATAGCTAAAATTCTTGTTATTAATCCCTAAATTCATAACCTTACACTTCTCACTATTAAATTTCATCCTATTACTATTATTCCAGTTTACAAGGTAATCCAGATCCTCCTGTATAATATCCCGATCCTTCTCCGAATTGGCAATACCTCCCAGCTTTGTATCATCTGCAAACTTTATTAGCACACTCCCACTTTTTGTGCCAATATCAGTAACAAAAAGATTAAATAAGATTGGTCCCAAAACCGATCCCTGAGGAACTCCACTGGTAACCTCCCTCCAACCTGACAGTTCGCCTTTCAGTAGGACCCGTTGCAGTCTCCCCTTTAACCAATTCCTTATCCACCTTCTGATGTTCATATTGATCCCCATCTTCTCCAATTTAACTAATAATTCCCCATGTGGCACGGTATCAAATGCCTTACTGAAATCTAGGTAAATTAGATCCACTGCATTTCCTTTATCTAAAAAATCTGTTACTTTTTCAAAAAAGGAGATTAGATTGGTTTGGCACGATCTACCTTTTGTAAAACCATGTTGTATTTTGTCCCATTTACCATTGACTTCAATGTCCTTAACTAATTTCTCCTTCAAAATTTTTTCCAGGACCTTGCATACTACAGATGTCAAACTAACTGGCCTGTAGTTACCGGATCACTTTTTTTTCCTTTCTTAAAAATAGGAACTATATTAGCAATTCTCCAATCATTCGGTACTATTCCTGAGTTTACAGATTCATTAAAAATTCTTGCTAATGGGCTTGCAATTTCAGGTGCCAATTCCTTTAATATTCTTGGATGAAGATTATCTGGGCCCCCCGATTTAGTCCCATTAAGCTGTTTCAGTTTCGCTTCTACCTCTGATATGGTAATATCTACCTCTATATCCTCCTTCCCATTTGTCATGCTACCATTATCCCCAAGATCCTCTTTAGCCTTATTAAAGACTGAGGCAAAGTATTTGTTTAGATATTGGGCCATGCCTAGATTATCTTTAACCTCCGCTCCATCCTCAGTGTTAAGCGGCCCCACTTCTTCCTTCTTAGTTTTCTTCTTATTTATATGGCTATAGAACCTTTTACTATTGGTTTTAATTCCCTTTGCAAGGTCCAACTCTACTCGACTTTTAGCCTCTCTCACTTTATCCCTACATCTTCTGACTTCAAATTCACTCTTTCCCAGGACTTAGGATATTACTGGATTTAGATGTCAGACTGCTGCTGAGAAAACTACTTTTGGAAAAAGTTACTTTGCAAAGATGCACATTTTAAGGCTCCCCTCACTGGCTCTCACCAGAGACCTAAGAACCTTAATTCTAACCTAGAGTTGCAGACAAGGCTGAAAATCCATCCTTAATTTACTCCACTGGGCACACAGGGCCTGGTTCAAAGCTACTTAAGGTCAATGGGAGTCTTTCCATTAGCTTTAATTGGCTTTGGATCTGGACCAGATAGAGTTCTGCAGCAGTAACAGAAAAGCCAGTTTAGATAATCTTGTGATATTTAGGCATAATAGTGTGGCATTAGTGCAGAATTTAATCTGCAACTTTCAATTTTCTTGCTGTTATTATTTTAAGTGAAATAATTAATATTGTTTCATTATATTTTTGAGAGATTTGATATAATAGGGTGCCAGTTTTTCAGGTCTTGCATCATGTCAATGGAGTCATTAAGATTTAGATAGATTTCTTATACTGTTGTTCTTAATATTCATTCATATCATATACTACATTGCCTACTTTACAAATATTTTGTATTAGTCAAGCTTTATTATTTTGTCTTTGAGAAACTGATGAAGGATAGATGTGCCAAACGACATGTATAATGGATTGCCACATATTCTGTCAAAATAAAGATGCATTTAATATCTTCAAACTGTGGACTGGTAACTTCACACATCTATAATTTTCCCAAAGCCTTGTTTGTAGACCCTTTTGTTATTGTGTTGCATTTTTGTTTAGGATAAGATTATTTTTCTACTCTTTTTGTTTGGTCATTTTTCTAAATTAATGCATCAGGAAAAAAAAGAGGTGCTTGTCAGAAAACTGACAAATGGTTTATAGCCCTTTGTACTTTTGTCTCTACATTTACTTAAGAAACATTTTTGGTCTGATATATCAGAATTTCACTGTATAACTCCCATTAATGTTAAAGAGAGTAATGGAAAAATTTCTACACAGTGAACTAAAAATTTAACCCTAGCATGAGTTGGGAAAACAGTCCTTTTAATTTTTAAGTAACATGAAAGGTTTTGAGAGACTTTTAAAGGAGATCCCACTGTGACCATACTAATCTACAGTCCTACTGCATCTGGTGGACAACCTTGATTTCATGGAAGAAAACATCAGAAAATTAGAAACATGTGCAAAATTTGTTCCACGGATTAAATTTAGTCCAAGTAAAGAGACACTGAGATACTGAAAAGAGTAAATGAAAAACAACATTCCTTAGTAATAAGATACTGATACTTTTCATTTTTAAAAGACAAAAGTAAGGGTCTCTAGATGACCTACTCTTCTCCTTTGCTAGACTACATTCTTTCTATGGCAGGGGACAGTTTTCTGAATCTTCTCCAGATAACATAAACCTGCACAAAAACCACAGGCTCTGATTTTCTGATCCAAAATTGAAATCAGAAATATTAAGAGGGGATAGCAAAAAGAAAAGGAGTACTTGTGGCACATTAGCGACTAACAAATTTATTTGAGCATAAGCTTTCGTGAGCTACAGCTCACTTCATCAGATGCATTCAGTGGGAATAAGTTTCCTAGTCTTCTTTCCTCCTTTCAAAATGGAAAACAAAGAATTCACCTGAAGAAAAGATTGTGAGAAAGATGCTTAGTTTGAGTCATTATTGGACATCTCTGAAATCAAAAGCTCTTCCAATTCTGGTACTGAAAACCAAATTTGTGTCTTAGTTACGGCAATTTATATGCAGAGTGATACCACTGAAAGCAACTGAACCACTTCTGATTTACAACAATGTAAGAGATCAAAACCTGGCCCTAATGAACTCTTGATAGAAATATTGTTAACCTGAATGCAAGACAGTCCAGATGAGTCATTTCTTGTAATAAGTCTGTGAATCAAATACTTCTTTGGACAGGTAATTATTGATGTTAAACCAACCCCACAACATATTGCGCTGATAGTTCTACCAGTGAAACTCCGAGTGGATAAAAAACAATTAAAAAGCCAATCACACTACAACCGTGGCAGCCTCATGCTTCTTAATAGCCATCTTAATAATAATATCCATATAGCATTTCTATCACTCCATGGAACATGCCTCATACAAATCACAATTCTCTCCAGTAACTCACACAGCACTAAGAAAAGGAGTACTTGTGGCACCTTAGAGACTAACAAATTTATTAGAGCATAAGCTTTCGTGAGCTACAGCTCACTTCATCGGATGCATTTGGTGGAATAAACAGAGGAGAGATTTATATACACACACACAGAGAACATGATGCCTGCAAAAAACTCTCAGGTGATCCCTTAATATCTGGAAACAGGTCGGCTGAGGTCAGCATATTTATACATAAAAGGCCTGATTTTGAAAGAGAACTTCCATGTTTGGGGACATGATTCCCCCCCCCCCCCAGTGAATTACACCCATACATTTGCCCTCACAAGGTACTTGTGCTTTTCTGAGCATTTCATTATGGATACAAAACTGTGCCCACAAAAATGGAGGCTCAGGGCTCACATTTTACTTTAGGCCCTTACTGACATTTTGGGCCTTTCTAGAAAAACGGCGGCAGGAATCAGGCTATTCCTGAATAGGAAACAGATGTGAGAGATTGCCAGCACAGTGTGTAACAAGGGCAGTAGTGCCTGGAGCTATTCAAGCCTGGCATGGAGCAGCCATCTCTGCTACATCAACAGCCAGCATTGATCTGAATGAGAACACCAGCTCACGCAGTAATAGCCAAGGAACTCGAGAGAGAAGCTGAACTCAGCCTAGTAATTACTTGATTACAGAAAGGAAAATATCACTTATGGAGCAAGATGTCCTCATTGAACTGAGAAACAGGCATACTGGCTTCTGTAGGAATCAATTAAAAAAGCTTCAATATTTGCTTTTCAGACACTATGAGATACCCAATGGTAATAAGCTCTTCTTGCTCTTGGCTATTGCTAGAAATGCTGTATCCAGCCGATGCAATGCAGGGTCCTTTTTTCCAAGAAAATTTACCATCTTTTATCTCTGGAGCCCAAGTCAATTGAAGTCAAAATACTGAGCTAGTCAAACTAAGAGGTCATACTGTATGTCTGCTGAGTCCACAGCAGAACAGAGAATAATCTTAAGTACCTCACACAGCCTCCAAAGGTGCTTCTCCTGCTATACACAAGCCCCACACCAATATGCCCAGCCTCCAGCCAGTTTGTGCTGAAAAGAAATGAAAGGAAAACAGAGCCTAATCACTTGTGAGGATAGTGTGGAAACAGATCTACTGCCTCATTTATGGACAGTACATTCACAACACAACAAGTGCCTAAGAAATAAATGCTATTTTGTGTTCATTTTATTATTTACTTAATTAGATATTAAGCTATTGGAGCATGTTATGTGATACTGCTTTTGATTATAGCAATGAGGACTGTGAGAAGAATCAGTTCGTTTCTCCAAGTTGAGGTTTTGATTCTTTTGTGAACTGTGTCACATACAACCTTGGGATTAATTTTGCCCTTGATTGATTTCACTGAAAGTTATGCATAAGCAATCTATGGAGCTGCACATGTGCATAGCCAAAGGCAGAGTTAGGCTTTTAGGGTGGGATTTCCAAGAATGCTCAGCAGTGGCCTAACTGCTGTCATTGAAGTCAACTGGAGTTTTACCATTGACTTCAATAGGGAGCAGAGTTAAGTCAATGCTGAATGTTTGTGAAATTGCCATCCTTTATTTGTAAGGGTTATACCTAATATGTCTTCACATAGACTCATAGACTTTAAGGTCAGAAGGGACCATCATGATCATCTAGTCTGACCTCCTGCACATTGCAGGCCACAGAACCTCACCCACTCACTCCCGTAATAGACCCCTGACCACTGGCTGAGTTACTGAAGTCCTCAAATCATGATTTAAAGACTTCAACTTACAGAGAATGCACCATTTATGCTAGTTTAAACCTAGAAGTGACCTGTGCCCCATGCTGCAGAGGAAGGGGGAAAAAACCCAGGATCTCTGCCAATCTGATCCAGGGGAAATTCCTTCCTGACCCCAAATATGGCAATCAGTTAGGTCCTGAGCATCTGGGAAACACCCACCAGTCAACATACTTCCATGTTATGATATGACAATATTTGTAATATAACAACTCATGTCTGTAGTCCACCTGGGATGCAATTTCATCACAAATCAACAGATGACAGTGAGGAAAGCCAGAAATTTCTTCTATGGGAGTGGGGAAGGAGGGAGGAAAGAACTGATAAACTTGAGCTTACAGTGGTTTCTCAGTGCAACATGACAAACAATCCAGCTGCTCTTTAGCTCTAAGAATCTTACATATTTGCATCACATCCTTTCCCAAGATTAACATCTGGAGACAAAATCTGCCCTCAGATGCAATTTACAATACACTGTGACCTCAACAAGATTTGCATGTGACTCTGAGGGCAAATTATAACCCCCAGACCCTCACATGGCTGTAGTCACTCATATGGTGCATCATCCTAGTTACTCTCTTTTGTGCCTTCTCCAGTCCCATCAGCATTTCCTGGAATGTAGTACTTCAAATGTGCACAATGCTCTAGGTGCAGACTCGTCATCTAATGGTGCAGAGCTGTTAAGAGCCATGCTTATTGTGACTCAACACTTCTAATGGCCCAGCCTAGATGGCATCCTCTGTGGTTCACCCTGGATCCTTAGGGAAGTTATAACCTAGCTACAATGCTGCAACTAAAGGATCTACACCCCACAGCAAAGAAATTATCTTTAAAAGCCATTTGACAGGAGATGGGAAAGAGAAGAGAAAACTGAAACAAAATTGGAAAAAAACAAACATTTGTCAATGATACCTAAAATGTTTCAAAGGGTTAAGCAGAAGCACCTCGTTAAGCCTGTAGCTTTCTGAAATTTCCCAGGAAAGCGAATTCAAGGTGGCAGACACTCAACACAGACAGACAGTTTCAGCAGACAGAGTGGGATCATTGGAGCAGCTGCAGCTGTGGGAGAGATGAAGGAGTTACGGCTAGTGGACACAGAGAACTGCAGTTGTACGGCATTTTTTTCTTGGGAATAGCAGTGAGTCCAACCCAGGCAAAAGTCTCCATTCTTAGGGATGGTCCATTCTTGATTTCTGTAGCCAGAGTCCCCGCAAGCAGCCCACGAGGAGATTCTTCCCATGGAAGTAAGTGGGGGGGGGAGGGATTGTATACATGGAGGTAAGAGAAGAGCAGCTCTGAGTTTGGGGAGATCCACTACCAGTTACTTCAGTGTACCCAGAGTTGATGAGGAAGAGAAAGGGAGGATAAACAAGGGCTTTGTTCTGGGGTTCCTGGAAGATTTGGTTCTCATAGATGGATGGAAGATTTGAAGTGTTGTGCCTGGTGTACAGGTAAGATCCCAGGTGCTGGCAAACATTTAGATGCAAACTCTAGTTTTTACAGACTGGATATGCAACTGGACAGTATTATATAAAACTTAGCAGAAGGGGCTGTGATGAGTTAACTACATCTTCTAGCAATGATTATGGCCCATCAATCAGCCCACAAATGTTGTTTAGCTAGGGATCCTGCCCCTACCTTACATGTATTCACCTGTTCCCTTGCTCAGTCTAAAATTATGGATTTCATAACCTCCCTTCCTAGTGAAGAGGATGGATTTGTGGGGAGTTGGATATTATCTTCTAAGAAGATTAACTTTGGGACGGCCCTACCTCTGGTGTGATCCCTTCAGGATTTTGTCCCAAATCTTCTACAACGATTGACTTTGAGGTTGCTCTACAGGATAATGTAAACTTGAAGATAGGATTACCCAGAACTAATACATTAACTGTAGCATTTAATTTGACTGAAATAAAAAGAAATAGGCTACTAACTGGTCTGCCCTTCTGAACATATTTAACCGATCCTTCCAAAAAAAAATCATAGCCAGGGAGATAAAAAGATTCATCTTTGCTAAGCCAAGTTTCCTGTAATGAATCAATCAAATTGCTGAAAAGAACTCTTAAATTCCAGATCATGGACTTTGCTTTTGTGGTCATGAGTGTTCTGAGATACAATTTGAATAATATTTTAGTTGCTTTGAATACTTGTTTGCCTCCATAAGGATCCCCCTATTATAATGAACCTATATGGGTAGAGTTAGAATCTCTTACTAAGATGTTGACTGGAAATTATCTAGCAGCACATTTTATTCTTTTAGGTCATTTTTAATGCTCGATTGGATGAGGAAGATAAGGAATTGTTAAATCTATCAAGTAATACATTCAATGATGGGTTGTTGTCCTTCCCCCAAGGAATTCTAAAGATAAAGTAATAAATTCAGCAAGCTGGAAATTTTTGGCAATTTTGGACAGATTTAGGCTGGCAGTTCTAAATGACAGAGGCAGTAATGGTGGTGCATGATTGATTATATTTCAGTTCCAATTTTAAGCTGGCTTTCAAAAAAAAAAACTTTTCAGTGGACCTTAAATCTGATAGGGAGCATAAACTGCTTTTGGTTCATTTTTGCCCCCGGACCCCATTATGTCAGTTGATCCTTGTTGGACAGTATCTCACTTTTAATTTTGAAACCTTATAGGCAAGGCAAATTAAATAGAGTCTATTGGTTAAATCTAAAATTAAAAAGAATCTCTCTTCTAATTATTTACTAGGGTTAAAAAATTCAGGTTTTTGATCTTAGTGATGCAAGTCTATCCCTTGATGTAATTAACAATATTACACATCAATTACAGGTTAATCTAACTACCAGAAACGGTTATTCTTTCCCTTGAAACATATAATAATTTGGTAAGAAACAGATAGCTTTCATCATAAAAATTGCTATATATTATGGCAAGGGAAGTCAGGAAAGATAGCTCACAGGATTCCATCCATAAGCCCCACTCCATCCAAAAGCTAATTAATTTTAGAAAGCTTTATAAAAAAATGTTGAAAGGAAAAAAAGTCAGAACATCAAATGGCATAGCTGAAGGAATTCAAATCTGCTACCAAAATGACAAATTCTGTACATTTTTAAAATTGGTAGCAATGGGTTCTGAGAAAAATCAGAAGTAATATTGAAGCTCAACTGCCAAGCATATTTGGGAGAAATACTTTTCTGTCCTTTATAATGATAGGCCATATATTAAAATTTTGGCTTTGGTAGCTTCCATTCCTTGTTCCCTTCCAGTCAGGTCTGCAGAATCCAGTGAGGAAATAAAAATTTTAATTTATCAACAGCATTGCAGTAAAAGGCCAGGGGAGGATTTTTTATCCCTGCAGAAATAATTAAGGAGAACATTGACTGGTGGGCACCTGTTTTAGCTAAACTTTTCTCTAATATAAACAATACAGAGATTTCCCCCTCAGGATGGTTTACCAGTATTATCATTCCACTTTATGAAAAAGGGTATAGGAATGACCTACGGAATTACTGCCCACTTAGTTTATTGGACATTGCTTTAAAAATTTACATTCAGTATCTTTTGGAGAGATTAGAGAACTGCGCAGGGAAAAGTAATTTATTTGCTGGTTTCTGAAATGGACGTTCAACTACAGATAGCTGCTTTATACTTTTTTATTTTATCTACAAATGTCGCTCTCCTAAGGGGGAAAACTGTATGCAGCTTTTGTTGGTCTAAAATTGGCCTTTGATTCAATTGATAGGGACCATCTGTGTGGCAAATTGGTGATTACTGAAATAAATCCCCAGTTACTTTTTCTTTTAAGAGCTCTTCACAGTGACCAGGATTAGAAGAGGTCTGGATGGGGAATTAACTGATGCCATTCCAGTTAAAAGGGGTTTAACAGAGCTGTCTTTTAGCCTTTTTTTATTTTTAGATCAATGATGTTATTTTAGTATTAAAAGGAGTCCAGTATTTCCCCCCTAAAATAATGTCTGTCTTATTATATGCAGATGATACAGTTTTACTTTCACAAACATCTTTGGGACTGAAGCATACATTAAAAACTGCCAATGGGAGGGCCTCTTGATAAATTATTCCAAACTCAAGTAATTGTTTTTAGGCAGAGATGGAGGTTGCATAAATGGAGGATCGATGGGCAAAATATTGAACAAGTTAGTTCTTTCCCTTACCTAGTTAATCTGTTTCTGACAAAATGGCCTGCGGGATAAACATATTCAGGTAACAAAAGAGAAGGCCTCAGATTCAATGCAAGCTGTGTTACAATTTATCTCGATTCATGGGGGCAATTTAATTTTACGAGCCCTTAGCGTGTTTGAGGCCAAGGTATGGCTCAAATATTCTATGGCACTGAACTATGGAGACAGAATGATCCCTCAGGACTGGAAGTGATTCAAAATGAATTTCTTTGGAAGATTCTTGGTCTCCCAAATAATAACCCAGCTGGGCTTCTTAGAGCTCAGACAGGCACAAATTCTATTCTGTCCAAAAGTGCAGCATCATAATGTTAATTTCTGGCTTTGTCTTCATAGCATGCAACCACGGCATTTGTCAAGGTTATGTTTTGAGGAGCAGCTCAGCAGGACTCTCTCACATAAGTTCTTTGGTTACAGAGTATTCAAAATTCTTCGCAATCTCTAGGTTTCTGAGAATCAAAAATGATTAGATTTAAGTTTAAAAATGTGAAATTCATAATCAAGAACAGAGGGTATTAATGAGCAATTGGCTACAGCAGTTGTTTCTATTTCAAATATGTCACCTTGGGTTCCTCTTGTTAAAAAGACTCATGGGTATGCCAAATATTGAAACAGTTTGTGGATTAACACGCTAAGGCGGGTGTTGACTGCTCTCCATTTCCAATCCATGCAGACAGCTTACTAAGAAGGTTGATATACTGGAATTGAGAAATGCAATCGCCTCTGTCCACACGGCTTAGGGCAGATGGAAGATCTACCCCATTATTTATTACATTGTAATCTGTATTGCCTTTTGAGGTCAAAATGGCTTTCCGTGTTTTTGTCCTGGATGCCTTTTTCCACAACCTCTCAGAAAACAGAATATTTGTTAGGAACTGACAGTGAATCTGTGATCTAAGCAGTGGCCTTATTTACATAGTCAGCTGCTAAAATAAGCAAGGGGCAAGTGGCATAGTGGTCATACATGGATTAATGGCGTATGTCTCTTTTAACCTGTATTTACAAGTATTTTAATAAGTTATAATTTTGGATTTAGTTTTTAAGTTTCATTGTAATAGTTTTTGTTTTCTGTTAGTTGGCCCAAAGCTAAGTCACTATTAACAAATTAGAAGTAGTTAATAGTTCACCCTCAATCTCGTTTACTGATCCAATTATCTTTTTACCTATCCCCTTCATTTTTATACACAGTCCACATTGCTTTATGATTCTTCATGATAGTGAAATAAGCTACCTACCAGTCAAGCCCCATTTCATCCGGGATCTTTTAGATCTTCAGTTTTGTGCGTCCCCTCTCTTTGGTACTGACTGGCTCCAGATTACTATTAACTGCAAGTGTCAATACCTTGCTAGGTGTTCCCCTTCTCCCACTGTGAAGTATAGTGTGAACAGGACTGGACCTGACACTGATCTCTGAAGTCCTGCTTCCTGCCCAGTGGGTAGCAATTTACCACTATTCTGATCTTAGCTACTAAGCTCCTTTTTTATCCAGTGTATAATTTCACGATCCATATTATACTTACTAACTTTATGTACTTGCCTTTTTGGCTGTATTATGCCTCAAAGACCTCTTGAAGTCTAAATATATTAGGTCTACTTATTTACTCCTGTCAGCTCTTATTGACCATCTCTCCCTCTCAAAGAAGCTAATTGGATTTATGAAGCATGATCTCCCCTTTATAATCCACACCAGCTTTTTTTTTTACCAGTCAAAGTATTTTCCAATTTTACCTCCAGTTACTGACTCAAATCTTTCCTAATTCCAAAGTTAGACTTGCACATCCATAGTTTCATCAATCATCCTTTAATCACACAGACATACACACACACCCCTGTAGAGAAAGGACAAGAACGCTGTGTCATAAATATAAAGGGAAGGGTAAACATTCCTTTAAAATTCCTCCTGGCCAGAGGAACATCTGTAAAGGGTTAAGAAGCTAGGATAACCTCGCTGGCACCTGACCACAATGACCAATGAGGAGACAAGTTACTTTCAAAGCTGGAGGGAGGGAGAAACAAAGGGTCTGTCTGTCTGTCTGTGTGATGCTTTTGCCAGGAACAGAACAGGAATGGAGTCTTAGAACTTAGTAAGTAATCTAGCTAGATATGCGTTAGATTATGATTTCTTTAAATGGCTGAGAAAATTAAGCTGTGCTGAATAGAATGGATATTCCTGTCTTTGTGGTTTTTTTTGTAACTTAAGGTTTTGCCTAGAGGGATTCTCTGTTTTGAATCTAATTACCCTGTAAGGTATTTACCATCCTGATTTCACAGAGGTGATTCTTTTTATCTTTTCTTATATTAAAATTCTTCTTGTAAGAAATTGAATGCTTTTTTCATTGTTCTTAAGATCCAAGGGTTTGCGTCTGTGGTCACCTATGCAAATTGGTGAGGATTTTTACCAAGCCTTCCCCGGCAGGAGGGTGCAAGGTTTTGGTGAGGATTTTGGGGGGAAAGACGTTTCCAAACAACGCTTTCCCAGTAAACCCAGTCAAACGTTTGGTGGTGGCAGTGGAAGTCCAAGGGCAAAGGGTAAAATAGTTTGTACCTTGGGGAAGTTTTAACCTAAGCTGGTAAAAGTAAGCTTAGGAGGTTATCATGTACCCTAGAGTTCAGAGTGGGGAAGGAACCATGACACCCTGTTTCTTCAGCTCCAAAAATCACAGGTCTCTAAGGAGAATTCCCTTATCTGGATGGAGTCCCTAGACCTCTCAGAGGCCAGCCACTAGTGAGCATCAGGATTCAAAAGCTAGGATGTTACATACTCTTCCAGATCAGACCGTGCTGATTCCAAGCAAGAGAGGTTCGCAAAAGAGTAGTACCTAGCTATTGGCTCTGAAATCAGTCACACAGATTTCTCGCAACTTTAAGGAATCGAGAAGGAAGTTTTAACCATTCTGGGTGCCAATGAGCGGCTAGAACCTCTGGTTCCTTTTATCTAATCTATGGTTTCTTAGAAATGTGGGCCAATATTTTTAAAAATAGGGTCATAAAGTTAGGCTTCTCAATCCATATTTTGGTATCTAAAAAAGTGGCCCTACTTTCTAAAGTGCTAAGTGACCAGCAGTTCTCACTGACTTCTATGGGAGCTACTGGCGGTTGGCACCTAAAAAAATCACTGATTTATCCCACTTACTTAAGTGTTGAAATATGGATTTAGTTTCCCATTTAAAAAAATATTGGCACTGAGGTTTATGCTGGTCCTTTAATAAAGAACTACTTTGTAAGGAAACCCCAAACCATGCAATTTCATCTGATTTCTGCTTTTGTTACAATCCTAAACCTAAGGCCAGGTTTGCAGAAAGATTTGCTGATTCACACACCTCCCAGTAAGAATGCACAAAGCTGTGAATAAACATAGATTGGTATAGATGTGGGTGAAAATCCCACAAAAAGTGGTGGTTTGTTGAAGTTTCAACCTTTAACTAATGATGGGCTCAAATCAATCACTTTCCCCCAACCATACAGATATCCAAACATTCTTTGGAACTGGATCAGAGATTGCAGTTCAAATTGATCTGTAAAATGGGCCAAATCTAACCAGTCAATCTTTACACCCTGAACTTTGCATGTGAATACAAAATTACAAACCCTTCCACTTTACAAGGATTTTGGTTCTGACTGTTCTGCTGGGAGCCAAAGTTCAAATCCAGAACTGGACAACAGATCTGGAGTTTTGGTTCATGCCCATTTCTACCTGACAGCAGACCACATTTGACAGTTCTGACTTTGTTCTGGGAGTTTGTTCTAGAGTCATCTCTGCTTCCATCGTTCATTGTTACTTCTGTTTCAATAGTTTCCCTTCCCACACAGCTTATCTTCCCCACCACCCAACAAGCCATTACAATCATATTTCTGTTTCATATTTTCCTTCCTCCAAGCCTCCATGCCAATCTGCCTGATTTAAAGAAGTCATTCCATTTCACAGCAATATTGGCATCTTCTGTTACCAGTTTCCATTCAATATTCCCCCAAAGGGCCCGCAGTCTTTTTCATCAACCTCTTGCTCCTTATACTTTACATTGATAAAGCCATTATTATTCATCTTCACGTCTCACATAATTTTCCTTTTATTTTCAATCTTGATTTTCTTGATCATTTTCTTACCTTCTTTTTCTTTCATATTCTATGCCTTCACTTTCAGTGCTAACCCTTCTAATTTATCCCAGGGGACACCTTGGAAATGAGATGTTAGCTCTCAGTGGAATTTCCCTGGCAAGACATTTTAAAATAAATAAATTATATACGTCTTGCCTGCCTTTCTCCCAGCCCTGATTTCCTCCTGTATTTCCCTGGTCATCCATATTGATCATTTTCCCATCTCCTAAATATTTATTTCTTAACTGGATACATATTGTATTTGCCGAGTCCCTGATAATTTTCCTTTGGTACTTTGTACTCATTTCAACTTCCCAATGTGTTTTATTCTGAGACATCCACATCTGTATTACTGCAGAGACGCATATCATTCCATTTGTACAAGAGAGCCAGTATGACTATAGGTTATAGCAGGGGGACTGCAAATTTTACATTCCATGTCTGATAGACTGAGTAGTTAGGAGTGAGAGCGAGAGAACACAATTATGTGACAGGCAGAGAGGGGAAATTGGGAGCATGAGCATGGACACAATGGGTGAAAATGGAAGGAGTGAACAAATTGCCTTAAAATCTTATAAAATACATTAAACACCCGGTATTTCAACATTTTGCAGGGAAGCAGAAACTTGCCCCTCCACGCTGCCCCCACTTTTTTTTATTGCTTCCCTACAGCTCTCCAAAGCCTCCCCATTTCTCTTTGGCTGGCTACATACTCATACGTGACACCCTTTGCTTGCATACGACTGAGCAAACTGCTGACGCACCACAGAGTCTACATATCCCAGTATCCACCTTGTGCCACAGCCAGCTGTTGCTCTTTATAGATTGGGGTGGGCACATCTCCATTTGGAACCTGATCCTGGAAGAGGATTAGAATTTCCAGGAAGGTGGCACATGTGCCCCACTTCCACTGAAGTCCATGGGAGTTGAGGGTGCTCAGCATAATACAGGATTGGGCCTTTTTTCCCCACATGGTGCATTTTGGCCTCTGTTGCTATAGACTCTAATACCAGGCTGCATGCTAAGCTCCCCCCTTGCATTGTGTTCCTTGTGCAGTCGGAGGGAAGCTAGAGACAGGCAGATTACAGATCGGCAGACTGCAACTGAAGGACAGTTGCTCTGGGATTTGGTTTTACACTTTAATAGAAGCATTATTTTAATGGATGCCAACAAAGCGGCAATCCTAGAGCAGTCAATTACTGATACGAAAGTAACTGTTTAAAATATACACAGTGTAAAGACAAGAATGATCATCACGAAACACACATCTTGGCTTTAGAGGTGTTTTGTTTGTTTTGGGGGTGTGGTTTTTTTGTTTACTTGCTTGATTGTTTTATTTTACCCAGCACCTTTGCCTCCTTCTTATAGCTAAGCTGGGCTGTCAGCCAAACAGTCCCACGGCAACGATAATATTGCATCACAAAATTTAGCTTTTTTAATGTTATATCAGTCACTTCCAGTCCTTGGAGTGAATAACATTGTAAATATTACAACAGGAAAGTTCTGTATTATCACTGGCAAAGGATGTAATATATTGACTGCCTTTGGAATTGGATAATTCAGAATGATATAATGTGAATGTCATGATGATATTAAGGACTTTCATATTGAGTGAATAACACAAAGACAATAAAGAACAGAGCTGGTAGTGCTGTACTGTATCATTATCACCTAGTTTGAAAGAGTATGCTCTTCTCCTAAATTTTGCATGTTATGAAGAGCAATTTTTTCCAATATATACATTGAACAATTTTCCATCAAAGAAATGGCTTGGTTTTTCACTCAGGGAAAAGCACAATCTGTGAGGAACCAAAGGAAAAAACCCTTCCCAAGGGAGACATCAATATCTGGTGGATAGGACCCCAGACTGGGCATCAGGAGGTCCGAGTTTTGTTCCCATCTCTGCCATTGACCACGTGCCATATGACTTGGGTGAATCACTTCATCTCTCAGCTCCTCATTTCTACCAAAATAGAGATAGTGACTCCCAGCTTTAGATCCCAGCTTTCAGATCAAGAGATTAAATATTATAATTGTTAAGTATTATAATTCATTAGTTATTATAAACAGTAGATATATTTTAACAAGACCCTCCCTCATCAGGGATACCCAAATGACAAAAAGGCCAAGTGTATGTTTTTATTGTTATTATTATTTTGGCCTTCCTCTGCAGCATGGGGCATGGGTTACTTGATGGTTTGAACTAGAGTAAATGGTGGATTCTCTGTAATTTGAAGTCTTTAAATCATGATTTGTGGACTTCAGTAACTCAGCCAGAGGTTATGGGTTTATTAAAGGAGTGGGTGGGTGAGGTCCCATAGCCTGTGATGTGCAGGAGATCACACTAAAAGATCACGATGGTCCCTTCTGGCCTTCAAAACTACGAGTCTAAGACCAAATGCTGCCCTCCACTGTGCAGTAGGGGGAAGAAACCAATGGCTGAGTGGCACTCCAGATACTGTGCTGCTGGTACTGTAGAGTGTGGATGAGCCAAGATCTGTGATATCTGGTTCAGTTGTCCATTTGGATTTCTTCCTGCCATGAAAACTGGCAACCATGTCCCTTGGTGTCTAAGTCCAGTGCCAGATCAACCTCCAAGGGATGATGCCATATTGTGGAAGAAGCCCAGAAGCCATGAACCTTCATATGAGTGACTTCTCACTACCTTCTAAAACTTTTCAGAACAAATAGGAGACCAATGTCCTAAAAAACAACAATAGCCCTGGACCTCATCTCCACTGCATCAGCTGTTCAGTGGAGCAGGGACCTCAGAGAAGGTCAGGCCTTCAGTGTTCTTTTACTCTGTGGATTCATAGGAAACACTATCTACACTTCTCTGTGAACTTCAAGTACCCTTTTTAGGAGACAACCTCACCAATTTCCAAAAGATCCCAAATAAACATGGCTCACATGGAAAAGTGGCCACTAATTCACAGGAAGCAGCCATTCCTCAGCCATACCCTTACTTATACATGCTCTTCTTCTTGGCACAGCAAGGCAGAGCATATAGCTTTGTAAATGGCTTGACATCCTGATTTAATGTGGAGAGGTGGAAGCTGAAAGGAAAAAAAAAGGCCACAGAAAACTAAAATTCTTATCACAATTCTTACTTTTTTGGAGTTTTCCCATGTATTTCTAACTCATTATTATTAGTGCTTAACAACAGCCGGCAGTAAACTGGTATAAAGTAGCCCCAGCCACCGCTCCTATCAAAAAACTTGGAACTACCGCTAGAAAATCTTGTTCTCTCTCAGCTTCAGTCACTGTATTGGGCTTTCTGAAGTTCCGTGTTAGCCCACAAGGGCTGAGCAATGTAGTACCAAATACATATTAATGGAAGTTCTGAAGAGGTAAGAGAACAGGAGGGAAAAGAAACAAAGAATAGAAGTAAACAAAGAAACGAAGGTAAATAGAAAAAGGAAAAGAAAGTGATGTTAGCACAATGTAGGAAGAGAAGAGGAAGAGAGAGATGTGGGAAAAGGGTGATGGATGAGAGGACTTATAATGCAGCATGACCGTTTGCATGGTAGGGGAAATTATTACAAGTGCAATAGTTTTGAACTAGCCCACCATGGCAACTCAGAACTTTCAGTCTCCAGGATGCACATTCATGCTGAGCAGGTTAGAAATGCAAGGTTTAGTCTGTCTCTTTCATGCCCTATCCTTCATTCACTTAGTGGCAGTACTTTTCAGCCTCTTTTAGTGATCGCTCTGTATCTTGTCCAACATTGTGTCTGATTGAGGGGGTTTCCAGGCAGCAATCAAGGGGTGTACACTCTTCTAGTAGGTGGCTCTCATTTCCTTCACTTTGACTTCTGGGATCATTTGTTTCTCCTGTATTCAGCTGCAGCAGGAGTGGAGTCGAAGTTCAGGATCTACAGCAAAGGCCGACTCACAAAAGTAACATTAAAAACTGTTGCAAAACTGTGCACCTCGGACTATATTCTGATCTTAGTTACACCAGTTATGCCTATGCAAGCCATCTTATGTAAGATGTTATACGGCTAAGAGAGAAAAGGCCTGATCTGCAGTGACTTATTTGCTAGGAAAGCCCTTGAAATGCCTCACTCCGAACTGTTTGTTAACAAGTATTTTAAGGTAAAATTCTTGCCTGTGCAGTGGGCCATCTTAAAGCCCTCACCACTTAGCTCCTCAAAATAGGGTGTAAGTGTGACTTAAGTAGTCCATAGCCTTTGGGCTGGCCTTCTGCACAGGGGAGAATTTAATTCTTAGTTGGATTTTGAACGTTGATAGTTTCCAGGGGTAGGGAGCTAGAAGACCTGTGACACCACTGGTATGTGTCAGGAGTCAGCAGCATGACCATGCTGAACATCAGCTTTCTAATTTTGCAGAAATGTTGTAAGTGAAAGGTTAAACTGATACCAGGGTTTCTTTAAGGGGTTTTCTGAGGAGAATGGATTTATTAAGGTTAATGAGTTAGCAACCACAGACATCCATGGTTCCATCTTTACCAATCTACATAACACCCATGTCATAAATAAGGAACAAATGTTTTCTCCCCATGACTGAATTTTGGTAAGAGTAACAGTATTATTTTTGGTTTCAGAGTAGCAGCCGTGTTAGTCTGTATTCACAAAAAGAAAAGGAGTACTTGTGGCACCTTAGAGACTAACAAATTTATTTGAGCATAAGCTTTTGTGAGCTGTAGCTGTAGCTCACGAAAGCTTATGCTCAAATAAATTTGTTAGTCTCTAAGGTGCCACAAGTACTCCTTTTCTTTTTAGTATTATTTTTATATTAGTTCCTCTTAGAGACTAGCTTGCTAGAATCTATTCCCAGAAGCACATTATGCCTGAGCACCCAAAATATCTCAAAAGAGTTTCTTCTGAAATCAAGATGCTGATGCACACCATGAATATACTGAAACTAACAAACTCTCATAATTCAGAATCATTCAATATTAGCATGATAAATCATGCTGATCACCAGCTGGGCCTGAAAAAATTTCCCATCACAGTATAGTTTTGCATTATAGTTTTTAAAAAAATAAAACTTTGCACTTTTGAAGTACTTCCCATCCATAGATCTCTTTACAAGGACTAATTAAGCCTCAATCCAAATCACGACCCCCCCACCCTGGTGGTAAATAAATTGAGTTAATCCCCATTTTACAGATAGGTAAACCGAGACACAGAGGAGTTATAACTTGTCCAAGATTGCACAACACGTCAGGGACTGTGCTTGAAAGAGAACTAAGGATTTCTGACTCTCAATTTCCTACTCTAATGATTAGGCCATATTACACCTAACCTTTTATCAGTGACTTCAAAGTATCATTATAAACAAGACGAAATCTTCCTTTGATTTTCTTTTTAAAAAAATGTAATTCCTCTTCTTTGTTCCTAGTGTTTAGATCTTGAAGGCAAAAATTCTCAATCCTTTCACAATCTTAATTTCAGTTTTGAAAGATCTTAAAGAAAACTTTTCAAAGTGAGGCTTTGCTTGATTTGAAACTAAGTGATACATTTTCCAGTTAACCATAACTGATGTAATGTTACTGCAAACCAGTGATCCTGATAATAAGAGAGGTCTGAGCTGTAAATTCAGGTCTGAACCTGATTTCAAACTTTCAAAGCTCAGGAGTGTTTGAACCTGGGATTTTGACTTGATTCAGACCATTACAGACAGCATCAGCTGTGAAATCTTAGATTCAATTTGCAAGCTAAATCCAGATTTGGTTTTCAAAGCCCGCTTTCCAACCCATTCCGCCAAGCTTTTTTTGGTTGTTTGGGTCCAGGTTTCAGCTTTAAATAGGGTGACCATAAGTCCCATTTTGGCCCGGACAGTCCCTTTTTTAAGCCCTGTCCCAGCCATCCTGATATTTTGGCAAAAGAGTTGGGTGTAGAGGAATATGCAGGGAGAGGGGGGCAAGCGGCAATGTCAGCCCCAGACTCGCCTGGGCAAGCAGCAACGCCAGCCCCAGCATCATAGGGGATGGGGATCAGAGCTCGAGCGAATGGCTTGGGCCAGCACCATGTGGGGAGAGGAGCTCAGACTAGCCCCATGCAATGTCCCATTTTCCCTTTGGGAAATATGATCACTCTAGGTTTGAATCTCTCTCTTTCTGATAACATAAATAATTTTTGGAAATAGTGGGACAATTCTTCATTAATGTCATTGGAGTTTCACATGACAACGCAGTGTTAATGTATTACTTTTTATTTTTGTATACAAGTTTAAATCGACATATATATTGAATACCTCAGAGCAAAGTTGGCCTGCTTATCTGGAGGTGGTCATCTTGGCCTGGCATAGTAATAATGTAATTGAGAGAGTAAAAGAAGGAATAAGTAAAGATTTTTTTTTTATTTGAATGCTTCAGTACTCACCCCTCCCACTTTCTTTTGTAGAATCTGCTTTAAAATGATGCCTGCTCAGAACTATAGGCACACACAGGACAAGCAATACTCAGAGTACATTTAAAGTTCTGCCTGGCTGTGCAATGATGCTAAGTGTCTGTCACGTGCTGGAATTGATCGTGTGGAAACTGACATCTGCAGGCCAGTAATGGTGGTCATACCTCACTGCTACCCCAACTGTTACCACTCCAGCACAACCTACCACCCTGAGCTCAACCCAGCTGTCAGGGCTGTCACAGCTGCCATCATATTCCACTGCCATAAGCCTCTTGGCATAGTGGACTTGACCACTGCTGAGAAAATGCCTGTCATTGGCTGGATAGACACAGGAAATGAAGACACTAAGGAACCCTGGGAAGGTGCAACATGTTCCAGCCACTCAACAATAGTATCTATCCCTGCTTGAGTCTATAAGGTTGTTCTTTGTTGACTGATAAGATTGGACAAGGCACAGTGGGCCCCCAAACTCGTATTCTGTGTTGCTTTAATTGAATGTGTCACTGACAAGGGACAATCACTTATGCTGCAGTATCTATTCCAAATGAAACAATTGTTTTAAAATAATTGGTCTGACAAGAGGGCAGGCAGCCATTGAGGATAACCTACATACATTACTACTGAGACAGGCAGAAAACAAGCTCTTTGTAATTGCTTATGATCAGCTCCTCTAATTTCCCCCCAAAACACACTCAGAGTGAACACTGCTTTGCAAATCTGTGATTTGAATAGCACTGAACAATTCTTGTGACCCCATTTCCATTTTGCAGGGTTTTGTGCTCCATGAAAAGAGCTCATTTCATTGTAAAAAAATCTGGTTAAAATATTTAACCCAAACAATTGCCAATTAATTTAAATCAAGTGAAAGTGTATAGAGTCAGGGCCAGGTGCTTGGTGGGTTTAAGCCAGCATAGCTGCACAGACTTACCCTACCAGGGGAATTTGGCCTTTAATTTTTCCAGTAAAGTTTGCAGCAGATCAGAGTACTTTACAAACCCTAATGAAAATCTGGGCAATTATTCCAGATAAAGCAGATCAAAAACCTCTGTATTTCAGCTGTTATTGTCTGGTATGAGACATCGCTCCTGCTTGTTTCAAAAACAGAAGTATAAAGAAAAATTATAACAGAACATGACAACACTCATCAAAGGCTTGTGTGTACAAGAGATCTGGGAGGCAAGCATTAAACACCTTGAAGATTTCTCAGGGATAGTGGGCACGAGAGCAAGCACGTCCATGAGGGGCTCCATCCTGCAAGGTACTGAAGACTTTCACTTCCGATTGAAGTCAATTGGAACCAACAGTGTTTGTCACCTCCAGGAATTGCTTAGTACCTTACCAGACCGAGCCTTAAGTGTGAACTCTCAAATACAAGTGGCCCCTGAGATGACTCTAACGGAGTTCACCCACTAGCAACCACAAATATATCTGAGATTCTTGAGGAAAGTATATCTAGAAGTGCTTAATATTATTACCGTGTGATTTTCCCTTTTCTAATTCATTTGTGTAAAAATGTGCCATTTGAGTATATTGAGCCCCTTTTAATTTTTAAAATTTAGCTGTTACAATGTTAAATTAGTGTTTATTTGTTTTTTAATGTTTCATTTTAAAAAAAACAGACTGGAAACTAAAAGCTCTATTTATGATATATTAAAGTCTACAGTCAACTCAGTTCTTAAAGTTTTGGAGGATCTGATTTTTAAAACCTTTGGATTAATGGACGCTCTCAGAATAAGATCTTCTCAATTTCTGCTCATACAATATCTGTATGCTCCCCAAATCTGGCATTCCTTACAGGCAACATGATTCCTCACAGTAATAGACTCCTGGCCCTGACAGTGATGAAACTGCATCATTCCTCATAACATGTACATTTCCCCATGAGATAAAATGGTAGGATCCTTTATTAAATAGTTGCACCTAATTTCCAGATATAGAGCTTGATCTTTACCCAGTCCAGCAAGCCCTTAAACATGTGCTTAAATTCTTTGCTGGATCAGGCCAGCGTGCTAGGCATCCTGCAGGACTGAGCCCACAATGAGTTAATTCTGTTCTCATACCAGCTTTATGCAGCTATAACTCCACGGACTTTGGTGGAGCTTTAGCTGGTTTATACTACTGTAAGATTAGAATGAGGCCCCAATTATTCATTGTTTGTCCTCCGGTGGGGTTTGCAAATGAGTGACCCACCCAAAAAAAGATGGGGATGCACAGAGCAAGAAAGGAAGGCAGCAGAGAGGAAATATATGCCTGTCTTAATTTAAAAAAAAAAAGAGGACTTGTGAAACCTTAGAGACTCCCCCCATCCCGAACCCTCCACCCCCCGCTCTCCTGCTGGTAATAACTCACCTTACCTGATCACTCTCATTACAGTGTGTATGGTAATACCCATTGTTTCATGTTCTCTGTGTATATAAATCTCCCCACTGTATTTTCCACTGAATGCATCCGATGAAGTGAGCTGTAGCTCACGAAAGCTTATGCTCAAATAAATTTGTTAGTCTCTAAGGTGCTACAAGTACTCCTTTTCTTTTTGCGGATACAGACTAGCACGGCTGCTACTCTGAAATCTGTCTTAATTCAGACTCATGGCTACAGACAGAAGCAGCAGCTGGCTCTGGGTCCACTGGCTAAAGAGTTATGAGGTCTCTCTGGGTGGGCTAGGCAGCTGGGAAGGAGGAGTAAAGCGAGTTTGGTTTCTGGGCAATTCTTTGGATGGGAAGCCAGAACTGGATAAGAGGAAACAGGAGTGAACAATAGATTGTTCCTATCTGAAGTGATGCAAATCTTTAACCAAGTTTCGGTACATACACCTGGGCAGTTAAGATTTATAGAAGGCACAGATTTAAGGGTCTGTTTGTGGTGGGTGTATGTGCACAAGTCTCTCTTTTCCTCTCCCTCCAGGATCGGACGCTTGTAAATATTAAATCTGATAACTGACTGGCCTATGCATATTTTCTCATCTGTTTGGGTGGGTATCACAGAGACTTGCATGGGACAGCAATATCCAGACAAGTCAGCTGTTGCAATATATACCACCCATTACAAGACTTTATCCTTTCTTCTGCAATAGGCTATTGTACTGATGGGTTACTGCGAGAAGTTGGACACATTTGTCATCATTGCATAGAAGTGCAGTTTTACCCTCTGCCATAAGATAGCCATCTCTCAATAAAACACCACATATTCACTGTATTAGACACTGTGTTGCTGTGCCCTTAAAGAAATAAATGAAAGTCTGGGACAATAGACATTTTAAAGAGATTAAAGCCTGTCACAGTTGGTCTAAGCAAAATGGGAAGATATATAGTCATTATCTCTTCTTCTCTCATATTATTTTTTCCCTAGCATTATTATTGGCATCTGGTCAGCCTGTCATGACAGAGTCCAATTAAAATTATATATCTTTGCAGGTTTTCTTTTCGCTAGTGCTGGTACTCCCACTGGACAGGAGATCCATTTGATAGCACTTTGATGTCCACTACTAGGTGTTTTAATTTCCTGACAAATCTATCATGTGTAATTTGCCATTGGGACATTCAATCTCATGATGACAGCAAAAAGCATAGAGCTTGGAGTTTTCTGTAGCAATTTAACAGGAAGGCCATTTTTTACCAATATTAAGATTTCACATTTCCATACCATGTATGTATACATGTGCATATAGACACGGCTAGTTTTGGGGGGTGCTTACCAGTGTTTGCAACTGTCAGACATGCACTGACTGTATGTATATATTAAGCAAGACCAAGATCCTATATTACTATGATTTATCATTTATATTACAGCACCAGAAAGCCCACACCGAAATGAAAGCCCATTGTGTTAGGTGCTCTGATACACATAGTAAGAGACAGTTCCTGCCCTAAAGACCTTGCAATCTAACTAAATCTAACCCATTTTATAGGTGGGGAACAGAGGCAAAGGGAGATTAAGTGATTTGCAGGAGGTCACTCCAGGAATCTGGCAGAGCCAGGAAATGAATCCAGATGTCTCAGTCCAGTGCTTAACCCCAAGCTCATCCTTCCTCTCGCAAGTTTTAAATAATGCTACTGAGAGCATATCACCATATTGTATTTCCTCCCATTGTCTCCTCACTCCCTGCAAAAATATAATATGACACACTGAATATAAAATAAATATGAGGTCATTGGAGCCTGAAGGCTTAGATCGCTTACCCCCAGTTCAAAAAGTCTAAGAGAAATTGTTTCTCTCAAGGACTTTTTTAGCCATTGTTTCTGATGTAAACTATTCCCCCACTCTAAACAGGAGTGAGTTTGTTCTCTCATAACTTAGTAAGCCACAGATCTCATCTAAAGTGAAGACAAAATATCATTTACCCTAAGACAGCTTTGGGAAATTGATGACAGCTTTTATATATTTATATACACACACAGTATATTAGAGATGAGTGAATAATTTACAGTGAATATTATCTGAAGAATTCAGCCCCAGGGGATGAACCGGCCTGGAATTCAGAGATTAGAAGAGAAAGTCTTCAAATCCCATTACCAACCCTCTCAAGACACTTGTCAACTTTTTCTACCCCAAATTTATATTTCTATATTTTGGAGATGATGCTAGAGCCTTGACCATGTCTAGGCTATGGAGACTATAGCAGCACAGACCCAGTAGCGGAGATGCAGCCTACACGGTTGAAAGGCATTTTTCAGTCACTGTAGGAACACTACCTCCCTGACTGACAGTAGTTAGGTCAATGGAAGCATTCCTCCACTGACCTTGCGGCACCTACACCAAGAAGGGTGACCAGATAGCAAGTGTGAAAAATCAGGACTGGGGTAATATTTTGCCTATATTAGACAAAGTCCCTAATATCCAGATGGTCCCAATAATATCGGGACATCTAGTCACCCTAACACCGGGGCCTAAATTGGCATAGCTATGGTTCTTGGGCAGGGGGATTTTTCACACCCCTAAGACCATATCTACATCAGCCTTAATTTTAAGTCCAGATCAAATCTTACATTTGTTAGCAAAGCCTCACAAGACACAAGTCCATATGGTTTCTCTCTTACTTAGGGAGAGAATTTTCCAAGCATGCCAATGAGAATAGATTGAAGTAGCAATTTTACAATTAAACTTTATTTCTCAAGAGATCTTATTGAGGTTGAGGGCCTGTAGGAATTTCTTTTTATAAGCAACTGTTAATTTTTCCCCAGCCCTGTGATTATAAAGGATCCCAAGATATTTAATTCCTACGCTTTAGGCATGACGCTATCAACAAAGTTCTTTTTGCATTACATTCCCACATTAGAAAATATAAACATTTCACACGCAAGGCAGTTTTTGCTGCCTGGGGGAGAAAAAAAAACAGAGCCCAGGACTGGATGCTGACATGAAAATCCCTGGGGGAGGGAGGCCCATTATTTTCCTTCCCCCATTTATGTTGATTTAGGGCCTGATTCTACTTTCACTTGTGTCAATTTAACTCCTTATTTACGTTAGTATAAGGGAGATCAGAATTAGGTCCCTCGTGTATTAAGGATGTTACCTACACCTTAGAGTTTATGCAACAACCTAGATACAAGAATTCCCATTTGCCCATACTCTGTCAGACCTACTGCATTAAGTAGGAAACAGAAATTCAGCCCCTTCATCTGGTAACTGGTGTTCATAGCTAGCTATGCCTGCCTTTAACTATTCTGTTGCTTGTGAGTGCCACAAAGGGAAACTGTGATGGCACAGTGGTCTAGCACACTAATGTTTTCTGCTTAACTGCACCTACTCCCTGCTCTGTGGGTTACCCACACCCTTCCTCCCTCTTGCACTAGGGTGATTCTGTTACCTAGCAGGACTATGGTGTATTTCCAGATCTTGGGAAAGTCTCCAAGGTCATTTTTCCTGACAGAAAAACAAAACAAAAAGAAAAAAGAGCAAGCGTATTTGGCTCACAGCAGCTGCTGCTGCTGACTTAAGGACCAAACATTACAAGGCAGCAAAGTATGGGAATGTGTGGTATGTCCCCAATCCATCTTCCCACAGCAGGCAGCCACTGAAAGGCTATGAGGGTTCCGATGATAAGTATAAGAATGGCAGGAGGTGAAGGAAAGGGAGGAAACCAGGAAAAAAAATGGATGAAAATGTAAATGAAGGTGAGGTAACGACCACCATTACTAGGCTCTTCTGCATTGAAAAGCCTGAGTGCTTTCAAAAAGATGGATTTTCAGGTCATATAGAAGACAATGCAGACACAAACCAAAGCACAGGGCTGTGACTGAGATGGGAACTGATTTCAAGTAAAAATCCCAGTGGGTAAAGGAACTAGGGGATCATCTAATTCCATCCAATCCAGAGTGGATCGGGGGAGGAGAAAGGGAGGAGTACATTGGAGAGAGTCAGTCATATCAGACACAATATAACAAGTGCAAATCTTTAAAATGTAATTTCTTTTCCTCAGGTCATCTTCTTTATTTCTTTCCCTATGTTCCTAGTACTTGGCTTTAATCCACCTGTGATGGGTTGGACCCCCATTCTGGGATGCCACCTGATGTGCTGGTGTCCAATTCAGCCCTCCGGCCCTGCCAGCCTGTGTTTCTCTTGCACTGGTTTGCTGTACCAGGCTCTCAAGCCTCTTTCCAGCACACACTCAGGCAACAGCACACCCACCTGCAGACACCGACTGCAGTCAGATCTGTGTGAGAGGATTCACCCAGCACTCATGTGCACACCCACTATGGGAAGATGCCACAACCCCTCCCCCCCCCGGCTTCTCAGGAACATCAGTTTTCACTTCCTTCCTCGTGTTTCCCTTCCCCACCTGGTCCTAACACCTACATTTCCCCCATTTTGCTTCTAATAGCCAGGCTCCTTTAATTCCCCTGCCACACACACACACACACACACACACACACACACATTTTCTTCTCTTCTCTTTTCATACTGCAGCACTTGCCTGCCCCCAGCCATATGGCTCCATGTACACCCTTGCCTCTCCCTTTCCACTCAGTCTCTCCCCACACCTTGTGAAGTGCAGATAACATCAACGTCCACACTGTACGCTCCTGCCCGGGCCTCCTGAACAGTCTCTGAGACCCGGGGCCTGGCTGCCTGTGGAGAAGCTGTGTTGGGGAGGAATGATGGGGTTAAAGCTGAGGACCAAGCTGGCAATTCATCTGCTCCCCAGCTTGCCCTCTGACAGACCAAAGAGATGCAGTCATGCTGCCTGAGGTCTGCTTTTGCCCTTCGGATTACAAAGCAGGTAGGAGGAGCAGTTGGTATTTACCACCCACAATGTCCCTTTACGCCACTGGGGTGGATGTGATTCCACTACTTTCAATAAGCCATATCAGCGGATCCATATGAACACAGCCTTATCTTAGACGAGGAATTCAAAAGGAACAGAAGAGAAATAGAGCTGGAGATAAATTCTACCCTTAGTTACACCTATGCAAATCTGGATTAACCTCACTGAATTCACTGGAGTGACTCCAAATTTAGGGTCTGATCCTGGAAGGCATCCAAGAACTCCAACCTCCCCTTGATGTCAATGTGCATTAACGGTACTCAGAAATTTGCAGTATGTATTCAGTACACCGCGGACACAAATAATCCCATATTCATTGCAATGTCTGGCTTTGAAATGGCAAGATGGTCACAGCTGAGACAGTGTTAATTATTCAAAGTTAACTTGGAATATATGGCACCAAAAAGGGGAACCAAAGATACAATTTACTTCTCTCCTGACAGCTTCATGAGAGGCATCTTGAGTGGCAAGAGAAGTAATTTATAGAAAAATTAGGTACCAGTTACCATTTCTCCCCTATTCTCAAAAGTTTAAATACACCAAGATCTACATGATAACGAGTTTTTGCTAATTCTTCCATTACAGGTAATTTTCCTGAGGCTTGTGGAAGTCGCTTACTGAGTTCTTCTCTCAGAAACATACTGTTCCTCTGATATTCTTGTTAACTGCTGGAATTAGCCTACCTTGCTTGTCACCATGAAAGGTTTTCCTCCTTTCCCCCCCCCCTGCTGCTGGTGATGGCTTATCTTAAGTGATCACTCTCCTTACAGTGTGTATGATAAACCCATTGTTTCATGTTCTCTGTGTGTGTATATCAATCTCCCCTCTGTTTTTTCCACCAAATGCATCCAATGAAGTGAGCTGTAGCTCACGAAAGCTTATGCTCTAATAAATTTGTTAGTCTCTAAGGTGCCACAAGTACTCCTTTTCTTTTTATAAATGGAAATAAGAAGTGATTCCACATGAAGTCTATATAAGCCATAGCAGGTCAATTTACTCCTTTCCTGGGGTTTAGCTTTGTTGGTAAGTCACATAATAAGAACAGAGCATAAGCCAGCCAGTTCTTAGGACTTTCTACATGACCTCCCCATCTCTGCCCCTATTCCCCTCGAACAAGAGGGTCACATCTACATCTCTTATATCCTGGTGGAGTTAACCAGCTGCATCTGCCACAGGAAGTCAGCAGCATTTACTCAGCAGCTTCATGCAGGAGTCTAACTCCTGCTAACAGGGTGGCTCAATGGAAAAGCCCCGCACACCTCTGAGAGGCTCATAGATATGGCCACCTTGTTATAAGAGAACATGCATTTATTTGTTTTATTTCAAAGCAGATGCTGACTAAAAAGATTAATGGCCTTCAAATGTATTGAATCATGAAAAAGTAGGACTCAGAGGCACCTCAGTTGCTCATCTAATCCAGTCCCTGCAGTGAGGCAGGATGAAGTATCATCTAGACCATCCATGACAGGTGTTTGGAGCTTTTGGATCTTGCCTGTGGGATTAGAAACCCCATGGCGCTGCAGGCCCCACGCCGCTGCTGGGAACGGCCAGCACCACGTCCCTGCGGCTCCTGGGGGAGTGGGCACAGAAGGCTCCATGTGCTGCCCTCACCTCCAGGCACTGCCTCCCGCAGCTCCCATTGGCTGGGAATGGAGAACTGCGGCCAATGGGAGCTTCGAGGCAAGTACCCACAGGGGAAGGCAGTGCGCAGAGTCCTCTGTCCCCCCTGTGCCAGGGGCCACAGAAACATGGTGCTGACCACTTCCATGAGCAGCACGGGGCCAGGGCAGACAGGCATCCTGTTCTAGCCCCGCTGCGCACTGCTGACACCCTGGAGCTGTTCCAGGTAAGCAGTGCCAGGCTGGAGCCCACACCCTGAACCCCTCTTGCACCCCAACTCCCTGCCTTGAGCCCCCTGCTGCACCCCTCCTGCACCCCAACCCCCTGCCCTGAGCCCACTCCTGAACCCAACTCCCTGCCCTGAGCCCCCTCGTACATTCTGCACCCCTCCTACACCCCAATCCCCTGCCCTGAGCCCCTTCCTGCACACCATACCCCCTCCCACACCCCATCCTGCACCCCAACCCCCTGCCCCAGCCCTACATTCATGGTCCTGCATGCAATTTCCCCACCCAGATGTGGCCCTTGGGCCAAAAAGTTTGCCCATCCCTGGGTTAGACAATGACAGAGATTCAAAAACCTCCCTAGGTAATTTGTTCCAGTGTATAAAATCTTACAGTTAGGAAGTTTTTCCTAATCATAGAATATCAGGGTTGGAAGGGACCTCAGGAGGTCATCTAGTCCAACCCCCGCTCAAAGCAGGACCTAGATTTAACCTAAATCTCCCTTGCTGCAATTTAAGCCCATTATTTCTTGTCCTGTCCTCAGTGGCTACGGAGAACAATTCCTCGCCCTCCTCTTTGTAACAACCTTTTATATACTGGAAGACTGTTAAGGCATCTCAGCCTTCTCTTTTCCAACCAAAACAAACCCATTTTTTCTCAATTTTCCTTGTAGGTCATTTTTTAGACATTGTGTTGCTCTCCTCTGGATTTTCTCCAGTTTGTTCACATCTTTCCCAAAGTGTGGTGCCCAGAACTGGGCACACTACTCCAGATGCACCTTAGAGACTAACAAATTTATTAGAGCATAAGCTTTCGTGAGCTACAGCTCACTTCATCGGATGCATTTGGTGGAAAAAACAGAGGGGAGATTGATATACACACACAGAGAACATGAAACAATGGGTTTATCATACACACTGTAAGGAGAGTGATCACTTAAGATAAGCCATCACCAGCAGCGGGGGGGGGGGGGGGGAAGGAGGAAAACCTTTCATGGTGACAAGCAAGGTAGGCTATTTCCAGCAGTTAACAAGAATATCTGAGGAACAGTGGGGGGTGGGGTGGGGTGGGCGGGAGAAATAACATGGGGAAATAGTTTTACTTTGTGTAATGACTCATCCATTCCCAGTCTCTATTCAAGCCTAAGTTAATTGTATCCAGTTTGCAAATTAATTCCAATTCAGCAGTCTCTTGTTGGAGTCTGTTTTTGAAGCTTTTTTGTTGAAGGATAGCCACTCTTAGGTCTGTAATCGAGTGACCAGCGAGATTGAAGTGTTCTCCAACAGGTTTTTGAATGTTATAATTCTTGACATCTGATTTGTGTCCATTCATTCTTTTACGTAGAGACTGTCCAGTTTGACCAATGTACATGGCAGAGGGGCATTGCTGGCACATGAGGGCATATATCTCATTGGTAGATGCGCAGGTGAAAGAGCCTCTGATAGTGTGGCTGATGTGATTAGGCCCTATGATGGTGTCCCCTGAATAGATACGTGGACAGAGTTGGCAACGGCCTTTGTTGCAAGGATAGGTTCCTGGGTTGGTGGTTCTGTTGTGTGGTGTGTGGTTGCTGGTGAGTATTTGCTTCAGATTGGGGGGCTGTCTGTAAGCAAGGACTGGTCTGTCTCCCAAGATCTGTGAGAGTGATGGGTCATCCTTCAGGATAGGTTGTAGATCCCTGATGATGCGTTGGAGAGGTTTTAGTTGGGGGCTAAAGGTGATGGCTAAACCTACCAACACTACAAAAAGAAGGATTCTGGGTGGATTCCTCCTGAAGGTCGAAACAGCAGCCTGGACTTCTACATAGACTGCTTCCCCCGACGTGCACGAGCTGAAATTGTGGAAAAGCAGCATTGCTTGCCCCATAACCTCAGCCATGCAGAACACAATGCCATCCACAGCCTCAGAAACAACTCTGACATCATAATCAAAAAGGCTGACAAAGGAGGTGCTGTCGTCATCATGAATAGATCGGAGTATGAACAAGAGGCTACTAGGCAGCTCTCCAACACCACTTTCTACAAGCCATTACCCTCTGATCCCACTGAGAGTTACCAAAAGAAACTACAGCATTTGCTCAAGAAACTCCCTGAAAAAGCACAAGAACAAATCCGCACAGACAGACCCCTAGAACCGCGACCTGGGGTATTCTATCTGCTACCCAAGATCCATAAACCTGGAAATCCTGGACGCCCCATCATCTCAGACATTGGCACCCTGACAGCAGGATTGTCTGGCTATGTAGACTCCCTCCTCAGGCTCTACGTTACCAGCACTTCCAGCTATCTTCGAGACACCATTGACTTCCTGAGGAAACTACAGTCCATTGGTGATCTTCCTAAAAACACCCTCTTAGCCACTATGGATGTAGAAGCCCTCTACACCAACATTCCACACAAAGATGGGCTACAAGCCGTCAGGAACAATATCCCCGATAATGTCACGGCTAACCTGGTGGCTGAACTTTGTGACTTTGTCCTCACCCGTAACTATTTCACATTTGGGGACAATGTATACCTTCAAGTCAGTGGCACTGCGATGGGTACCCGCATGGCCCCACAGTATGCCAACATTTTTATGGCTGACTTAGAACAACGCTTCCTCAGCTCTCGTCTCCTAATGCCCCTACTCTACTTGTGCTACATTGATGACATCTTCATCATCTGGACCCATGGAAAAGAAGCCCTTGAGGAATTCCACCATGATTTCAACAATTTCCATCCCACCATCAACCTCCGCCTGGACCAGTCCACAAAAGAGATCCACTTCCTGGACACTACGGTGCTAATAAGCGATGGTCACATAAACACCACCCTATATTGGAAACCTACTGACCGCTATTCCTACCTACATGCCTCTAGCTTTCATCCAGATCATACCACTCGATCCATTGTCTACAGCCAAGCTCTACGATATAATCGCATTTGCTCCAACCCCTCAGACAGAGACAAACACCTACAAGATCTCTATCATGCATTCCTACAACTACAATACCCACCTGCAGAAGTGAAGAAATAGATTGACAGAGCCAGAAGTGTACCCAGAAGTCACCTACTACAGGACAGGCCCAACAAAGAAAATAACAGAACGCCACTAGCCATCACCTTCAGCCCCCACCTAAAACCTCTCCAACGCATCATCAAGGATCTACAACCTATCCTGAAGGACGACACATCACTCTCACAGATCTTGGGAGACAGACCAGTCCTTGCTTACAGACAGCCCCCCAATCTGAAGCAAATACTCACCAGCAACCACACACCAGAACCACTAACCCAGGAACCTATCCTTGCAACAAAGGCCGTTGCCAACTCTGTCCACATATCTATTCAGGGGACACCATCATAGGGCCTAATCACATCAGCCACACTATCGGAGGCTCTTTCAACTGCGCATCTACCAATGTGATATATGCCCTCATGTGCCAGCAATGCCCCTCTGCCATGTACATTGGTCAAACTGGACAGTCTCTACGTAAAAGAATGAATGGACACAAATCAGACGTCAAGAATTATAACATTCAAAAACCTGTTGGAGAACACTTCAATCTCTCTGGTCACTCGATTACAGACCTAAGAGTGGCTATCCTTCAACAAAAAAGCTTTTTTTGAAGGTCCTCAAGGAATCCATTTTGAACCACTTGGAGGAGAGGAAGGTGATCAGGAACAGTCAACATGGATTTACCAAGGGCAAGTCATGCCTGACCAACCTGATTGCCTTTTATGATTAAATAATTGGCTCTGTGGATATGGGGAAAGTGATGGATGTGATATATCTTGACTTTAGAAGAGCTTTTGATACCATCTCCCACAATATCCTTGCCAGAATGTTAAAAAAGCATGGATTGGATGAATGGACTATAAGGTGGATAGAAAGCTGGCTAGATCGTCAGGCTCAATGGGTAGTGATCAATGGCTCGTTATCTACTTGGCAGCCAGTATCAAGCGGAGTCCCCCAGGGGGTCAGTCCTGCGGCCGGTTTTGTTCATTAATGATCTGGATGATGGGATGTATTGCAGATGTCATTAAACTGGGGGGAGAGATAGATAGATAGATAGATAGATAGATAGAGATAGAGTCCAGAGTAACCTAGACAAATTGGAGGACTGGGCTAAATAAAATCTGATGAGGTTCAACAAGGACAAATGCAGAATCCTGCACTTAGGACAAAAGAATTCCATGCACGGCTAGAGGCTGGGCACCGACTGGCTAAGCAGCAGTTCTGCAGAAAAGGATCTGGGTATTACAGTGGATGAGAAGCTGGATACGAGTCAAGAGTGTGTCCTCGTTGCCAAGAAAGCTAATGGCATATTGGGCTGTATTAGTAGGAGCATTGACTGCAGATCAAGGGAAGTGATTATTCTCCTCTATTCGGCACTGATGAAGCCACATATGGAGTATTGTGTCCAGTTTCACCCCCCTCCCCACCTCCCAAAAAGGTGGTGGACAAATTGGAAAGAGTCCAGTGGAGGGCAACAAAAATTATTAGGGACCTGGGGCACATGACTTTTGAGGAGAGGCTGAGGGAACTGGGATTATTTAGTCTGCAGAAGAGAAGAGGGAGGGAGGATAGCAGCCTTCAACTACCTGAAGGGGGGTTCCAGAGAAGATGGAGCTAGGCTGTTCTCAGTGGTGGCAGATGACAGAACAAGGAGCAATGGTCTCAAGTTGCAGTGGGGGAGATCTAGGTTGGATATTAGGAAACACTATTTAACTAGGAGGGTGGTGAAGCACTGGAATGGGTTACCTAAAGAGGTGGTAGAATCTCCATCCTTACAGGTTTTTAAGGCCCGGCTTGACAAAGCCTTGGCTGACATGATTTAGTTGGGGTTGGTCCTGCTTTAAGCAGAGGGTTAGACTAGATGACCTCCTGAGGTCTCTTACAATCCTAATTGTCTATGATTCTATAACCCCACTCAATATACCTTCCATCTTGATTGTGAACCATTTGTAACTACTCTCTGAGTATAGTTTTCCAGCCAGTTGTACACTCACCTTATAGTAGGTTTGTCTAGGCTATATTTCTCTAGTTTGTGAGATGGTCATGTGAGACTGTATCAAAAGCCTTACTAAAGTTGAGATATATCACATCTACTGCTTCCCTGCTATCCACAAGCCTTGTCACAATCTATCAAATATAAGTGTTATGCATTCAGTGACTTATGTATCAGGCTTTCCTAAGTAAAAATACCCCAATTCTACTGCTACCAGAACTTCTGTTAAATCTAGTAAGTTAAATGTGGGGAGACTTAATCAATACTCGACTGGGGAAGTCTCTTTGCAGCTGTAGGTGGCACTCTTCTGAGTTTGTACCTACTTAATGCTCCAGTATGGTGCTACCATGTAGTGGGCTCTTTTAAGATGTCACCTTGTGGATAACATGTGAAACCAAGGCCCTCGTTACTTCTACCCAATAAAAATCGCATGGCATTTGTAACCAGAGTAGGTTGTTAGCTCTGATATCAATGCCAAACTCCAAAAGGGATAATTGCATTCAACTGTACCTACCTATATTTCCACCGCTATTTCAACACAAAGTTAGTCTTAATTCATCTCCTAACATCTGTTATTTAATATTACTGGTGTAGAACAGCTGCCACATTCTGCCCAGAAGTGGCTGAATTTCACAATAGGTGAAGTAATCCTTATATAACCAGCACATAATAGCTTGTCAATTTATTTGAGACCCTTAGGATGAAAGATTCTAAGGGTGAAGTTTATGGGTGTGCAGAGAACCAGCACAAGACCTGTTTATCACTTGAGCTCCGTATAGTCTGTGTGCGGTCTCTGTCTTAGGGTGAATTTTGTCCTCCACAAACATAAATGAATTCATGTTAGTATTATTTGCGACCCTTCTGCTAGATGTCAGTGGTACCAACAGGGGATGGATCTGATCTATCTGGGGGAAGAGAGGGTCCTCTTTCTGAAATATTTCTGAGGCCCCTTCCAGTACCATAATACTATTTCTGGTTCTGAGAAATTAAAGTAAAGTCTCCCTGGTCACCGTTGTAGGTGGCTTTTTCCCCAATATGTAAGCACTCACAGTCCTTTGGAACAGGGAACCACAAGTTTGTTTGTTTTTTAATTTAGAGAAAAGAGGAAATCAAAAGAAACATAAAAAATTGTGCAACCTCAATCAGGAGCGCAAAGAAGTTTGATCAATACGAGAGTTGCAAATAATAATTGTCCAGCTTATTGAATCCAGAACCCTTAGCCCTACCATGCACCCACCTACCTGAACCCCCATTCTTGCATGTCCAACTAGATTCAGTAACAGTCCGAAGCAGCAAGAGTTGGCTCTCCTCTTCCAGTCTCTCCACTCTAGAGAAAACAACTATACTACATCCCACTCCAGCATGCAGTTCAGTGATACCAGATCTGCTTCCACTGGTCTAGAGGGCTGGAGTGCTGTGAACTCAGCACTGCAATCATTGGTTTGCTTGCTGTTTACTTAGCTTTGCCACTGTTGGTCCAATCAATCCTTGATGCAAAGTCACTTTATACTTGCACCACTGCTGGTCCAGTCTCACAGATGCACTCCATGCAGGGGCAGAATCTCCACTGGGGGAACCCAGAACAAACCATCCCCCTTAGATGTAGTCCATAATTCTTGAGATAGATTGCCTAGCCTCTGCGACATAGCCATTGGACTTCTCTCTATTGACCTTGAATTTCATTACCATCCCAAAGTCCACTACCTGTAAACTCAGGGTGACCTGCATACTCTGAACAATCCCTATGTCCTTTCATGTGTACAGTAATACTTTACCATTTATAGAATCCAAATTCCAACCACAGCAACAAAAATCAATAGGTGGAATTATGGATAAGCAACATTATAATTAATGTAAATGGACCTGGCCATAGATTGCTTTTCCCCTTCTTCTCTATAGAGGGAGCAGAGAGTCATATCCTTCTCAGTCTTTACATTGTTATTTAACATTCCTCCTAACCTTAACCACATCTTAGCAGAAGAACAGGAGCATATTAGAAAGCCATAACCCATTCCCTCCTTTCTCTCCCCTGCCCCCCACACTCCTAATATTCTGATATTTGTCTCTCTAAAGAGGCCTCTTAAAATGGTTGACCATGGCAATAATATTCTACTCATGGGGAGGTGTTCTGCTGCCAGTGAAAAGTAAATCAAATATTAGTTATAAAAGAAAAGGAAAAATTAGAATCATATGTAGTTTTTCAATTTTATTTTATTTTTACTTTGAATGGGCTTTAATCTGTTTAATGTCTGAATTATTGATATTGTCTGTTGTTCTGTTATTTTATCTATTCCTTTTAGTTATAATGTGTTAGTTTCATTTAATGAAATGTCAGACTGTGGAAGTTAAATTCCTAGGCTCCTTTGAAAAGCCCACTCTATATGTTAGACACCCTATGCATTATATTATATATTACCCATATAATGTAATATTATGACAATAGGTTGAGATTTTCAAAGCAGTGCAGGGGATTAAGACACACATCTTCCATTTAAAATGAATGGATAATGTGCAGCTAAATCACCTGCACTATTTTGAAAATCTCTGCCACACATTCTATAGCCTACCTATAACTCTAAATACATAGACATAGGTCACGATATAGATAGATAGGAGGTGAATCAAGTCTGGTTAGAAATAATAAGCAGAGGCAAAGTAATGGACCAGAATCATTTATAGCTCCACTGGGAGCTGTCTATGAAGAGGAAATGCTTAGTACTTGCATGAGACTGAGGCAAAATAAAATTCTTCTATTTAGCATTGGTATCCTTCACCTGGATAGGACGGCAAAAAAGTGCAAATAAAAAAAGACATCAGAATAACAAACAACTGCAGAGAGTCACTCCGGACCTATTCTGAAACAACAGAATATGCTTTAAAAAGCAGTAAAACCAATAAAAATCCAGTCATCTTGAAAAAGGAGAGTCTTAGCAGCAATAAAGGCAGTCAATAAAGAAGCTCTCTCATTTAAACATCAAATGCATATTGTTTTGCAACACCTGTTATTCAGCCATAATAGCTTTCTTAACCTGTCAAAGTGTTTAAGCTGAGGAAAAGAAATGGGCCTCCAGCTGCGCACTTTGGTGGAGAAAGTCTGTGCAAAGCAATATTAGTTTAATGAAATGTGTACCGATTGTAATTGTGGTAATAAGAGGGCAATTCCCCAAGGGGCAGTAGGAAGGCGGTGAGTGCAGTCAAGCAGAAAACAGAAGCTACAGATTGGAGGGAGAGAGAGAGAGACAGAGAAGCAGCCGGGAGAAACTAAAATCCTGTCAGTGGGCCCCTGCCTTCCCATGTGCTTGGGTATAGAGGAAGGGGTTAAAGGATTCACCTTCTCAGAACACTAACTGACCCCTTAACAAATCTCAAGCAGAGTTAAACCCAGAGCTGCCTGTGCGCCTCCTCCATAGCTACCGGAGAACTCCTGGAGAAGGAGCTATCTAGACTTGTGAGAACAGCCCAAGTTGCAGATCATCGCGGAAGGTCTATAACATGCACGTGTAAATACAAGCCAACAACGAAAGGTGGAGAAGGGGGACATGCTGGGGGGAAAGAAAAAGCAAAGGGATAGTTCACCATTCTATTTACTGGCTCATGTTGTGGTGACTCAGTGCCAGAAGACATGTTCCTTATGCCATGATGAGCATTTCTCTGGGAGAAGGGAATTTTCACTGCTCCAAAGGAAAGCATACTCGGGGCTGGAGGGGAGATCAGGAGGAAATGAAATCAAACATCTCATGGGGCTTTACATTTGAACTGAGAGCTTAAACACTGTGTATAGAGGTTACTTTGCCCCCCCCCCCTTTCTTTTTAAACCACAGAGACAGATCAGACTCAGTCCTTAAAGGCCTATTGGCTTCAACTAGAGGCACTCAGCATTTTATTGGGTCCATTTGAAAGACAAGTCCAATCCACGGCATTGGCCAAAGCATGCACTGTTCACACACGTACCTCAAATAGCTACACAACTGCCCTCACTTGATCAAAATGTTATAATTATATGAACAGCATGAGTCTCCAAAGCCATTTCCTTACTAGCTTAATGTGCCATCACTGACAAGGCCCAATGATGAACCAGCTCCTAAGGGGAGGAGACGGATAGTTCCTAAGAAGCTGAAGAAAAGCCAGCAGCAGCCCCAAGAGAAGTGAGAGACAGAGAAGCTGTAGAAGGAGAGAATAACTGGGGAGAATAGTACAAAGGTATGGAGAGACCCAGAAAATGTAAGAGAAAATAGACTGGAGGGAAAAGAGAACAGAGATAAACCCCAGTAGGTGAAACAGAACGGTTGGGAGAAGCTGTGTGGGTGAGAGGAACAGAAAGATTATTGGGACTCACAGGGAAAGAGAGAGGAACAAAGACATCAGGGGAGTCTCACAAAGCTAGAGTGTCCAGAAAGCAAGTGTGAAAAATCAGGACACTTTTTTCAGGGGGAAGGGGTATAGTTGGGTATATAAGACAAAGCCCATAATGTCAGGACATCTGGTGACCCTATTGAGAGCAGTTATTTTTGTGGAAATATGGAAGGGGGATAACAGAGACCAAAGAGGTCTGGAGGTGGACCAAGGAGAGGGATGGAAGGATTGGAAGGGAGAGGAAAAGAAAGATGGTGGGGGAAAACCTGGGGAGAGAAGAAATGAGATGGGGGACTGGAGAAGTGGCAAACAAAGGAGAGCTATGGAAGAGGAGGAGAGAAAATAATGAAAGGAGGGTAGAAGAATAAAATTATATATAAAAAAAACCTGGCATGGTGATGAGTCATGGTATGTATGAAGGAGAGGAGATACTGAAGAAGAAACCAAGGAAAAGGGATACACAAATAACGACAAAGCAAGGAAAGGGGAACAACTTTAAAATTAGACAATCAGTGTATTCATAGATTTCAGAGTAGCAGCCGTGTTACTCTGTATCCATAAAAAGAAAAAGGCCACAAGTACTCCTTTTCTTTTTAGTGTATTTATACAGTCACGTTTCTACATCTTAATTTACTTCACTGGAAGAAATGGAGGACCTGAAAAGAAGAGAGGTGCATTTTAAGCTGGGAAGAATCCTAAGGCTAACTGCTGTATGTGGGGAGGAGGGAGAGCATTTTTGGCTAGATCCTGGCTCAGGCAGACAAATCTTTAGGCTGCGTGTGGTACAGGCAGTATATGGTGCTCTTAATACTTGCTTTTGTCTCAGTTAACTATGGGCCAGATGATCAGATACTCTTAGTTAAGCAGCATGTTACTCTGTATGTAGGTCTGCTGACTTCTGTATGACACTCATGGAATAACACGCTACCCACCATGGGCACGGCCAGATTCTGATCCCCTTGAATAAATATCTCTGGTTAGGATTTGTATTGTGCAAAGTATGTCCTATAGTGAGAATAAGGAAGTGAAAGGGAACACCACACACACTCATCTAAGCTATAACTGGCAAGTTAACCAGGGACATCATTGTTCCAGCCCTCTTTATTTTCAAAATGACCAGTCTTATTTTTGCTCCCTTTACATTAGAGCCAGCAGAAATTGTCTTTTATTATTTAGGGACATTAGAGAGCAGTGGAACTTAGCTGTCTTTAAGTTATCAGATGACACTTGACAAAAGCTTCTTCTCTCCCCACCCCAGGAATAATACACAATGTGATGGCTGTAATTAGCCAGGACAACGGTGAGATCATGGCTAGAAGACCCATTGAATCAGATGGATTATATTGGCCCATGGATAAATCTATTCCATTGTCACAACCCTCCTTGCAACATCCGTTCATAACTTATTAACTTAATAATTTGGGCAGCACAGCTAGCAAAACTTTTAATTTGAAAGGGATTGCAGAGTGGAGGAGGGATATGAAGGGAACATTCTCTTCAACCCAAATCTTTTTTTTTTCTTTAAACAATGGTTTGGAGAATTGTTCAGACTTCCCCAGCTGAGGCCTCGTATTGTGATGTGACACCATCACCTTTCATCAGTCATGTCCCCTTCTGATCTGCGATGTCATGTAGAACAATGTGACTGATGCAACCTAACACATCATGTCACAATGCCAGGCGCGCCAGCTGGGAAACTATGGGAAAAAAAACAAGCTGAATAAAAGGGCAATTTTGATGAGGAAAATATCTATTTTTGTTAGAAACATTCCACTGCCTGCAAAAAACAAACAAGGAAGCAAAGAGAAACAGAACAAAACAGAGATTCAGGCTGAGGACCCCTCAAAGAACAAATGCTCTCCTGTTTTATTAGCTGGTTTGGCAGACCCTTCGGTATGGAGAGGAGGGACAGAGTGATGCAGTTACCCCCACTCTCTGCTGTTTTAGAGACCATGTTTTTCTGCCTCTGCAAATTTAGCATTTTAGAAAATGAAAGACTAATATCCCTGGCTTGAGACACAAAGGATGTACACGCACCCATTTGAGGAGAGACAGCTAACTTTACTTCATTGTGACATATCTCGGTTTTCTGCAATGGACAAATAAGGACTAAACTGAGACCAATTAACTTATTTTTACTTGAGATCCGTGAAAGAATTTTAACTCCAGATTAGCGATGCAAGTCTATTATACTTCACCATCTAGTACCCTGCAATAAGTACCTGCCAGACATTATCTACTTTATGATGTTTATGGGTAGCACATTGGTTGATAGGTGTTTAGCTGGAGGGGGGAGGTAGGTGAGAGAGTAACAGAGATTTTTGTGGTTGCTTTCCATGAACATTCTAGCAAGCGAGTTTGCTTGCAGAATCATCAGGGCTTCAATGCACTCCATCTTTTAACAACCCCTTAGAGGGCCACTACACAGATGGGAATCACTGGATTCCAGGTTCTCCCACTATGGCCCCTGCCACCTCTGACTAGAAGGTCCAGGAATGGGTAGTAGGTTCGCTCCTGCCACACAAAATGTCCTTGAAAACATTAATTTCAGCCCAAGACTATATTAAATTTTTCCACATTTCCCACTGCTTCCTTGGGCCCCTGGGAGTCTTACAGCCACAGGGGAGACCCAAGTAGCATGTGTTCATGGGTTCACAAACTCTGTCCCCCTTCTCCTACCTGAGGACATGCTGTGAGGTGAATCTGCACAATGAAGTCCTTACATGGTTTTCCTTGCAAAATTCTCCACACCTGCAATCTGGGCCTGGGTTAGAATACTTGACTAAAGGCCTCCTAAAGGCAAATGCCTCAGCTAATCGTGCCTCAGTTAAGGCCACTGCAGCTAGTCACAGCAGTGAAGAGAGCGCTGCTAAAATGATTTCACATAGCTGAGGCTGACACTTAGGTCTAGTCTACACTTCCAACCTATATCTAGGGTGACCAGCCATCCCGTTTGTAAAGTGACAGTCCCATATTTAAGCCCTCCTGCAGGTGTCCTGACCTTTTCTTAAAAACAAGCCAATTGTCCTGTATTTTCCTCTCTTCCCCTCATCAGTATTGACAGATCCTGCTGCTGACCGGATCCCTGCTCACCAGCTGCCCACCCACCAGTGCTGAGTTGCGGAGGGGTCCAGTGGCCAACAACGGGGGGTGGGTATGCAAGGCTGGTGGCGGGGCAAAGCTGCAGCACGCAGGACTGGCCACTCCCCCGGCTAGTCCATCAGCGCAGCCCTTGCTGTGTGCCAGCTTTTGGCCTGCCGGGCCCCGCTGTCCTGTTTCCATCCAACACTGGCTGCGCACTGCGAACTGCAGTGGCTGGGGAGTGTGGGCAGGTGCCGGGCAGTGGCCAGTTATGTGTTGCCTCTGCTGCCCACCCAGTGGCCTTTTATGTGCTTGCCTTTCTGTCCTCTCCCTGCTTTGCCCCTTCACCCCCCCCCCAGCCCCACTGCTTCTCCATATCCCACTCCCAGGGGGCATGTCCCACTCCCAGCGCTGTGTGGAGAACCAGCCCCCGGTCGGAGTGCTCAGCTCCCCAACAGCCTGGCCGGCAGGCTCCTTCCTTCCCCCACTGCCTCTGGCTAGGCCGGCACCCTGGGAAAGCCCAAGACCATCCAGACCAGGGGCAGTGGCCTGGAGGAGCCAAGCCCTGCATGTGCCAAAGCCCCACACAGCACTGGCATGGGGAAGCCTCTCCACCCCTCAGCTAAGCTCTAGACTGGCAGGGGAAAAACTATTTCTAGCCTGTTCGTGCCCGACCCTGCAGGCTCCACAGCAGCCCCCGGGCAGGGGCTTAGCACCCTCTTCACCTACCCCCCAAACCCACCCTGGGTCCTGCCCCCAGGGAACATGGAGCTGCTCCATCCCCTAGGCATCCTCCCCTGCTGAGCCACCTCTCTGGCCAGGTTTGCTGAAGCTCCTGCAATCAGATTCCCTGGGTCTTTGTGCACAATGCATCCTTAGGGCTTAACCCCTTCCTGCGCTGTAGCCAGGAAACTGGAGGCAGCTGGGTTATGTCGGTGGCCAGCAGCAGCCTGGAATTGTTAGCTGCCTTTCGACACTGTGGGCTGGAAGGGGCAAGCTGCTTCCAGCCACAGGGGAGCAAGAGAGGGGGAGAAGAGAGGAGCACTGCAAAGACACGGGCCAGCTCATTCCTTCCCTCCCCCTCCTTCCCTGAGGTTGGAAGCAGCTCCCATCCCTTCTCTCCCACACAGTGCCAAAAGGCTGCTGCTGGTCGCATTTTGGCATGAACCCTGGCAGAAAGCTGGGGGAGGGGCATGGGGCCCTGCGCACATGCCCCCCCTCACATGTTGCCTCAGGAAGGTACCAGAAGAGAGAGGTCCGTCCCAGGGGCCCAGCCAGGCATGGAGAGCCAAGAGCTCCGGGCAGGGACGGTCTGGTCGATCAGTCACCCCCCTCCCATGTGTGAGAGGTGCATAGGAGTATGTGCATAACCTCTCATGCGTCACCCTTCCCCCTATGAACCCTATAGCCTTAAAGATAAGAAGGTAAATAAAAGATTCCAACTACGCAGTATTTTTTAAGAGGGGCTCAGTCAACTTGATGTTAATTTGAATATTTGTACTGCATAGGTCTGATTAATTGCCATTGAACTCACTTGAATACGAGTAATTTTACCAAGTGTCCCATATTCAGCATAGAGAAATATGGTCACCCTACCTATATTGGTATAACTACTTCACTACTTTATAATCCATACTCCATAGCAACAAAATTTTGCCGACCTAACCCCCCCATGTAGACAGAGCTACATCAGCAAGAGAGCATCTCCTGCTGACATAGCTACTGCCTCTCAGAGAGGTGGATTAACTAAATTGACAGGAGAGCTCTCTCCCATTGGCTTAGAGCATCTTCCTTAAAGTGCAGCATCTGCACCAATGCAGCATTTTAGGGGTAGACTTGCCCTTAGTCAGGATAAAGCACATCTGCAGCCCCCAGCCCAACTGCAATGTACAAGCAGTGCTTATTCCTTTCATTCTCTCCTTGGTTGGTTTCTTTGTTTAGCCACCTTGCTCGGCCACCCTTCAAAAAAAAAAATCCTGGAAATTGAACGTAAAGGTTTATATTAGGGCAACACTAAGGTTGAGAAATCAAACTCCCAGATGTCAGGAAACTCCTCAATGTAACGATGCTAGCACAACTTTGACCTTCATTTTACATGCTTAGCCACATGTTCAAAAGCTGAACCCCATTTTTGCATCCGCATTTGTTTGGCATAAAAAATGCTACCACTTAGATGCCTAAATGATTAAATTGTGGACTCAGATACTTAGACATGGAAGTGACAGAAATTGCACCTGCTAATAATCACCAGTACAAAAATAAATAGTGATAAGATCAGGAAATGTCAGGCTGAAAATTTGGCCCATGGCATGTAGAAATTTCTACTGTTTTCCTTATTAATTGTAAAACAACATACAGAGATTAAGCCACACAGAGGAACCTATACTGTAAAGTTCACACCACATGCAGTGTGGCTAGGTTAATGCTGCAGTACAGACTTTAACAAGGGGGAATTTCCAGATTTTTAACCCCTTCATTCTTCAATCTTAACATTTCATTGACACTAATTTTTGCACTTAATAAATAAGCATCAAATTGAAATATCAGGAAAAACAACAAATCTCTCTTCCATCCTCCATAAATGAAACACACTATGGTCCTAAACTGCCACAGTGTGCAGCTTGGTTCTGACAGGCAGGCATCGCTATCCAGCCCTTCTCGCTTGGCTTTGGATAGTTTGAGCTGCCGATGCCAATCACTGAGCAAGAGGTGGCATCTGCCTGTCAATGGGTCTGTCTGTACGCGTCTATCTTCCAGGATATTTTTTTCATTTTTAAAGGTCAATTTGTTTAACCATAATCCAGCCAGCCAGCTCAGCTGCTAAGCCTGTTCCAAGGCACCATTTCCAGTAGAAAAATAAGACAATAGAAAAGGGGAAATTAAAAAAAAATAAAAATAAAAAAATAAACCACACAGAAGCATTAAACTCTGGCTTTGCCTCAGGCTACCCCCTGCTCAGGGACTGAAACAAGCTGATCATTCACTGCTGATATCAACAGATTTTTTTAATAGGCTTGTTGCTCTTTTGTTTTAATTGATTTTGTTGTTAATGTTAATATCACACGGTTTGTAATTTGTTGATGACTCAGTTACAGGCAGGGGTGGGCAGGAGCTCAAATATCTCTCCTCTCTTCATTGACAAATTCCTGTCCGGAGAATTTTCAGCAGCCTGCTTTCAAAATTAAGGCTTGAATCTTCTCAGTGGTAGACATCCAGGTCTTTTCCTTGCTACATAAAAGCTTCTTTCAAAAGAATTTGGGCCCTGATCCAGTAAAAAAAAACATATATATGTGCTCACTTAGTTCCATTGACTTCAGTGGGACTATGTACATACTTAAAATTTAAGCATGTGTTTTCACATGTTGTTAGATCAGGCCATTGGTGATTGTGGTAGGCTGTCTGCCCTGAAGACAGAACAGAACATGTACAAAATAGGCATCAGTACTGCATGCATGAGGGGTGCCTATCTTGGCCAGCACCCTGGGGGTTGAATCTGGGATCTTCAGAGATAAAGCATGAGCTGCAACAGCTTGAGCCAAGGGGCAAAGCTCATATCATTTGCAGATTGGGCAAGGGAACCTACAACATACACTCACCAGTGGGTTACACAAGCTTCCTGCAGGTGGTCCCTATCAACGCATTTCAGTGCTGTTCTGGAGGGTTAAGAGGATGTCCTATCAATGTTCAGCCACTCTGCAGAGATTGCCAATACAAACTAGCTATAGTGGTGATTTTTGCTGTGTGGAACAAGTTCACTAGGAACAGGCTCACCACCAAGCGTATCATCACACAGTCTGCTAAATTAGTCATCCTGATCAGTTACAGTGTTCCATCATGAACTGAGCAATTGCAACAGACATGGCCACGAAAAGTCAGCTGAATTTTTAAACAAATTGTGTTTGTGCCCATTCAATGTGAATATTTTAGCAAACTAGTTTACTAGCAAGAGCAATCACTAAAACAGAGAATTTAAAGTGAAAATTGCAGAATATTTTTAGAAATCATGCTTGAGAGTTATCTGTGACAGAGGCCTGGTCCGAACTGACATGCTCATCAAAGAATGTAAACATTATGCGACTTGCCTAGCCAATAAGAAAAAGCACAAATTGCAAATATTGAATAATCACAATTAGCTTCCTTTAATTATTATTTCTAGAAATTTGGCAAATACCTATGAATGATAAATAAGTTACAGAAAATGGTGATTCATTCACACACAAAATAAAGAGGCATTATGGATTGAATAAATCATTTTAATATTTTGCCCATCTCTAGATATTACCAATTACAGATGAATCATAGAATCATAGAATATCAGGGTTGGAAGGGACCCCAGAAGGTCATCTAGTCCAACCCCCTGCTCAAAGCAGGACCAAGTCCCAGTTAAATCATCCTAGCCAGGGCTTTGTCAAGCCTGACCTTAAAAACCTCTAAGGAAGGAGATTCTACCACCTCCCTAGGTAACGCATTCCAGTGTTTCACCACCCTCTTAGTGAAAAAGTTTTTCCTAATATCCAATCTAAACCTCCCCCATTGCAACTTGAGACCATTACTCCTCGTTCTGTCATCTGCTACCATTGAGAACAGTCTAGAGCCATCCTCTTTGAAACCCCCTTTCAGGTAGTTGAAAGCAGCTATCAAATCCCCCCTCATTCTTCTCTTCTGCAGACTAAACAATCCCAGCTCCCTCAGCCTCTCCTCGTAAGTCATGTGCTCTAGACCCCTAATCATTTTTGTTGCCCTTCGCTGTACTCTTTCCAATTTATCCACATCCTTCTTGTAGTGTGGGGCCCAAAACTGGACACAGTACTCCAGATGAGGCCTCACCAGTGTCGAATAGAGGGGAACGATCACGTCCCTCGATCTGCTCGCTATGCCCCTACTTATACATCCCAAAATGCCATTGGCCTTCTTGGCAACAAGGGCACACTGCTGACTCATATCCAGCTTCTCATCCACTGTCACCCCTAGGTCCTTTTCCGCAGAACTGCTGCCGAGCCATTCGGTCCCTAGTCTGTAGCGGTGCATTGGATTCTTCCATCCTAAGTGCAGGACCCTGCACTTATCCTTATTGAACCTCATTAGATTTCTTTTGGCCCAATCTTCCAATTTGTCTAGGTCCTTCTGTATCCTATCCCTCCCCTCCAGCGTATCTACCACTCCTCCCAGTTTAGTATCATCCGCAAATTTGCTGAGAGTGCAATCCACACCATCCTCCAGATCATTTATGAAGATATTGAACAAAACGGGCCCCAGGACCGACCCCTGGGGCACTCCACTTAACACCGGCTGCCAACTAGACATGGAGCCATTGATCACTACCCGTTGAGCCCGACAATCTAGCCAGCTTTCTACCCACCTTATAGTGCATTCATCCAGCCCATACTTCCTTAACTTGCTGACAAGAATGCTGTGGGAGACCGTGTCAAAAGCTTTGCTAAAGTCAAGAAACAATACATCCACTGCTTTCCCTTCATCCACAGAACCAGTAATCTCATCATAAAAGGCGATTAGATTAGTCAGGCATGACCTTCCCTTGGTGAATCCATGCTGACTGTTCCTGATCACTTTCCTCTCCTCTAAGTGCTTCAGGATTGATTCTTTGAGGACCTGCTCCATGATTTTTCCAGGGACTGAGGTGAGGCTGACCGGCCTGTAGTTCCCAGGATCCTCCTTCTTCCCTTTTTTAAAGATGGGCACTACATTAGCCTTTTTCCAGTCATCCGGGACTTCCCCCGTTCGCCACGAGTTTTCAAAGATAATGGCCAAGGGCTCTGCAATCACAGCCGCCAATTCCCTCAGCACTCTCGGATGCAATTCGTCCGGCCCCATGGACTTGTGCACGTCCAGCTTTTCTAAATAGTCCCTAACCACCTCTATCTCTACAGAGGGCTGGCCATCTCTTCCCCATTTTGTGATGCCCAGCACAGCAGTCTGGGAGCTGACCTTGTTAGTGAAAACAGAGGCAAAAAAAGCATTGAGTACATTAGCTTTTTCCACATCCTCTGTCACTAGCTTGCCTCCCTCATTCAGTAAGGGGCCCACACTTTCCTTGGCTTTCTTCTTGTTGCCAACATACCTGAAGAAACCCTTCTTGTTACTCTTGACATCTCTTGCTAGCTGCAGCTCCAGGTGCGATTTGGCCCTCCTGATATCTTTCCTACATGCCCGAGCAATATTTTTATACTCTTCCCTGGTCATATGTCCAACCTTCCACTTCTTGTAAGCTTCTTTTTTATGTTTAAGATCCGCTAAGATTTCACCATTAAGCCAAGCTGGTCGCCTGCCATATTTACTATTCTTTCGACTCATCGGGACGGTTTGTCCCTGTAACCTCAACAGGGATTCCTTGAAATACAGCCAGCTCTCCTGGACTCCCTTCCCTTTCATGTTAGTCCCCCAGGGGATCCTGGCCATCTGTTCCCTGAGGGAGTCAAAGTCTGCTTTCCTGAAGTCCAGGGTCCGTATCCTGCTGCTTACCTTTCTTCCCTGCGTCAGGATCCTGAACTCAACCAACTCATGGTCACTGCCTCCCAGATTCCCATCCACTTTTGCTTCCCCCACTAATTCTACCCGGTTTGTGAGCAGCAGGTCAAGAAAAGCGCTCCCCCTAGTTGGCTCCCCTAGCACTTGCACCAGGAAATTGTCCCCTACGCTTTCCAAAAACTTCCTGGATTGTCTATGCACCGCTGTATTGCTCTCCCAGCAGATATCAGGAAAATTAAAGTCACCCATGAGAATCAGGGCATGCGATCTAGTAGCTTCCGTGAGTTGCCGGAAGAAAGCCTCATCCACCTCATCCCCCTGGTCCGGTGGTCTATAGCAGACTCCCACCATGACATCACTCTTGTTGCACACACTTCTAAACTTAATCCAGAGACACTCAGGTTTTTCCACAGTTTCGTACCGGAGCTCTGAGCAGTCATACTGCTCCCTTACATACAGTGCTACTCCCCCACCTTTTCTGCCCTGCCTGTCCTTCCTGAACAGTTTATAACCATCCATGACTGTACTCCAGTCATGTGAGTTATCCCACCAAGTCTCTGTTATTCCAATCACGTCATAATTCCTTGACATCACCAGGACCTCCAGTTCTCCCTGCTTGTTTCCAAGGCTTTGTGCATTTGTATATAAGCACTTGAGATAACCTGTTGATCGCCCCTCATTCCCAGTATGAGGCAGGAGCCCTCCCCTCACAGACATTCCTGCCTGTGCTTCCTCCCGGTATCCCGCTTTCCCACTTACCTCAGGGCTTTGGTCTCCTTCCCCCGGTGAACCTAGTTTAAAGCCCTCCTCACTAGGTTAGCCAGCCTGCTGGCAAAGATGTTCTTCCCTCTCTTCGTAAGATGGAGCCCGTCTCTGCCCAGCACTCCTCCTTCATGGAACACCATCCCATGGTCAAAGAATCCAAAGCCTTCTCTCCGACACCACCTGCGTAGCCATTCGTTGACCTCCACGATTCGACGGTCCCTACCCAGGCCTTTTCCTTCCACGGGGAGGATGGACGAGAACACCACTTGCGCCTCCAACTCCTTTATCCTTCTTCCCAGAGCCACGTAGTCCGCAGTGATCCGCTCAAGGTCATTCTTGGCAGTATCATTGGTGCCCACGTGGAGAAGCAGGAAGGGGTAGCGATCCGAGGGCTTGATGAGTCTCGGCAGTCTCTCCGTCACATCACGAATCTTAGCCCCTGGCAAGCAGCAGACTTCTCGGTTTTCCCGGTCAGGGCGGCAGATAGATGACTCAGTCCCCCGGAGGAGAGAGTCCCCGACCACCACCATCCGCCTTCTCCTCTTGGGAGTGGTGGTCGTGGAACCCCCAACCTCAGGACATCGCATCTCATGCCTCCCAACCAGCGGAGTCTCCTTCTGCTTCCTCCCCCCAGACATATCATCTGGTCCACTCTCCGCATTGGTACCTGTGGAGAGAACATGAAAGCGGTTAGTTACCTGTGTCTGTGTTACTGGAACCCGGACATTCCGCTTACCTCTTCTGGAGGTCACATGTTGCCAAGCTTCTTCACTGGCCTCTTGGCCCCTCTGTGCAACCTGCTCTATATCTTTAGAGCTTTGTGCCCCTAGAAGGCTATCCTGAGTTTGGTCCAGAAAATCCTCAGTCTCTCGTATACAATGCAGGGTCGTTACCTGTTGCTCCAGACCTTCAATCTTCTCTTCCAATATGGAGACCAGCTTGCACTTTGTACAGACAAAGTCGCTTCTGTCCTGTGGAAGAAAGACAAACATGGCACATCCAGTGCAGGTCACAACAGCTGAACCCCCCCCTTCCATATCACCTACCTACTATGAGCTTCCTCAGAGACGTTGGCAAGATGTAAGCCTCACTGGGCTCACTCCAGGCGAACTCCCAGGCAAACTCCTGCTGTGAGCTGCTCTGCTGTCCCCGCTGCTCCGCTGCCGCTCAGCTGGTTCGCGAGGCTCTGGCTATTTTTAAACAGCCAGGCTTCCCTGGGGCAAACACACAGACACCCTAATGCCCGCCCCCTGCAGGCTAGCAGCCAATCAGACACTCACTCAGGCTCTCTCCCTGCCCTCCCAGCAAACACACGCTCGGATACTTCCTCAGCAAGCAAACACACACACTCGGATACTTACCAGTCCCAGGCAAACTCCTGCTGTGAGCTGCTCTGCTGTCCCCGCTGCTCAGCTGGTTCGCTGCCGCTCAGCTGGTTCGCGAGGCTCTGGCTATTTATGAGTTAATTGCATATTAAATAATCGGGGGCAGGGAAGGAAATAAATACCATGGCTGCTTATTGTTGCTAGTTTTTTACCAAATATTCTGGAAGCAAGGTGGCAGACCTGGGCCAATTTGGAATAGGAGAGGACAAATCTGTGTAATAGTGGTTAGAATAGGCCTGTATGGAAGAGAATGATATTCAGAACAGGTTTCAAGGTTCAAATATCAGGACCCCCAAATATGATCATCTCACTCCATCATTACCGCTGACTTGGGCTGATTGAAGCCAGTAGTATAGGTTGAGGCATCTAGTCAGATTCATGTTTGGTTTTCCTTCTCTTCTACAAATGTTTTGCCCTTTTTTCTCTCTTTTATCCTTTGTAAAAATCTATACTCTAGATCAAGTGGTTTTTTTGTGTGTTTGTTTTTTGGCAGCCAATTCATCTGCTTGTGTATTTTGCACTAGACTGAAATGAAAATAAAGTAACCTGTCTGAAAAATATGAACGTGTCTGTGGGCCAGAGAGAGATCTTGATGGACAGAGTTGTCTATCAGTATTATGTAATTAGTGAACTATTTTCCCCAGGTTGTTCTACTTTTTTTAGTCCTATTCATTAGCAGACTTACATCGCTCATTTTACATTCCAGAACTATTGCTCAAGGCAAATAACAAATGTGGCCCCAGAGAGAATGCTGACTGCCAAAATACTTGTATGTTACCTTCCTCGTCATTAAGCCATTCACTCTTCTCCCAGTCCGCTGTTTATGTCACTACTTGGATTTACTTAGCCTTTTCCTTTAGGAACCTGGCTGTCTAAGTCTTCCCTCCCTGATTCCCCATTTTTTAAAATTTTCTTTCATACCAACAAATGCTACATAGACAGATTCATTCATCTCTACCACCTTTCCTGGTGGAGCATACGTTTCTTTTCTTTGGAAGTCAGATTAACTATTCCTTATAACATGGTACAAAGAAGAAATGTGTGTTGGCGGCAAATTCTGCTGCTCTTAGCCTTCATTTCTGTCAACTGCATTAAGCCAATTTAACATGCTTAAACATGCCTTTTGTCAACAGCAACAAAAGCAAAACGCAGCTGAACTCTGGTTAATAAATCATCTTCTGGAGGTAGAGACTGGCTGAGAAATACGATGCCAGACAGTTACTGCAGCTATTCTTACACCAAGGGGGAAAAAAAAATGGAGAGTAAAAAAGTTCAACCAACTTTCTGTCATTTAAAGAAAGTACTCTGGAAGCAATAAACTGTAGCTGTTTAAAACACACACACACACACACACACACAGGATGCCTGAATATCACCTTTCATACTCACTGAATTCACTCATTCCTAATCAATCATATCCCATACTGAAAGAACTAATGGTCATTCGATTAAACCTTCGCCTCTTGATACTCTCTTCCTTTTCCCTTTGTTTATTGACATTGCTGCCTGTATTCAATCTAATTTAGGCTCCAATGGATCAGAGTGTGGATTAGAGCCCAAAGCACCTCGGGGCAAGGACTTGTCAATTTATTTGTCTGCAAAGTGCCATGAATGCCTGGGCTGCTGTATAAATTAAACTATAAATAATTACAATGGTAATTGATAGTGAATGCATTGTCGTAATAAGGTCAATTGCCAGTGTTGCCAACTTTCACATTATCATCGCAAGTCACATATTTGGTGGGGTGTTTTTTTGGCAAGGTTCCAGTACCTGGAGTTGAGTGAAGAATTGCTGCTTTAAAAAAAAAAAATAGAAGTAAGTTTCTAGCCCTCCCAGTTACAAAGCAAACACTGAAAACATGATCCTAAAGTTTCAAAAAATGAGTAAGCAAATAAAAAGTACCCAAGATTTTTTTTAAAATTATTTTAATTCCATTTGATGATTCTATAGGCCTCAGTTATGATTTTTGATTACTTGGGGTGGGCAACATAGTAATTTACCCCTGTGCAGAGGACAGGCACACAGTCTAGAAACTACTTAAGCCCAGATTCAGGGGCTAGAAAAGTAGTTAAAAGCTACTTTGGCCTCCCCTACTGCCCGTTCTCCACTGAGAGCAGCTTGGCTCAATCAGATCAGAGAATCTGGCCCATAATCTTTAGAAAGTCCAGTCCCCCGTATAACTCTCAAACCAATAACCATGAAATACACTTTCAGCACACCGTTACCTCTGTAACACACATTAATAATAATGTTCCACACTTCTCACCAAGGGCCATACTGTGCAAAATGAAGCAAATTAGAGTGAAAAATGAGGGGAAAATGCAAGTGGAATAAATATCATTTTACAGTGTCTATAATCTGTACCATGTATCCAAAAATAATTAGAACAATCAATCCATATTTAGAATATGGATAAAGCCAGTGCCAAAGGGTAAGGAAGAGATGAAAATTATTGTAACTGCCCCATTCTTGTCCCAAATAACCATGTGAGAGATGTACACAGAAGTTAGTCAGGGTAGGGAGCCATTACAGCTGAATCACAAACCCTACAGGGCAAGGGCTGTATGTGCTCCAACTATTTGCCTGGGACTGGTAAGTATCCGAGTGTGTGTGTTTGCTTGCTGAGGAAGTATCCGAGCGTGTGTTTGCTGGGAGGGCACGGAGAGAGCCTGAGTGAGTGTCTGATTGGCTGCTAGCCTGCAGGGGGCGGGCATTAGGGTGTCTGTGTGTTTGCGTCAGGGAAGCCTGGCTGTTTAAAAATAGCCAGAGCCTCGCGAACCAGCTGAGCAGCGGGGATAGCAGAGCAGCTCACAGCAGGAGTTTGCCTGGGAGTTCGCCTGGAGTGAGCCCAGTGAGGCTTACATCTTGCCAACGTCTCTGAGGAAGCTCATAGTAGGTAGGTGATATGGAAGGGGGGGGTTCAGCTGTTGTGACCTGCACTGGATGTGCCATGTTTGTCTTTCTTCCACAGGACAGAAGCGACTTTGTCTGTACAAAGTGCAAGCTGGTCTCCATATTGGAAGAGAAGATTGAAGGTCTGGAGCAACAGGTAACGACCCTGCGTTGTATACGAGAGACTGAGGATTTTCTGGACCACACTCAGGATAGCCTTCTAGGGGCACAAAGCTCTAAAGATATAGAGCAGGTTGCACAGAGGAGCCAAGAGGCCAGTGAAGAAGCTTGGCAACATGTGACCTCCAGAAGAGGTAAGCGGAATGTCCGGGTTCCAGTAACACAGACACAGGTAACTAACCGCTTTCATGTTCTCTCCACAGGTACCAATGCGGAGAGTGGACCAGATGATATGTCTGGGGGGAGAAAGCAGAAGGAGACTCCGCTGGTTGGGAGGCATGAGATGCGATGTCCTGAGGTTGGGGGTTCCATGACCACCACTCCCAAGAGGAGAAGGCGGGTGGTGGTGGTCGGGGACTCTCTCCTCCGGGGGACTGAGTCATCTATCTGCCGCCCTGACCGGGAAAACCGAGAAGTCTGCTGCTTGCCAGGGGCTAAGATTCGTGATGTGACGGAGAGACTGCCGAGACTCATCAAGCCCTCGGATCGCTACCCCTTCCTGCTTCTCCACGTGGGCACCAATGATACTGCCAAGAATGACCTTGAGCGGATCACTGCGGACTACGTGGCTCTGGGAAGAAGGATAAAGGAGTTGGAGGCGCAAGTGGTGTTCTCGTCCATCCTCCCCGTGGAAGGAAAAGGCCTGGGTAGGGACCGTCGAATCGTGGAGGTCAACGAATGGCTACGCAGGTGGTGTCGGAGAGAAGGCTTTGGATTCTTTGACCATGGGATGGTGTTCCATGAAGGAGGAGTGCTGGGCAGAGACGGGCTCCATCTTACGAAGAGAGGGAAGAACATCTTTGCCAGCAGGCTGGCTAACCTAGTGAGGAGGGCTTTAAACTAGGTTCACCGGGGGAAGGAGACCAAAGCCCTGAGGTAAGTGGGAAAGCGGGATACCGGGAGGAAGCACAGGCAGGAATGTCTGTGAGGGGAGGGCTCCTGCCTCATACTGGGAATGAGGGGCGATCAACAGGTTATCTCAAGTGCTTATATACAAATGCACAAAGCCTTGGAAACAAGCAGGGAGAACTGGAGGTCCTGGTGATGTCAAGGAATTATGACGTGATTGGAATAACAGAGACTTGGTGGGATAACTCACATGACTGGAGTACAGTCATGGATGGTTATAAACTGTTCAGGAAGGACAGGCAGGGCAGAAAAGGTGGGGGAGTAGCACTGTATGTAAGGGAGCAGTATGACTGCTCAGAGCTCCGGTACGAAACTGTGGAAAAACCTGAGTGTCTCTGGATTAAGTTTAGAAGTGTGTGCAACAAGAGTGATGTCATGGTGGGAGTCTGCTATAGACCACCGGACCAGGGGGATGAGGTGGATGAGGCTTTCTTCCGGCAACTCACGGAAGCTACTAGATCGCATGCCCTGATTCTCATGGGTGACTTTAATTTTCCTGATATCTGCTGGGAGAGCAATACAGCGGTGCATAGACAATCCAGGAAGTTTTTGGAAAGCGTAGGGGACAATTTCCTGGTGCAAGTGCTAGGGGAGCCAACTAGGGGGAGCGCTTTTCTTGACCTGCTGCTCACAAACCGGGTAGAATAAGTGGGGGAAGCAAAAGTGGATGGGAATCTGGGAAGCAGTGACCATGAGTTGGTTGAGTTCAGGATCCTGACGCAGGGAAGAAAGGTAAGCAACAGGATACGGACCCTGGACTTCAGGAAAGCAGACTTTGACTCCCTCAGGGAACAGATGGCCAGGATCCCCTGGGGGACTAACATGAAAGGGAAGGGAGTCCAGGAGAGCTGGCTGTATTTCAAGGAATCCCTGTTGAGGTTACAGGGACAAACCATCCCGATGAGTCGAAAGAATAGTAAATATGGCAGGCGACCAGCTTGGCTTAATGGTGAAATCCTAGCGGATCTTAAACATAAAAAAGAAGCTTACAAGAAGTGGAAGGTTGGACATATGACCAGGGAAGAGTATAAAAATATTGCTCGGGCATGTAGGAAAGATATCAGGAGGGCCAAATCGCACCTGGAGCTGCAGCTAGCAAGAGATGTCAAGAGTAACAAGAAGGGTTTCTTCAGGTATGTTGGCAACAAGAAGAAAGCCAAGGAAAGTGTGGGCCCCTTACTGAATGAGGGAGGCAAGCTAGTGACAGAGGATGTGGAAAAAGCTAATGTACTCAATGCTTTTTTTGCCTCTGTTTTCACTAACAAGGTCAGCTCCCAGACTGCTGTGCTGGGCATCACAAAATGGGGAAGAGATGGCCAGCCCTCTGTAGAGATAGAGGTGGTTAGGGACTATTTAGAAAAGCTGGACGTGCACAAGTCCATGGGGCCGGACGAATTGCATCCGAGAGTGCTGAGGGAATTGGCGGCTGTGATTGCAGAGCCCTTGGCCATTATCTTTGAAAACTCGTGGCGAACGGGGGAAGTCCCGGATGACTGGAAAAAGGCTAATGTAGTGCCCATCTTTAAAAAAGGGAAGAAGGAGGATCCTGGGAACTACAGGCCGGTCAGCCTCACCTCAGTCCCTGGAAAAATCATGGAGCAGGTCCTCAAAGAATCAATCCTGAAGCACTTAGAGGAGAGGAAAGTGATCAGGAACAGTCAGCATGGATTCACCAAGGGAAGGTCATGCCTGACTAATCTAATCGCCTTTTATGATGAGATTACTGGTTCTGTGGATGAAGGGAAAGCAGTGGATGTATTGTTTCTTGACTTTAGCAAAGCTTTTGACACGGTCTCCCACAGCATTCTTGTCAGCAAGTTAAGGAAGTATGGGCTGGATGAATGCACTATAAGGTGGGTAGAAAGCTGGCTAGATTGTCGGGCTCAACGGGTAGTGATCAATGGCTCCATGTCTAGTTGGCAGCCGGTGTCAAGTGGAGTGCCCCAGGGGTCGGTCCTGGGGCCCGTTTTGTTCAATATCTTCATAAATGATCTGGAGGATGGTGTGGATTGCACTCTCAGCAAATTTGCGGATGATACTAAACTGGGAGGAGTGGTAGATACGCTGGAGGGGAGGGATAGGATACAGAAGGACCTAGACAAATTGGAAGATTGGGCCAAAAGAAATCTAATGAGGTTCAATAAGGATAAGTGCAGGGTCCTGCACTTAGGATGGAAGAATCCAATGCACCGCTACAGACTAGGGACCGAATGGCTCGGCAGCAGTTCTGCGGAAAAGGACCTAGGGGTGACAGTGGATGAGAAGCTGGATATGAGTCAGCAGTGTGCCCTTGTTGCCAAGAAGGCCAATGGCATTTTGGGATGTATAAGTAGGGGCATAGCGAGCAGATCGAGGGACGTGATCGTTCCCCTCTATTCGACACTGGTGAGGCCTCATCTGGAGTACTGTGTCCAGTTTTGGGCCCCACACTACAAGAAGGATGTGGATAAATTGGAAAGAGTACAGCGAAGGGCAACAAAAATGATTAGGGGTCTAGAGCACATGACTTACGAGGAGAGGCTGAGGGAGCTGGGATTGTTTAGTCTGCAGAAGAGAAGAATGAGGGGGGATTTGATAGCTGCTTTCAACTACCTGAAAGGGGGTTTCAAAGAGGATGGCTCTAGACTGTTCTCAATGGTAGCAGATGACAGAACGAGGAGTAATGGTCTCAAGTTGCAATGGGGGAGGTTTAGATTGGATATTAGGAAAAACTTTTTCACTAAGAGGGTGGTGAAACACTGGAATGCGTTACCTAGGGAGGTGGTAGAATCTCCTTCCTTAGAGGTTTTTAAGGTCAGGCTTGACAAAGCCCTGGCTAAGATGATTTAACTGGGACTTGGTCCTGCTTTGAGCAGGGGGTTGGACTAGATGACCTTCTGGGGTCCCTTCCAACCCTGATATTCTATGATTCTATGATTCTATTAGCGTCATGGGAGCATCTAATACTGTGGGGTTCCCCCAGCAATGACAGTCACTCACAGAGGTCACAAAAAGAACAGCATTCCTTACACCCAATCTGGCTGGGATCATGAAGGTGAATTCAATGGAGTTACAACAACAGAGAAACACAAGCAGAGGTAACAGGGCTGACACAGCCCTCCACTGACAATGAAACTGTGTGAACCCCATCAGTAGAGCTAGCTGACATTTTCCAGATGAATAGTTTAGTCACCAAAAATCCAGTTTTGGGTTGACCAAAAGTACTCATGAATTTGGGTTAATTCTGGAGGACGGTTTCAGCAAAAAAAAGAAAAGAAAGAAAAAAATCTTTCAACTTTTTATTTTGAAACATTGCATTTCAGAATTGAGCTAGATTTATTTTAAAAGGGGGGTGGGGTAAAAAAATTGTTTTGGGTCACACCAAACATTTTGTTCGACCCAAAACACCAAACCAAAAAAAAAAAATCAGTTATTCACTCCACTCGCCCCATGATTTCTCCCGGGTCCCTCCGAGGCAATGACACTGTCACAAAGCCCTTCTCACTCAGGAATTCTTATGACTCTAGGCTGAGGCTCCCCACTCTCCTCTGGCCCTTTCCTACTCAGAGCCTCACCTCTCCTAGCCAAAAGCCACCTTACTCAGGTCCATCCTTACTTTGGCAGATTCCAGTGGCTTCCCTGCTCCCCTCCAGACCAGAGATGTTGCCCAGCCTCCCCAGACAGCTCGTATCTTTTGTTTCACTCACAAAGTGATCTGATTGGCTGAGGAAAAGGACTCAGCTGTCTATTAAGTGTCAGCCTCTGATAAGTCCCAAAGCTGCTGCAGCTGAGCCCCTGATGGAAAGAGATCATTATTTTGTGCTGTTTGGAGCTGGTCTAGCAGCTCCAGATGATGAAACAATCCTTCCCACCTTACATTTTGCTGGCTATACAGATAGGACATGAAATGGCTCCAGTGCATTGTTAGCACAGATAACTGAACTGGTTTCCAGTAAATCCACAGGACTGCATTGTACCCATGCTGTGGATTACCTAAACTGTGCCAACTACTTGGGGTCACATTGTATCTTTGCAGGTTACTTTGCTGCATTCCTGATATGTGCTACATCCCCGATATGTGCTACATCCCCTTGTGAGGATTTTAGGCCGTGTCTCTTGACCATTCTGTACTAAATCTGCCTCCCAAAACAGGTCCTGTTCTCTCAGCGGAAAGAAGGGTACCGTAACGCACGTGGACAACAGAAGCGTTATAAGGACTTGCAGCAGAACAATCTAATGTAATGTTGACATTAATACTTGGGAGACACTTGCCCAGGATCGTTTAAAATAGAGTGAAGTCCTACATGATGGTCCCCTGCATTTTGAACTTGCTTGCCAACAAGCCAAAGAGGACAAGAGGTGCAGGAGGAAGGACAGACTGGTCTCCAATCATGGTCAACAGTCTCCTGCTGAGCCTGAAAACATCTGCCCTCATTGTAATAGAACTTGTGGTTCAAGGATTGGCCTTATTAGCCAGCCGAGGACCCATAACTCCCATGGAAGATGATCATACTCGGTAATGAGTGATCATCCATCATCATCATCACTAAACCTGCTCTCCTTCTGGGGTTACGATGCATCATGTCTCGCAAAGGTTCTAAGCAGTGGAAACTTTGTATTCACTCTTCCCCTTCCACAAGTTGGCCCTATACATTTACCATTTGGCCTCTACATTAACAAGTGAAAAGCAGATTGTAAGGTAAGGTTTTAAAGAGTGCCAAATCAGTCTATATTAAATATATTCATTTCTGAAGTCCCACAATGCTGATTGGATAAAAGTTTGTATTTTAAAAAAGGAAGCATCAAAAGAAAAGGATTTTGGTTTCATCTGCATGTGAAACCACTTGCATCTCTAGCTGCAGATTTTCCCCTCAGCTGGTCCCTTTGCAGTTTGGAACAAAATTAAAAATGAGAAAATAACGTGAGCACTGATAAAAAGAAAAAGAGAGTCAAGACATTTAATAATCTGCAAGCTCAAGGCTTTTTCATGAATCATATCTCCTCTTGTATATACAGCACTTTCACGTATTTAATCCTGGGAGAAAAGTGTGTTTTTCCCTGCAGTTTGCCATTCCCTTTTTAAGTGTATCACAACTGCACCACAGAAATTATTGGTGCTACAAAACTGAGATTCCAAGCAGGGCAATTACTTTGGTACCTACCTGCTGTACCTGAGGGAACAACAATTCACACCAGTAAATCAGCATTTCTAGAGATGAATTTGAAAGCCCTGTCACCAAGGAAGCAGAACTTGGAGACGATGATTTATAGGGGAGGTTCACCTACCAGCTGGGGGGAGAGGTGCTTATATATGATAAAAATCAGATGAATTAGAGCTACATATGATATTACTGGCCCAGTTTCCAATCAATGCTCACAAAGCTTTTGGTATAGCTTAGGAGAAAGGTTTGAAAGGTTTGAAATATGGTTTTACACACCTCTGTGCTTCCATCTTTCTGGGGCACTGTGCACCAGGCTGGTCCAATGTAAACCAGAGCAGGTTTACGTCTGGGAGCTGGGGATTCAGCAGAGTTAAGAGTGCCCCAGCCAAGCCCACTTTTCTTCTGTGGCCAGTAGTGGGAGTTAGCATAGTAGCTACTGTGCCTCCATGATCAGGAATCCTCCAGTGACCAGATACACCAGGTTTAAAGTGTCTTTGAGAAACTGGCCCAATAGTTCAGACAGTCCATTCTCCCAGCCAATACCACCTTTTCTCTTCCAGTACATCCTAATGTAATTGAACCAATTTAGTTTTAAATGACTTTAGCAACAGGATTCAGTCAGTCCCAGCTTTTAGCAGATGACAGAACGAGGAGTAATGGTCTCAAGTTGCAATGGGGGAGGTTTAGATTGGATATTAGGAAAAACTTTTTCACTAAGAGGGTGGTGAAACACTGGAATGCGTTACCTAGGGAGGTGGTAGAATCTCCTTCCTTAGAGGTTTTTAAGGTCAGGCTTGACAAAGCCCTGGCTGGGATGATTTAACTGGGACTTAGTCCTGCTTTGAGCAGGGGGTTGGACTAGATGACCTTCTGGGGTCCCTTCCAACCCTGATATTCTATGATTCTATGATTCTATGATCCCCCCACCCCTGCCCCACAGTTCATTAAGTGACCATTGCCCAGTTGTACATCACTCATTCAACATGGAGCTGTCTGTCAATATGTGCTCCAGAGATGCCCCAAAATGACCTACAGCTTCATAGTTTAGCAGGCAGGTGTCTGAAATACACTGGTATATGCTTGTCCACAGTACCCACCTGAAGCGTGCATGATTATGGACACTGTGATCCATCCACATCATTTTTACGTGATAAAGGAAAACATACAAATGAGGAGAGAGGCAGACACGTTTCTAGGTCTTACACGCTGTACTCAGACAGATCTCATTTAACAATGCAAACTTGCATAAAGGGTTAGAAGACGCTGCAGAGGATGTTACTGCAGCAGAGAGACCCCAGTAAGCCATGTGTCATCAAGTTACAGCCTGTGCAGCTCACAGGGATCAGTTTACTTTGGTTTCTGATAAAAAAAAATGATAATCACTATGTCAGCCCAATGTCGCATGATTCATATACAGTCTCTGATCTATAGAGCACTTTATGAGCTACACACAGACAGTATGTGTGTACTGATGCATTATGTGGTCTGAAGGGCAACGGCTACAAATGCTGACACCATTTCCAAGGCTGAAGTTCAGCTGCACTTCAGAGTGATTTCTTAGCCATGTCTGTAAGGACTACGCATACGAAGATCACCATAGGAGGACAGCGCCATTTAGTTTCCCTCTCCCCACCCCTTGCAAAACACAATCCAGGATTCATTGGGCAATTAGAAAAACAAAACCTCCCCTTACACTGCTGTAGAGTCTGGGGCTTATTGATATTGTTCAACATTAATTGAGATCAAAGCTGGAATGGCAAGGAGCTATTTTACGATGCCTGTCCTATGTCAAAAAGAAAAGGAGTACTTGTGGCACCTTAGAGACTAACAAATTTATTAGAGCATAAGCTTTCGTGAGCTACAGCTCACTTCATCGGATGCAATGCTTTGCAAAAGCTTATGCTCTAATAAATTTGTTAGTCTCTAAGGTGCCACAAGTACTCCTTTTCTTTTTGCGAATACAGACTAACACAGCTGCTACTCTGAAACCTGTCCTATGTCAGTCAGGGAAGGTTAGGATAGATGGACATTTCATGTTCTCAGCTCTAAAATCCAGCCTTTGATGTCCACATTTAATTAGGGTTACTCTATAGTCAGTTGCCTGCCTAGCCTAAAGGACATGTATTGGGATGGCAGCACATTGGCCAAGAAATCATCTACTGGTTTGGCTAACGAACAGCTGGATTTGTGTGGGTAGTCTAGACAACACTACATTAGGTGCCATATTTCCTGCAGGAAGTACTCATGCTGTGACTAAAATGCCACACTGACAACATATTCTCATTAGATTATGCCACACCAGTAGACACTAATGTGCCAAAAATACAATAGCTGAACAGTCATGAACTCTTGGGTCAACCAATTACACAAGTTCTGATTGCAGAGAGCACTTGGGAAGCCCATGAAAAATGTCATTATAGTGACAGACAGGGAAAGCATTGGACACAGACCCATGACAGGCTGTCTAATATGTTCAAAGATGATGCAAGATAATATAAAAACCCCAAACAGAAGTTGTACGCTTATTCTGAGAGGAGGACAAAAGGCCAAAAACATACAATTCCAGCTGGTCCCCACACTTGATATTATGTTCATCATTTAGGAAGAAAGGGCATGGAAAAGGAGGTAGAATTTTGAATATACTAGCTCTGAATGATATCTTCACTACTGATTGTGTGGTCATGAGCCAGACTAAGAGCACAAAAGGATTGCCTTTCTGTTAGCCACAGCCAAGCAATCAATGCAAGTGTATCATCACAGTGTCACAACCCTTATGATTCAAAGCCTGTTAGCAGAGCTCTCTGAGGCATTTACAGCAAACCTATATTTTCTTTTGAAGGGTGATTAACAAATCCACTACAGTCTGTCTCCATGCTTCTGCTGAGCAACTTGTCTTCCTCAGCACACACGCTCAATTCAAGTATCAGTACTATATCTATGGGGCACATGTCAAGGTAGCTTAGGAATGAAGATGTAGCCAAAGGAAAAGTAATATCCTGGGTTTCTGAATCAGGATGTGGGTTTGTGGCAGCAGAGTGCCCAGACATCCTTGTAGTCTCTGCACTAGTAATGTGATTTTTGCTGGAAAGTGTCACATTTTTTCAGCTGAGGTTACTCTGTGCACATCCTTACTGACTGGAGGTAAAGGAATTTGGTGGATATTCTGGTCCTGGCACATGTCCGGTGTTATTGGAATCATTGTCCCTAACTAACCTTTCATTTTGATCTCCATCTCTGTCAAAGAATTATGTATTTCCCCTCATCCTGTTTAGCTGATGTATGTATTTGTGAAGAACATCATGTTCCTTTGGTAGTGCCGATCAGGGAATATTTGCAGGTACTTCTAGAAAGCAGGAACCCTCACAAATAATAAGAAGAAATAAAAGATAATTGGTCTGCAATTTTCATTCAAGATAAGATTTTCAAAAGTGACTTAGCAGTTGAGTACTCAACATGAGAGGTGTTCATATCTGGGATTTAGATGTAGGTCCATCTCTGTTGGAGACATAAAACTATACACCTTTATTCCAAGGGAAAAAGCAACACTTCAAAGGGCACTAATCTATACTGCCATCTGCGTTCACAGTTCCCATTGCCCTCAGTGGGAGGTCCACATGCAGAACAATCACAGAATATGCCATAGAGGGTCTGGAGAAGAGAACTTTGCCTCTACCGTCTATTAAATGTCTAATGAAATGTTGAGCATAAAATTTTGCTTTCCTGTTGATTGTACCACTCTGTAATGGTTCATATATACCCTAACTGTTCCACAGAACTCCATATCCACAGCAACATGCAGTTTAACTTTTCAACAAATACAGTAATTATATTCATATTTTCAACTATATTATAACAGTACTGACCTCCAGGTCCAGCATTATTTCCTGGCTTGCTTAAAGGTCTGGTCCCCTACCTTGGGTTTTGATCTTTTCCAGCTGGTCATTATATACCAGGAAATGGCCTTCCTCCTCAGTCCTTGTTGCTTAAATGGAAAATGGATTGATATTAAAAAACAAGCCCCCTCTCTCAAGTAAAAGACTAGGGGGCAGTTCCTCAATGGATGACTTCAATAGAGAAATGGCGATTTATATCAACTGAGGTTCTAATGCCATTCACATTTGCTGCTTCCAGTGACAAACCTCAACAAAACTAAGGCAAGTGTTAAACGGTACACAGAATAAATGTCCAAAGGGTACATCTCATCTTTGTGCACATGCAAAATTTTCACCCATGTTAATTTGCATGCCAAGTCACTGAATGTGTGTCCCCAAATTGGTCAACTAGGCCTGTCATGATCATGTGTGTGTTTTTAAAAAGCCCTTTAAAAAAAAAAAGCAAGCAGCATATATCTTCCTGGTTTTTTTGTTTTTGTTTTTTTTTTATGGTGAGATGTGACAGGGCGGTCACAATCATAGTGCTTTACAACTACTATTGTATATTAATTGATAAACACCAATACTGCTACAAGACATAGACCAAGAAAGAACCTGCTTCAAGTGCTTAAAATCTAGAAAAGAAACAAAGACAAACATGTACTGGCAGGCCCAGGTGAAGAAGTTACTTTAGATCAGTGGCTCTCAACCTTTCCAGACTAACGTACCCCTTTCAAGAGGCTGACTTGTCTTGCATACCGCCTAAGTTTCATCTCACTTAAAAACTACTTGCTTACAAAAGTGTCACAGCACCCTATTACTTAAAAATTGCTCACTTTCCCATTTTTACCATATAATTATAAAATAATCCAAATGGAATATAAATATTGTACTTACATTTCAATGTGTAGTATATAGAGCAGGATAAACAAGTCATGGTATGAAATTTTAGTTTGTATGGACTTCGCTAGTGCTTTTTATGTAGCCGGTTGTAAAATTAGGCAAATATCTAGATGAGCTGATGTACCCCCGGAAGACCTCTGCATACCCCCAGAGGTATACATGCAACGTTTTGAGAACCACTGTTTTAGATCACATAAAAAAATGTTTCTTTTTTTCTGTTGTGAATGTTGTGGTTGAAGTGGGTCTGAGGGAGGCTTTTAAATGAGATAATAGCGAGGCCTGGGGCACTGGGATTTTGAGTACATTCATGTTTACACTAACTGTCAGAGTTAAGCCTATTTATTTGAAAATTGTAATTTGTTTCTTTACAGCAATTCTCAAAACCTCTTTTGCTAGAACAGACTTGAAAAACTGCCCTCTAGGTCATACTGTCATAACCCTACACCCATTTCCATCTCTCTGCGCTGTATAAATTCATGTGGCCACACCTCATTTATTTTAACATTCCGACCTTTTTTTCTCTCCAGTTGACCTCTGAATAATTTCAGTCAGGCTAAATCATTGCATTGAAACTGCCTTGGAGTCATAAACAATGATCTCCTGGGTTCTGCTGTGTCTCTGACCTTTTCTGGACATCATAGTTGTAATTTATATACCTAACCACAAACTCCCACTGCAGTCTCATGAATCCTCATTGGTTAAGCATTACTGTCTCTTGAATTGAGGTCCCAGCCACCTGGCAAGTTACAATAGATATCCTGCAACTGAAACAGTTTCCGTTCATTTCTTCACCAGGGTTCCTCAGATCTCTCTCTCTCATGCTGATTGCTACTACTGTGAGAAACATGACCGATAGCACAGAATAGGAATCAAACAGATGTTCAGAGCAATTTCCAAATCATCTTATAGAATATGATACTCTTTCCAGAGATTTTAACCATCATATGGAATTTAATATCTCAGGTAGGGAATTCTGTGGGTAGGTTTATGAATTATATAGAAAGATTATAATACTTCTCAATAAAATTTTAATAGGAATTTTCCAGAGAGATTTGGAGAGAAGAGAGTTGTTCTGATGTTAAGTTTGCAACAGCATTGCACTACAAAAGAAATGTTGCCATCCCACTATAGTCATTAAGAAAAGGCTTCCCAGGCTACAAACTGATGAACAAGTAGTATGATTGGAGGATATGTTTGGTGTTAAACTTGGGATGAATTGTCAAGCCATTTTGGAGATATGGAAATATAAAACTTTCAGAGTTTTCTTTAATTGGCAAATTCTTACTATGTATTTGATCACATTGCATCTCCACACCGGTAAGGCCTAGAAACTAAATTAGTTTTGCTTTGATTTCAATAACACTTTCATTTTGAAGAGCTAGATCACCATATCTTGGAACTTCTAAAATGGAAACATCAGAACACAGCAGTCATGTCACAAAATTGTGAAGTTACAAGTAATAATTCTTGCATAACAAAAGAGGTTCATAAATGACATGTCAGGTTTGGCAATTTCATATAGCCATTGTTTGGTTTCAGAATACCACTAGAATTTCTAAGGTACATACTGTAGCAGGCATATCTTAAAAGTCAAGCAGTTTATACCATTATCCCAGTTTTGACCATCCCCACATATATAATATAGATTTTTATATACCAAAGGTCAATCCATGCAAAAATTGTGTTGTTTTTAAGATACAGGAGTGGGGAAGGAATTTAGTTAGCAAAAAATTTTTTGGAGAAGCCACAGAACTGCTCGCTAAAACCACTGTTGGATATGCTGTGCTGTACCTTTAGCTAGAACAACATAAAAACAATTGCCAAACAAAAAACTTCACTAATCTGGAGCTAGTGTCCTTACTATGTATGAATAAAAAATGTGTCTGGGGTTTCAAATGTCCATAGTAAATAGCATCACACTCGAGCATCCTGCCTTCCCAAAATACTCAGTCACCCCACAGAGAGGAATTGGCTGCAATTGGACATTCTAGCCTAAACCATATTGGAGATGTGCTTTTCCAAAAGAAATGTTAGAGACTTCACAAAGAGGAAAATCTTTTGAACTTCCATGTTTTAAAAACAGCATGTCCAATTCCACTCAAATTTGTCCCCAAAATATTCTCACCTAGAAGAGGATTGTAAATAAGAAATTTGAGGTGGATTGAGTTCAGTGGCATATATATGATACGATACCAGGGATGAATTTGGTCCTAAGTCATCATCATTTTGGCAGCATAACGTATTCCATCCTCCACAGGGCTTTGAAATAAGGATTTTCAATTGCATTTTCACTACATTTCTATTCAAATAAATTTTGAAATCTAGACAAGATCTTCCTATCTGCTAAAGAATCCAGCACACTCTCTGCATTGTGTGTTCTTTATACCATTAATGGTACATAGATTTGCTGACGGATGGTGTCCTCATATCCTCCTCAAATTTCTGCTCATCAGGCTCCCGCTGGAAGTGGGTCCTGCCTATACCTGTCTGACATGTGAATCATGCAAAATCCTTTGAGGGGGATTTTTTTTTAAATCTCTACTCACTTCTGATTAAACAGACAAAGATTCCTGACAAACATGTGTTCACCTGCCCAATGGTGATTTTGAGATAATTTTACTCACTCTTAAAGGGCTTCTATAATTTCTCAATTCAGTGGTAGTTACTAAATGAATTTGCAGTGAAAAGTGTACATAAGTTTTTCAAAAGCAGAAAAATAATGTTTTTTCATTAAAGACCCAATGATGCCAGATTTGCTAATAGCGAGTGGTACCTTTCTATATGTGTAGCCCTATTGAAAACAATGGAACTGTGTGTAGAGTAAGATATTATTCCAGGTGAGTAAGGGGAGCATAACTGGGCCCTAAATCAATTGGTGATCTGGTGATCTCTGACAGCCATTAACTTTTGATCTGGTAAGCTCAAAATAAATGTTTTTTTTTTAAAAATCACAATGATTTTCTTAATGGATAACAAAAAATGTTTAAAATTAACCAAAAGCTAAAATGTAAACTGGAGGCAAATCACTTATGTGGCACTTCCATTATGAAAAGCTAAAGCCAACAATGAAAGAAGTTCCCCCCCATTCTTTGGATGAGCAGCTACCTGATATCATCCAGCTCTGCACACTTCAACATTTTATTATTCTAGCCCATGGTTTTCCCTTTTCAGCACTTACTGTTGCCACACTTCATCCTGCTCAAGGGAAGCGGCAGAAATGGGCTGCTGAATGGCAACATTTTGATCCAAATTTCCCCAAGTTCAGGCTGTGCAGATTCAGAATTCTGGTTTGGCCTCTTATAGAAACAGGAGCTAGTGTTCAGAGGAATGTTCAGAGGAATGTTTAATGTTTAATGTTCAGAGGAATATCTGAATGTCCCCAAAATTTAGAGAGATTTGATTCCAGGATTTTGGTTTAGGCTCAGAGCTATTAGAGAAGTAAAACATTGCAGATGTTACCATGAGGAGAAAGAAATAATACAAGCGGAATTTACAGACGTTGGAAGGACAAACATAGACATGCACCAATGGCAATACGCAGCTGGACTTGATTTTCAGTGGATCTCAAACCTGGTTTCCATTTATGCATGAGCCACTTTGTTCTAACAGAGTCCAACATGCAGAGTTTTGGTGCACAGAACCCATGTGGCTTTTGCATGGAATTCCTTTACTGCCTGTGGACATAGATGTTTTTGTGCTAGACATGAGCTTAGGCAAAGTTGTGTACACACAAGTGGAAGCTTCCACCTTGGGGCCAGGGGGTAACCAGAATCCATATCTATCTCAGTCTACTTTATAGTCAGCTAGACTTTAAAAAAAAAAGAGAGAGAGAGTCAGCAAACTAAGGTTTCCTATTATTGAGTCATTTAAACACTGAACATCTTTCTACTCTCTTTCTGTAATGGCATCAAATCCCTGCGAATTGTGTCACATCCATCCAATTGCCCTACAAATTACCTATTGTATCTTTACAACACAATGCACAAGAGAGACATGGAACATCCAAAGGACTGTACCTCAGAGCGCAAAATATTAGTTAATATCTTCTGCCTTTAATTCAGTTTGAACCTTTTCATAAGGAGATCAAGGTTAAACAAACTCCTCTAGAGTCAACTTCTTTTCTTTACATTCCTCTCCCCACCCACCCACTAAATTATACCTTTTGTGTTTCTCTTTATCCCAGTGCAAGGCATCTAGGGAAATTTATACCAGTGTAAATGTGAAAAGCCTTAATCAAGGACTTTTTTTTATAAAATCTTTTTTGTAATTTAAGAACAGTTTAACTTTCTTAACCTTTCCTCATAATTGAAATATTTTCAGTACCAGCCTATTTCTCCCCATTCATAACCCTGGGGTAATATCCAGTGCTCTGTGCTTCATGTCCCAATGAAATCTCTTCTCTTCTAATCCAAGTCTAATTAGAATTCATAAATGGCACTAATTTCCTTCCAAAGTAATATAAACACAAGGCTAGGCACTACATCTTGATCCTTTATTCCAAAGCATTGCAAAAATATTATAGTATTGTCTGTCCAAGTTTTGGAACAAATTAAAAAATTAAGCAGTAATGAGCCACCCGAACCAGATTATGTTCATTCATGAGTTCTGAAGGAACTCGTATGTGAAACTGCACAACTACTAACTGTGGTATGGAACCTATTGCTTAAATCAGCCTCTGTACCAGATACTAACAAATAGCTAATGTGATGCCTATTTTTTTTTAAAAGGCTGAGAGGTGATCCTGGCAATTACAGGCTGGTGAGCCTAACCTCAGTACCATGCAAATCGGTTGAAACTAGAGTAAAGAACAGAATTATCAGACACATAGATGAAAACGATTTGTTGGGGGAAAGAGTCAACAAGGCTTATCTTAAGGGAAATCATGCCTCACCAATCAATTAGAATTCTTTGAGGCTGCCAGCAAGCCTGTAGACAAGGGTGATGGGATCTCATCAAAGGATCTTAAGCTAAGTAAGCAGTAATGGGATAAGAGAGAAGGTGCTTTCGTGGATCAGTAACTGGTTAAAAAGACAGGAAGAAGAGGATAGGAATGAATGGTCAGTTTTGACAGTGAAGAAATGTAAACAACAACAGGATCTGTACTGAGACCAGTGCTGTTCAAGACATTCATAAATGATCTGGAAAAAAGAGTAAACAGTGAGGTAGCAAAGTTGGCAGATGATACAAAGTTACTCAAAATAATTAGGTCCAAAGCTGACTGTGAAGATTTACAAAGGGATCTTCCAAAACTGGGCAACACAAAGGCAGATTGAAATTCAAGGTTGATAAATGCAAAATAATGCACATTGGAAAACAATTCTGACTATACATACAAAATGATGGGGTCTAGTTTAGCTGTTACACCCAAGAAAGAGATTTTGGAATCATGAATAGTTCTCTGAAAACATCTGCTCCTTGTGCAGCAGCAGACAATAAGCTAATAGAGCGTTGGGAACCATTAGAAAAGGGATAGTCAATAAGACAGAAAAAATCTTAATGGCACTATATAAATCCATTATACGTCCACAACTTGAATACTCAAAAAGAAAAGGAGTACTTGTGGCACCTTAGAGACTAACAAATTTATTTGAGCATAAGCTTTCGTGAGCTACAGCATCCGATGAAGTGAGCTGTAACTCACAAAAGCTTATGCTCAAATAATTTGTTAGTCTCTAAGGTGCCACAAGTACTCCTTTTCTTTTTCCAAATACAGACTAACACGGCTGCTACTCTGAAACTTGAATACTGTGTGCAGTTCTGATCACCCCATCTCAAAAAAAAGCTATATTAGAAGTGGAAAAAACACAGAGAAGGGCAACAAAAATTATTAGGGGAATGGAATAGATTCCATATGAGGAAAGAGTAAAAACACCAGGACTATTCAGCTTAGTTCTATAAAACCATGAATGGTGTAGAGAAAGTTAATAAGAAAGTGTTATTTACCCCTTCACACAAGACAAGAATCAGCTGTCACCCAATGAAATTCATAGGCAGCAGTTTAAAACAAACGTAAGGAACTACTTCTTCATGCAATGCCATGTCAACCTGTGAAATGCATAGTCAGGGAATATTGTCAAGGCCAGAAGTGTAACTGGGTTCAAAAAATAATTAGATCAGTTCATGAAAAATAGATCCATCAATGGCTATTAGCCAAGATGGTCAGGGATGCAACCCCATTCATCGGGTGTCCCAAAACCTCCAACTGCCAGAAGCTGTGATTGGATAACAGTAGGTGAATCATTTGATAAATTGCCCCATTCTGTTCACTCCTTCTGAAGCCACTGTGGAAAGACAGGATACTAGGCTAGATCACTCTGACCCAGTATGGCCATTCTTATCAGGGGTGAAAGTAACATAAAAGGCTTACCAGTATGGAAGGGACGGGGCCTCGGGCCGAAGCCGTGGTTGTCATCTCCCCCAGCCAGCCCATCTGCGCTGCCTGGCCCATGCTGCTCAGGGCTCCGGTGGTGATTTAAAGTGTATATGTTTGTAGGTATGTGGAAATAGACAAGCGGTAGTGGCAGCAGCCGGGAGCCCTGGGCCCTTTTAAATTGCCAGCCCCTGGGGCAGCTGCCCCTTTTGCCCCTCCCCATCGGTGGCCCTACCGGTAGGGTCCCTACCGACAGGGCCACCAACGGCGTGGGAAAAAGGGGCAGCGACGTTAAAGCGCTGCCGCAGTAACGCTTTAACTTCGGCTGCGTATGGGCCGGTACTGGCGGGAACTTCTTACCGGTATGCCATACTGGCCTACTTTCACCCCTGATTCATATGTTCTTAGCCCACAGGCCCTAGTTTGAAGGTACTAAAACAATACGAAGCAGTTAGGGGGAAAGCTGAAGGTGTGAAAATGCAGCAAAGAAAGTGTGCTAGACATTAGGGAGGAGGAAGTGGATTAGGAACCGAGTAAGGCTTCCTCAAATTTGTTAGGATTATGCATAGGGCTTCTGATTTTTGGTTCAAAGTGATCAACACCGCTGATACAAAAGCAATTAAATCAATGTTTATCCAATAAACACCAGAAAAGGTTATTTGTATTTAAGTGCTTGTCTACGTCCACATACCCACAAACATACACCACTCATTACAGTATATAGAAAGAGAAAGTCCCCCAAAATGTAATTTTTGGACATCTACATAAAACACAAATTGCTAAAAATAAATCCCAAAACACAGAAGCCCTAATTATGGATTAAGGCCCAGATCCTCAAAGATATTTAGGCGCCTAACTCCATTGAAATCAGGGAGTTATATGCCTAAATACCTTTGAGTTTAAAGCCCTGATTCAGCAAAGCACTTAATGACATGCTTAACTTTCAGCATCTGCTTAAGTCCATCCCTATTCAGCACAGCACTTAAACATGTGCTTAATTTTAAGCATATGCTTTAAGTTCTTTGCTGAACAGGAATGGACAAACATAATTTTAAGCATTAAACTTGTGCTAAACTGTTTTGCTGAATTGAGGCCTAGAACTGCGGGAAAAACAGGGCTAGGTATGCTCAATCCCCTATTTTCCTTATTTCAAGCAGCACTAATTAGAAATGGAAGTATATCATATACACCTGTGACCTACCACTGAGGCTACCACCAAGTTGGGGAAAAAGGACAACGGTGAAGAAAGGACATGAGAGGGTTTCAGGGTAACCTTGATGAAAATATACCAGTACGCATTGCCACAGATATTCTAAACTCTCCAAAAAGTAATTAATATCAAAGGGACATTTCCAACTCCTGTTAATATCTGCATACATCAAATGGCAGTAAGTCCTAGAAAACTGAAAAAAAACGGAAGGAGTGGCCGGCCATTCCTTCCTGCTCTACTGACCTTCAGAGAACAAGTGCATAGCAATTACCTAATTAGGCAACGCACAGCCAGACATCTCAGAACTTTTTATATTTTTTATTTAGAGACAGAAAACCTAAGGAAGGAAAAGCTGAAATTGCTAACCTCTTGCCAAGCTCACGAGCTATGCTCCACTGATGGGAGGGAACATGGCTGGACCTGCTACAGGTTCATTTCCACAGTAAGCAGCAATTATGGCTGGATTTTCAAAAGGGGCCAATGAGATTTAGACACATCTCCTGTTAACTTCCAAAGAGATTTGGGTGCCTGACTCCCTTAGGTCCTTTTGAAAAGTCTATATGGATCTGTTTACATCATTAATGCCATTTTTACAATGCAGGCATTTGTCATCACTATTGACATGGACATGAATATTCTTATTTGCCAAGAATTTTCTGTCCAAAACCATAGGTTTTACCCACATAGTTATTTGGCTACACCTTAATATTTGAAAAAGAGAGGGTGAATGGATGTGTCAGAGAATTGACAAAGGAACATATAGCATTCCATCTCCAGATCTTTGGTTCAGATCTAGTCTAGCTGGTTGGTAGTAATGGAAAGTCATTACTGTTTGATGAGACAAAGTGGGGTGAAGTAATATCTTTTATTGGTGATAGAGACAAGCTTTTGAGCATAGACAGAGCTCTTCTTCAGGTCTTTGTTGAGCCCGTAAAAGATATTACTTCAGCCACCTTGTCTCTCTAATATCCTGGGACCAACAGAGCTACCACAGCAGTGCAAATTAGTATATGATTGCTGTTCAGTGGCCTTGGTGAAATGATTTGGTGATGCCTCTCCAGTTGATAAGAATCCATAGCACAATACAATTGACTTTGCCTTTGGCAGCCTCAGGACAGAACCCAAGGGCTGAATAGTCCGGGAGCCTGAGCTAATATCCGCCTCACCCCCCCCCCCCCCAGAGATAGTTTCTTGAGGTCTAGCAACCCGGCATTTTCAGGATCCCCAGATTTGCCCAAAACGTTTTGATACATAATTTTAGAAACCCACAGACACATTCCCTTGCTCATTTACAAAAGTCACAAGTGATTGTCTATCTCAATTGTGGCAACAAAGCGAGGAACAGACAGTCAAAAATAAATCATATTTAAAAAGTGAATTTGAGGGTGAACAACCTAACAGCAGCATTTTAAAACATTTTTTTTTACATTATTAAGCATCTCAGTAGCATGTATTGACACATTCGGGCCTGATTTTTTAACCTTGCTTCTATTTGTGAGAATACAATTTTGCACCCAATCAACTGAAAGCACAAATGCTAACATTTAGATGTCTAAACTGAACTGCAAGCACAATCGAGTAGTGAGGTACCCAGCTGCTGACCTTACATTCACAAAAATGAAGGCAACATTTAAAAGTCAGGCACATTGAAAATCCATAACAATATGTCTATTGACCTTATAAATCAAGTAAACCCAATCAACCAAGAACAAAACCCATTAAAGAAACTGAGCATTAACATATGAAAACAACAGTATCAATAAGACCAACACAACTCAAATTCAACCAAGAGAACTCACAAGGGAAAATATATGCTTAAATTATTTGAAAATCCTACATAAAAGAGTGAAAAATAGTACACTGGCAAGTATGCAGACAGATATCACTTGCTGCATAACTCATTGCATAGCAACTACAACCTTTCAAGAGGGCACACGTTTTTCAGACATGCACACACAATTACATATATACATTATGCATCCTGAGGAAGCAAAACAGCTTACCCACAAGCTATAACAATGTCGCTCCACCTCCTGCAATAAAACACATAGAAGGAGACTCTAGGTGATGAAGTTTCCATGAGATGTTCCTCCCTTATCATTCCATCAGTGCCGTCAGGAAGCGAAAAACCCTTCAACCCTGGAATAGGATGAGGAACCTGTTAGCAAACCTGACAGAATCTCTTGTGATCCACGGGAGACTAGGACATCTTCACAATGGCTCTGGCCCCCAGGGCCTGTCTCTTCGCTCACAAGCAGTGCAGCTTGACTAGATCCACCAAGTTACAGACTCTATCTCTGCATGAGGCAGACCCCAGGATACCACCACATTGGCATAAGACAAGATAAGGAAGAATGGTCTGGTGTTTAGGGTGGTAGCCTGGGAACCAGGCACACCTGAGTTTAATTTTCTGCTCTGCAGCAGACTTCCTGTGTGACCTTAGGCAAGCCAATAGTCTCTGTCTCAGTTCTCTACCTGTAAAATGGGGATAATTGCACTTCCTCACCTAAAAGGGTGTTATGAGGCTGTCAAATACTATGATAATGGGGGCCATCTGAGCAACTAAGGTAAATAGATTAGTAACTTTCACTCCTGAGCCATGATAGGTTCAAACAGGCAATCCAAATTCTCATCATCATTCTCCCGAGCCTTCCTCCCTCTATGATGTCATTTTTGAACATTCAGCCTATAGGATGAGGATATAAAATAACGTCCTTGAAGCTTGCTGTTTCCAAAGGCCTATCAGATTAATGAGAAGCTGTTGATACTTAATTTTGCTTATAAAGCACATGTGAACAGGTACATTTGAAAGCATGAAGCAAAGTATTATAGGCAAAGTATTTGTTATTCATTACCAGAAGCTTTACCAGATTTAAGAGCTACCCACTAGTGTGGAGCTGGAATCTTTGTCACTCTCCCTAAAGAACCGGTAACATTTAGCTAAGATCTAGGAGTAACCTTTAAGATACTGCTTGCAAAGAAGTCCCCAGGGACACCTTGAAGATGTTCAGGCTGGAAACTTTTTCTTCTCTAACGAGAGAGAAAAGCACTATTCATTATTTGGAGTATACTATGAGCAAAAGACCAGCTAAACTAAACCAAGATATACTGCAGCTAAACATTTTAATTATGTCTCCTAGGTATGCTCCTCCAGACACTCAGGGCAAAGACAGTGGTACCAGTGTTCGGAACAGGAGTAATCATTAACTGAGGCTAGACAGACACATGCTGTTTAAGATAAAGTTTCTTTTGCAAGAAATGTTCAGTTAAGAGAGAAACATATGAGCTCTGTAAGCTACACAAAAGCAACTACCCCTCAGCAGAGGATCAAACACAGGCAAGGAGGATTGATCAGTCAGTTACCGTACAGGGCTTCAGTCTATTTGTTGCTTCATTTTAATGGGGGAGCCATTATTCACATTTTCAGATACCTCATTTAAATTTTCCTGAAAAATTTGCACCTACAAGTTTAGAAGTCAGCTTCAGGTCTAAATTTGGCCCAAAGAGTCTTTGCTGTCATGCAGGTTGGAGAATGAATTTTGTTGCTGATGATGAACAAAGGTTGCAAATAAAAGTTATTAACTCAGCTTGTAGAGCTACTGTGACATTCTATACCCTGGGGGAGCATCCTGGAACCCCCATATTCTTCATTTTTATATAATCATGATCTTACATATACAGCATGCCTTGTAAGGTATCAGGGGAAAGGTTATGATCTTCTGAAAGTCATTTTGCTATCCATATATGTGTATCATTAATACATGTGAAGTTATGAGAATTGTGTTGTCACTAAACCATGCTGTAAGTTGGGGAATCAGCCAGATATTAGCCCCCCAGAGACAACAGCAATCTAGCTGGGTGTGGAGTGCCACATGCTGTTGTGCTGAGTGATCACAGCACCTGGAGAGGTTTGCTGCTGGTCACTAGCAAGGCATTGTGAGAGGCAACCCAGGCTGGAGAGAGATCAGGGGGCACAGCAGTCCCACAATCCCAGGCTGCACCCCAGGGATCCCGTCACAGATACTATACAAATAAAAGACATAATTTGCCCTCACATAGTAGCCATCACCCAAGGAACTAAAAGCCTTTCATAGGTATCAATTAAGCCTTGCAACACCACTGTGCGTATTATTATTCCCAGTTTACAGAAGGGTATACAGAGGTTAGGGCTGAGCTTTTCAAAGCCATCTCTTGGATTTGGATGCCCAATTTCCATTAAAATTAATGGGAATTAGGTGTCAAAATCCATTAAGCAATTTTGAAAATCTCAGCCTGAATGTCTTTCCAAAGTTCATGAAAAAAAGCTAAAAGCAGAATTGGGAATTAAACCTAGGATGAGCTACTGACATTTACTCATCTTCTCTGGCCTCCCGGCTCTACTACCTTTACATTTATAAACTATAATGCTGAGGAAAGGCCATTAACATCTTCTATACTCTTCAAGTATGCAGGTAAGTAACATCCTTAATGAAGGTGAGACCTTAGTTTCTGGCTAGAGTTTAGATGCTGGAAAAATGGGTTAAAGAAAACGGCTTCCTTCGGGTAAAGCAAGCATTTCGCTGTCCATCCACCACCATGCTCCCAATATCAGAGAGGGCTGGCTAATCTTTACAAAGCTCATGTAGGCCTGGTCTCATCAGCTACCGTATCCCATCTGCTGCACATTCTCTCTCTGACTCCCTGGGCATTTTGCTTTGGACCAAACTGTGCGTATGTCTGCACAGGGATAAAAAAAAAATACATAGTTAGCCTGGATCAGCTGACTTAGGCTCCAGGGCTGAAAAATTGCTGCATAGACTTTCAGGTTCAGGCCATAGCCTGAGCTCTAGGGCCCTATGAGAGTGAAGGGTCCCACAGCTTGTGTTCCAGCTCAAACAGCTACACAATGAATTTTAGCCTGACAGCCAAAACCTGACCAGGGCCAGTCATGGCTGTGCCAGGAGTCTTTTATCCTTGTGTAACCATACCCCGTGAGACAAGTAGCATTACCTCTGAGGTGTTACTGTGTCCACTCATTGCATCATTTCTTGGGGTTTCCATTCACCCTACTGTTCACAAAATTAATGGCCTTCCTCATTAACTCACAAGGATTTTACAGTACATATAAAAACAGGTATTTGAAAACAGGCATGAACGGCTCATGCATGTTAAGGGCAGCATTCATACCATACACCCACAGATGATGAAGCGCAGAGAATGGAGCAGACTATAGAGGCAGTAATGGATTTGTTTTCAATAGTGAACTATACTCACTCTCTTTCTGCAACAACTATGGGCAAGCCTCATGTTACTTCTGGCTCAAAAAAACTCTCTCTCCTTGCCAGGCTCCTTCGCAAGGTGAGGCTTAAACATCTGTGCCTCAGATACACACAGCTGTTTGTGTACAGCTTGCAAGCGCTGATCCTTCTGTAAAACACACTACATACTGATTTGCTTGACTTGCATGCCCTAGAGTGATTGCTAGACCATAGCCATAGCGGAGAGACAGCTACCAACCACGTAACCTGCCCTGGATTTTGTTACAAAGCAGTCAGTTTGCTTGATTCCCAACCAGCTATGCTGATAGTACATATAGCATAGACTATTCAGGCAGGATGGATGTAGCAATATACTCCTACTTTAGTCAGAGCCAGCCTTGGCAACCCAGCAGGCCCCCTTCCTAGTTTTGATTTGGGGGAGGCTCTATTGATTGTTCCTGCTTTGAGAAGGGGGTTGGACTAGATGACCTCCTGAGGTCCCTTCCAACCCTGATATTCTATGATTCTATGACATGAAGGCCAATCTCACCTTTCATTTTAAAAGGAGAGTCACAAAGTAGGCCTCTCTCTGCACACAGTCCTGCACAGGTTCCCCACCACTGTGGGGCTTACTTTTTTTTTAAAAATAATGTGCTGAATGAGTCCTTCTCCCTAGAGTCTAGACACAGGGTAAAATCTCCCTGCAAACCTAGGTTTCTCTAGCCCTTTCTTTAGGCTTTTCCTGCCTTCCTCTCTCTCTTTTAATTATCCTCAACTGAGGAGCTGAATCACCTTAATTGGTAATTAATCAATTATCTCATCAATCCATCCCATGTGGAAACACTTACAAAGCACAGGCACTCTGCCACTAATAGTAAGTTATTGGCCCTTTTTGTTGTGGAGCTCTCTTTGACATTAACTCTCAGCTTTAGCAATTGATTTAGCACTGGCATTTTTCCTAAAAATCCCAAGTTATTAATGTTCTTCCCAAGAACTACCTGTTTTGGGGACCTCAAACTTATGGCTATGAATTTCTTGAAGCCATGACTTCCATGACCTCTGTGATAGACTTGCAGCCTTAGCCATGAGGCAGGGGAGTTTGGGATACATTGCACAGGCTGCTCCAATATAAAAACTGGTAAGTATTATCAAGCAGAAAATGAGAGAGGGCTGCACTGACACAAGAGAGCTCAGGTGACAGCAAAAGGCTAACACCCAGACTCTGAGGAGCAAAAGAGACACAATTACCAGGACGGGAATGAAGCACTGGATGAATATGAAGGAAAGCAGATGAGAGGGAAAGAGAGGGTGCATTCAAAGAAAGAAGGAAAATGATATTAAAGAAAAGAAAACAGAATGCACAAAGAAAACATTAAGGAGACAAACAGAATGGGTCAGCCTTGGACAGGGAGAAAAGGACAGTTTACTAAAATGAGGGGGGGAATAAGGAATAAAAACAATAATTTTAGATCATTGAAATTCATTTATGCTCCTTTACTTTATTGTACTTTTCTGGCAGACCTCCTAGATCTCTGCTTCTGAGGGGAAAAAAGTGTGATAACTTTTTTTGAACCCTTATATTAATACAGCTGGCAACTTAGGATTCTATAGCTATTTAATTGGAGAGAAAGAGACATTGAAACCCAACTCAGACTCCCTCACCCTCTGACTGGGACATGGCAGCCTCCAAATCTCCAATTAATTCCAAGAACGATCCCTTAAAAATGCCTTCCCAGCACTGGCAGCTCTCCGTAGGTGCTTCCAGGGCCACCATCAGTCTTATCATCCCTATTTTTAATTTTAGATGGGGGAAACCAGCCCTGGGAGCCTGATTTGTGGCTCGGTGCCAGTACGAAGTGACTGTGTGGACCATACCCTGGACAATGCTCCTAGCACAAAAGATCTTCCCCACCAGGCACAAAGCCTCTGGGCCTTCTCCTCTCTGCTGGAGCGGGCAGGGGCATTCCAGGTTAGGAAGGGATTGGTCAGAACCTATGTAATTTTCTAGCTATTGCAAGGCCCATAGGGGAGCAGTAGCCAGGCTTGAATTAGGGAAATCCTTAAGGCGGCCCTAGCCTGTACCAGGGACTGAACCATCCCCCAGCAGACCCAAAGTCACTAACTAGTCACCTAGAGAATGTCTTTATTGCAGTGAAAGTCCTGGCCCACCTCAGCTGTCTCTGGCTACGGGGATGCTTAATTGCGGTGTAGACAGTTGGCTTCAGCCTGAACCCAAATGTCTACCCCGCAACTAATCAGCCCAGTAGCCTGAGCCCTGCAAGCCTGAGTCAACTGATGTGGGGCAGCCACAGGTATTTAATTGCAGTGTAGACATACTCCCAGGCCCTGTGCTGGATTCTGCACCAGTACAAGGACTAACATAGCACAGAGTTTAAGTGACTTCCCCAAGGCCTCACACAGTCTGTGGCAGAGCCATGGATTTAAACCCAGATCTCCTAAGCCCCAGTCCAGTGCCTAAATCATAAGACTGTCCACACTAGGAGGCTCATGGTGGTGACCCAAAGATTCTTCCCATTTCTTGTACAAAATGATTCAGTGATGTTTTGAAAGTTCCAGAGAATCTTCTTGGTAGCTTCCCCAAAATCACCAGGGAAGTCTGGAGCATAGGGATATGAGTCAGTTAAGTTCGGGGGTGGGATGGGGGAAATGGAGGAACTGATTCAGAGCCTTATGCCAAAAAGTGGGAAAAAAAACCAACACTTTACTTTTAGTAAGGGTGTGCTGAGCTCCATACAAAGATTGCCATAAAGACCAGAGTGGTGAGGAAATGAGTACGCAATTATTTTATAAGCACCAGGTCCATCAGATCAGCTGCTTAACAACAATGCATGAAAAATGTATTTCCATAAAACTTGCAACCAACATGTTCTGTCACATCACATAACATGCATCAGAGTGGACTTTACTATACAAGACACAGATTTTCAAATCAGTGCTGACAGTCACATGCACAAATCCATTTAAGTGAAGGTAATAAATAATGGGATGTGCTTGTTACTCCCGCTGTGATTCTTTATCAATAAAAGTACCCCAATGTATCTGGATGTAGAAGACCTGTTCTTCAGCTGGCATGAATGGGTGCAGCGTCATTGCAGCCTATAACTTTAAAGCATTATTTTCCTTTTGGAGGAGTAGGGTGCATTGCAATTTGTGTACTTTGCACCTGATCCAGAACATCCTAGCCGGGTTGGCCTAAAGATTTACTTTTTTTTTAATCCCCTCTGTGACTACAAAGTGTCCTGATGTGTAGATAATGCAGCACTCCACCTGCAGCTAGCTCCAAACAGCGTGATTAGTCTCATTCACTGTGATTATTCTTGTAACTCCTTTTCTCATAATGACTGAATGGGATTAAATAGTGTCTGCTTTACTTGTGATGCATCAAACAGGGCTAAGTCATCCATCCACTATTTTCCTACTCAATATGATTAACTGGCTCTTTAACTCCATCTTCTTTATCTTTTCAAAAGCTTCCATTGTGACCAGGGTTACAAATAGTGAGACATATCAAGGTGATTAAACATTTATTACTGTGCCCCAAACCTAAATCAACTCTTCCCCAGCACTGCCCACACACACACACATACTCATTTTTTGTTAGCATTCTTGCTTGATTTCTTAGCTTTAAGTCCATTGTATCCCTTTGCATTACAGCAATCACATTCCTGTATAATGCTATCAAGCACTAAGGACACAGACCGGCATAACAGTCTCAAAGCAGTGTTAGCAAAAAAATATATCACTCATTCCTTTCTCATAAACTGCTTACTCATAGGCTCACTGAGACTAATTACATCTGTGTTTCTTTCAAACCAAGTTTGGCTGGGTTGGATTCCCCCACCCTGCAAAAAAATGGTTCACAGCCTCAATTAGGAACAAAAATTAGCCACAATCATGAGATGGATAATTCTTTTCACAGAAGACTTCATCTAAGTCAATTGGCATTGCAAATACTGAGGCCCCTAAAGAAAGTGAAGAGGGGGGGGGATAAATAGTGCATTTCTCCATGAGCAGCAGCAATTCATTATCAACCAATTAGCTTGGTAATAAGCTCCCATTTCTCAGTTTAGGATATTTCCTCAAATATTGGTAATATAATTATGATAAAGGTTGAAGGCACAGTACAGTTCTCAACCACGAACAGTCTACGAACAATTTGTCTTCTACTAACAGACAGGAGAGGCTCTAATTACACTGAACATTTCAAGAAAAGGTTGAATATTTGCCAGACAACACTCCATTGATTGCCTTTAAAGCACAGTACTGGGTTGCTAAAGAGAAAATATGGATTCTTAGCTCTAGGTAATTAACTTTCACGCTGTTCCCTTCTTAAACCCTAATGAAGCCCCCTTGAAGTCTTCATTACCAAAGGGTATTTGTTAATGAAAAAGCAGATAGTCAGCTAAAAGTCGACCCCATAACTTTCTCCTTTTTCATTTCTTTGGGCTCAATAACATCTTTGAAATGAGTAATGATGGGCTGAAAAGTGCAAAGGGTGAGAGATGCTTAATGAGACAAGGCCAGACAAGGAAAGGAAAGCCCTGACAGAAGGGAGAATAAGGGAAAGTGGGGGGAGGGAGTGTGATTGAGAAGCAGGCAGGAGGAGGAGAAGAAAAGGGAAGAGAGACCAATATCAAAAATTTTGCCACATGACATCACCCTTGAAATCCAGTAGAGCAAACTATAAACCTAAGAGGGAAAGAAATATCCCTTCAAAAAAGAAAAATACAGACAGACCCATGTTGCTGACTTAGTAACTGAACCTCCTGGAGACTGGAAAAGGGGAGTGATCTTTAATATTTCTCTGATACGATGACTGGATCAAATGCACTCTTCACAAATTAGGGAGCAAGATCCAATCTGCTTGATACTGGTGATAGGCCTCCAAGGCACCATCTGCTCATATCTGTAAACTACTTGCTACTGTTGACAGGGTCCTTCACAACAAAGAGTCCATCCGAGGACGATAATATCCTCCTGCCTCCTGCTGCAAATGGAAAGCCTTGCGCCAGTAGAGGTATATCAACCATCTAAGGAAATGTGATCAGTCCTGTTGGCTCTATTAATGAAGAAACCTTGGGACTGTGGTGTCTAGACTGAGACATATCAACATACCCTTTTCCCATCCAACAAAGCACCAGACTGCTTTTTACAAGGCTTCAGTAAAATTGAAGCCACAGTGAGTGTGTGTTTCAAAATGATCTCCTAGCTCCTGGGCCAGACAAATATACAACAATCTGTGACCAGTATGCATCACAAAGGCCTATAATATTACAGCTGGAGAGCATGGCCACTGGTGCTTCTTTGCAGAATTAAACTCAAAACATAAGCTTTGCTGCCTCCCCATTGCCCATTTCCTAGAATTTAGGCTCAGGACCAATGATAGCAAGCAGCAATAATTTCAGTGCTCTCATTTTGGCCAAAAAAGGCTGCTATATCAGGCCTTAGAGGTTATTAATTCACATTCTTCCTCACATCCCACATGTGCATAGGGAACTAGAGGTCATCTTCATCCCCTCATAGGGCTTCCATTGGAGAATTTGGCATTTGCAGGGTTTTAGTTTCTGAAGATTTTTTTTTCCACACCATTCATTATTTAGGATGGGTCCAAGGTAAAACTAAGATCACAATAATGGCCTAGTATGAGTAATCTTGTTGAGCTCTGTGGTGAAAGTGATGTGGGTCCTGCCTAGGTAGGGATCCTCTCAATACAGATATTTAAAATTTCTGAAACTCCATAGGATCCCCAATGTCTTTTATACTGTGAACTCAGCAGGTAAATTCTTGATAGCACATGCAGTTTGTAAACAAGCAGCATCCAAGTGATTTATGAAAGAATTCAGTGTACATATACTCCTGAAACCTGGCTATTTAGTGCTAGAAGGTGCCAAAGAGCCCTTTGAGACACTAAACATTTGAAGGAAGAATAATGGCTCCAAGTTTTGAAAGAATATGTTGCCCAAACTAGTAAGTGGCTGCTTCTAAGACACCTTTAGGTAACACCAGTGTTCCATTTGCACTAGAAGAGGTTGCATTTTTAAAATGCTGAAGATTGTTTCTAGTTCAGTGGTTTATCCAGCTTTTGAGAGGGTGTCTGAACTCTCAGTGGGTAAGTGTCTTAGGTTTCCTTAGGTTTTATGTCCTATTAAGATATAGCAAAGAATGCAATTATTGATTTCCTTTGTTAAGCTTCTGCTTATATCTATGGTTTCTTTCAATAGCTTGCTAGAGTAGTTAAATCCTTCTAAAGCTGGGATTTATATTTCTAACTTCAGGACTCCTTCAGTTCAGGCTGCAGCTGTCTCCAAAACAGTAGCCCTCTTGTGTTTTCCCGTACAAGAATTTTTTTAGGGTAAAAGACTGATCTAAGCCCTTTACCTGTAAAAATGCTCTATTAGAAATACAGGTTTCAGAGTAGCAGCCGTGTTAGTCTGTATTCGCAAAAAGAAAAGGAGTACTTGTGGCACCTTAGAGACTAACAAATTTATTAGAGCATAAGCTTTCGTGAGCTACAGCTCACTTCATCGGATGCATTTGGTGGAAAAAACAGAGGAGAGATTTATATACACACACACACACACAGTGAAAGTTAAATTGATCACCTTCAAATTAATTCATCTAAGGATGCAGGATCATTCATCTAATGATGTATTATAGATATTGCACTGATATAGATCCCAATATGTCACACAAAAAACCAAACCAAACACATGCATTATGTAAAGTTCCAGTGGTAGCGAGAGATAAGATAAAAACTGAATTTGACTGGATGGTAAAATTAGATGTGATTGAATGAATTCAGACACCAACTGACTGAATTAATGGTATGATCATCATAATTAAAACCAAAGAAGTTAAGGCATTTTATACATCCAAAAGATTTTAATAAGACCATCAGATGTGAGCATTACCCCATGAGAATACATGCGGAGGTCACATTTTAACTTTAAAATGCAAGATCTTTGAGAATATGGATGAGATAGAAGTAGTTGCTGATGATCTGCTGATTCTTAGGGAAGAAAACGTTCAACCCCAATGAGAGATTTCAAAATGTTCTGCAGCATCCCAAAGGCAAGGACACAAACTGAACAGAAACAAATATTGGATCAGGCTGAATGAGATTAACTATGTATGACACATATTCGGTGACAGTTGTATTCAGCTGCACCCAAGAAAGGTGGAGAAGTTTCTATTTCTACACAGTAACAGAAATATAATGAGCTTAAGCAGAGAAAACAACTGGACATAGGAGGAAAATATAATTAAATCTACTTAACATTATTAAGCCACCATAAGCCCTTTTAAAAGCAGTTACAGTTGTTTCTGTTTTCAACAACATGTGATTTGGATGGCCTTTTACATTTTTCTGGGTTAGGAAACTAGGTTAGGAAGTAGTATTTTGTTTAATTATTCAGAAACTACTGAAACTCTTGAAAAAATATTTGATACAGTCAATGACACTCAAACTTTAAGACCAATGTTTCAGGATTTGCCAAAGCAACAAAACATTCCAGCAGGGTAGCAGCAACATGGACAGAACAAGTAAATTTTTCTAAGGAGTTTCATTTTTTGATTAATGTTCAGAAGAAAACTGTTTTGATCCCTCAGTCCCAGCAGCACTGCTACTATCCTTAGCGCTATCACCATCTGTACCTATCAGCCACAACCTCCATCACTATCACCCACCTGCAACCAGCAACCACAAGCCCTAAAACTACCATCCATCTGTTCCCAGCATCACTCACCAAGACCACCAGTAGCAGATGGGGGAAGAGGGTGGTTATCTGCCCTGGGTATGAGATACATCCACCGTGGCTTGTGCTTGTATCACAGCATCCTGATCTGGCCCCAGACAGTCAACCTCAACACTGCTCATAGTTGGTTTCTCAGTAGTGTAATGCCCCAGTAATCAGAGTATAATAGTGACAAATGAAATTTTAATATGTGCCTCTCACAGAACACTTGCTGATATCTACAGAAAGTGTCATGACAATCTGGCTGGACAGTTCCATGGCTGGTGGGGAAAGAGTAGATGGAGCAGAGCTAGCTGCCTGATCCCAAGAGAGGAGTGATACTGTAGATTAATAAGATGGAAGATAAACAAACAACCCATCCCCCTCTGTCAGATGGAATCAGAACTGCTTAGGTATTTGGGATTAGCTCTCTTTCTACTAGTTCTATTGTGAGGAGGAAACAAACCTTAGTGACACTGACAGCTAATGACAGGTTTCAGAGTAGCAGCCGTGTTAGTCTGTATCTGCAAAAAGAACAGGAGTGTGTGGCATCTTAGAGACTAACAAATTTATTGGAGCATAAGCTTTTGTGGGCTACAGCCCACTTCATCGGATGCATAGAATGGAACATACAGAAAGAAGATAGATAGATATACATACATACAGAGAAGGTAGAAATTGCCATATAAATTGTAAGCGGCTAATTTGTTAAGATGAGCTATTGTCAGCAGGAGAAAAAAAATATTGTAGTAATAATCAAGATAGCCCATTTATACAGTTGACAAAAAGGTGTGAGGATACTTAACAAGGACAGAGACAATCAAATCTTCAGACTCAGAAATGGGAAACTGTTGTTTTTAATAGAGAGTTTGTGCAGTTCCTCAGGAATGCACACTCGGGCTATTCAGGTCTTAATGACAGGGTGTGACACTAAGCACTACTAAATCACGCCCTACACGGCTGTAACAATCTTTGTGCAAAATACGCTCTGTGAGGTATCATTTGAACACTAATAACTCACTGATCATCAATATTCTTGCATGTATTAGGAGTTATGAATATGCTCGAATTACGATTAAAGTGTGTGTAAACCAGGTATGGCAGATTCCCTACTCACCACTGGAGTGCCTCTTTGTGGTCACAGCTGGGGATTAGCTCTGCCAGTCTGATGCCCCTTCCTGCAGGTACTCACTCAGTCTGTCTTTCTCTCTCAGGGCTCAACTGCTCCCTCTTCATGGCTCGGCCTTCTGGCCAGGTCTCTATAGTTTTGCCCTTCCAAGGGTGTGTATGCCAAAGTCTCTTTGTACCAGCTGTCCCAGGCAGTCTTCTAAGTCACTGCTCCTCAATGGTGCCACTTCCCCAGTGGCTGGTAGGGGAACATGGGCCCACCCTTCTCTCTGGGTTACAGCCCAGGGACCCTGCATCCAGCAGCTGAAGTATGCACAGTCACACACCTTGCTGCTGTTTCCCTGCACTACTTCCTACATTGCTTCTGTGACGCTCATTCGCCACCCTCCTCCGGGTATGCCCTTCTCTCCCTAGCTCAGAGAGACCTGTTCCCTGGAGGAAGTTTCCTATTAGAATTACTACTGCATGTTCCCACCCTACTAGCATCTCTCCTTTTTCCCATGTAGTGTTAAATAATTCCAAGATAAGACTCAAACTGCTTTCAGAAAGATATTTAAATGTTATGTTACATATACTATCTTTACCTGGGAATATATTTGTGTAGATATCAATGGATTTCTCAAGTTCTGAGATACTATATGTGTATATATTTTGTTTCAGAGTAGCAGCCGTGTTAGTCTGTATTCGCAAAAAGAAAAGGAGTACTTGTGGCACCTTAGAGACTAACAAATTTATTAGAGCATAAGCTTTCGTGTGCTACAGCTCACTTCATCGGATGCATTTGGTGGAAAAAACAGAGGAGAGATTTATATACACACACACAGAGAATATGAAACAATGTGTTTATCATACACACTGTAAGGAGAGTGATCACTTAAGATAAGCCATCACCAGCAGCAGGGGGGGGGAAGGAGGAAAACCTTTCATGGTGACAAGCAAGGTAGGCTAATTCCAGCAGTTAACAAGAATATCAGAGGAACAGTGGGGGGTGGGGTGGGAGGGAGAAATACCATGGGGAAATAGTTTTACTTTGTGTAATGACTCATCCATTCCCAGTCTCTATTCAAGCCTAAGTTAATTGTATCCAGTTTGCAAATTAATTCCAATTCAGCAGTCTCTCCTTGGAGTCTGTTTTTGAAGCTTTTTTGTTGAAGGATAGCCACTCTTAGGTCTGTGATCGAGTGACCAGAGAGATTGAAGTGTTCTCCAACAGGTTTTTGAATGTTATAATTCTTGACGTCTGATTTGTGTCCATTCATTCTTTTACATAGAGACTGTCCAGTTTGGCCAATGTACATGGCAGAGGGGCATTGCTGGCACATGATGGCATATATCACATTGGTAGATGCGCAGGTGAATGAGCCTCTGATAGTGTGGCTGATGTGATTAGGCCCTATGATGGTATCCCCTGAATAGATATGTGGACAGAGTTGGCAACGGGCTTTGTTGCAAGGATAGGTTCCTGGGTTAGTGGTTCTGGTGTGTGGTGTGTGGTTGCTGGTGAGTATTTGCTTCAGATTGGGGGGCTGTCTGTAAGCAAGGACTGGTCTGTCTCCCAAGATCTGTGAGAGTGATGTGTCGTCCTTCAGGATAGGTTGTAGATCCTTGATGATGTGTTGGAGAGGTTTTAGGTGGGGGCTGAAGGTGATGGCTAGTGGCGTTCTGTTGTTTTCTTTGTTGGGCCTGTCCTGTAGTAGGTGACTTCTGGGTACTCTTCTGGCTCTGTCAATCTGTTTCTTCACTTCAGCAGGTGGGTATTGTAGTTGTAGGAATGCATGATAGAGATCTTGTAGGTGTTTGTCTCTGTCTGAGGGGTTGGAGCAAATGTGGTTATATCGTAGCGCTTGGCTGTAGACAATGGATCGAGTGGTATGATCTGGATGAAAGCTAGAGGCATGTAGATAGGAATAGCGGTCAGTAGGTTTCCGATATAGGGTGGTGTTATGTGACCATCGCTTATTAGCACCGTAGTGTCCAGGAAGTGGATCTCTTGTGTGGACTGGTCCAGGCTGAGGTTGATGGTGGGATGGAAATTGTTGAAATCATGGTGGAATTCCTCAAGAGCTTCTTTTCCATGGGTCCAGATGATGAAGATGTCATCAATGTAGCGCAAGTAGAGTAGGGGCATTAGGGGACGAGAGCTGAGGAAGCGTTGTTCTAAGTCAGCCATAAAAATGTTGGCATACTGTGGGGCCATGCGGGTACCCATCGCAGTGCCGCTGATTTGAAGGTATACATTGTCCCCAAATGTGAAATAGTTATGGGTGAGGACAAAGTCACAAAGTTCAGCCACCAGGTTAGCCGTGACAGTATCGGGGATACTGTTCCTGACGGCTTGTAGTCCATCTTTGTGTGGAATGTTGGTGTAGAGGGCTTCTACATCCATAGTGGCTAGGATGGTGTTTTCAGGAAGATCACCAATGGACTGTAGTTTCCTCAGGAAGTCAGTGGTGTCTCGAAGATAGCTGGGAGTGCTGGTAACGAAGGGCCTGAGGAGGGAGTCTACATAGCCAGACAATCCTGCTGTCAGGGTGCCATTGCCTGAGATGATGGGGCGTCCAGGATTTCCAGGTTTATGGATCTTGGGTAGCAGATAGAATACCCCAGGTCGGGGCTCCAGGGGTGTGTCCGTGCGGATTTGTTCTTGTGCTTTTTCAGGGAGTTTCTTGAGCAAATGCTGTAGTTTCTTTTGCAAAAAGAAAAGGAGTACTTGTGGCACCTTAGAGACTAACAAATTTATTAGAGCATAAGCTTTCGTGAGCTACAGCTCACTTCATCGGATGCATGTAGCTGTAGCTCACGAAAGCTTATGCTCTAATAAATTTGTTAGTCTCTAAGGTGCCACAAGTACTCCTTTTCTTTTTGCGAATACAGACTAACACGGCTGCTACTCTGAAACCTAGTTTCTTTTGGTAACTCTCAGTGGGATCAGAGGGTAATGGCTTGTAGAAAGTGGTGTTGGAGAGCTGCCTAGTAGCCTCTTGTTCATACTCCGACCTATTCATGATGACGACAGCACCTCCTTTGTCAGCCTTTTTGATTATGATGTCAGAGTTGTTTCTGAGGCTGTGGATGGCAATGTGTTCTTCATGGCTGAGGTTATGGGGTAAGCGATGCTGCTTTTCCACAATTTCAGCTCGTGCACGTCGGCGGAAGCAGTCTATGTAGAAATCCAGGCTGCTGTTTCGACCTTCAGGAGGAGTCCACCCAGAATCCTTCTTTTTGTAGTGTTGGCAGGAAGGTCTCTGGGGGTTAATATGTTGGTCAGAGGTGTGTTGGAAATATTCCTTGAGTCTGAGACGTCGAAAATAGGATTCTAGGTCACCACAGAACTGTATCATGTTCGTGGGGGTGGAGGGGCAAAAGGAGAGGCCCCGAGATAGGACAGATTCTTCTGCTGGGCTAAGAGTATAGTTGGATAGATTAACAATATTGCTGGGTGGGTTACGGGAACCATTGTTGTGGCCCCTTGTGGCATATAGTAGTTTAGATAGCTTAGTGTCCTTTTTCTTTTGTAGAGAAGCAAAGTGTGTTTTGTAAATGGCTGGTCTAGTTTTTGTAAAGTCCAGCCACGAGGAAGTTTGTGTGGAAGGTTGGTTCTTTATGAGAGTATCCAGTTTTGAGAGCTCATTCTTAATCTTTCCCTGTTTGCTGTACAGGATGTTGATCAGGTGGTTCCGCAGTTTCTTTGAGAGTGTGTGGCACAAGCTGTCAGCATAGTCTGTGTGGTATGTAGATTGTAATGGATTTTTTACCTTCAGTCCTTTCGGTATGATGTCCATCTTTGTGTCTTCATGTTTACCTCAACTACATAATAGATCATGATTCTCTTCAATGAATTGTCTTTTAATCTGGTGGAAAACTTCACTTTGGTTTTCATCATAACTCACCCCTCAGAAAGTTTCTGCCAAAACTTCTGCTTTCGCATTATCAGAACTATGTTGTCAGTCCCAATAACAGGTGGGTGTGGCTCTAAGTCTGAATTCCATTCATTTTTCTAATTTTCCTGCATATTTCTGATGTCTTGGGATCTTTGTTTATCCATCCACAGTACTTCCTCCAACTCTCTTTCTTTGGTTGTCTTATAATTCTTTGTGCTATTGCCTTACTTCCTTTTATACTTCATTAGATCTTCACCATTCATTGTATTTTTTTGTTTTTTTATAGACTTTCTTCCTTTCTTTAACTGCACTTTGCACTCCTCATTCCAGCCATAGAAGTAAGTTTTTAGTACTGGGGTACTTTAATATCCTAGGTATGGCTGCTGCTATTAATCCCTTTGTGACATTATCATTGAAATTCTCTATATCATCACTCACATAATGAAAAATTCAGTACATTTTCTGGTAAGTAGCTCCCAGTTAGCTTTCTTAAAATTCCAGGTGGATAATTTTCCATTACTGTCAACCTTACTTTGTCCTTGAAAAGTAATAAGTGTAGGGAAATGATCACTCCCCATTCCTTCTTCCTTGTATATTTCCCAGTTGCATCTGCATTTGCTTTTGTAATTCCCAGGTCTAAGCAGGAAAAAGTACTATCTGCTGCATTAAATCTAGCTGGGTTACCATAATTTAAAACCACGAGATTGTGCTCATCAATGAACTTTTCTAAGCATGCACATTTTTAGCAGTTGCCTTACTTCCCCGCAATTTATTATGAGTATTTAATTCACTGCATATAATATATGGTCTTTTAGCATTCTTCACGATTTCTTGTAGCTCCGGACTTTCTAATTTCCCACATGGGTTATAGATATTATAAGTCCTTAAAGAAATATTACTCTTCTGCAGTGAGATCTCAACAGCATTATAGTCTAGGCTTACTTCTTCATTCTCTACTGCTATGTACTTTTATCTTTCCCTTATAAACTATAAATGCTGCCTCCTCCTCTTCCTAGTTTTGAGTCCTGCCTTAAGGCAATATATATCCTGTGATTTTAAATGCAAGCTTTTCAGCTACCCATTTTTCCTAGCTACATATGACATCCGGTTTAGCTTTCATTTCCAGGATATTTTTTTTAGTTCTTGACCATGAGCAATCAGACTGCTCATTCCAACAGAAGATTGAGATCCCTATACTAGTCATATTTCACTATTAACTTCACTCAAAAGTCCATGAATATGGTCCACTGACAAGTTGCTAATATATCAGTATTTTTCCAATGCCCTTGCTATAATTTTCATTTTTTCTTATTTTTCCCCCAGTTTGTGAGATACAATTTATCACTTTTATCATAAATGCAATAAACCTTTCTTTTTTCATTACTAGTTTATCACCTATTTCTTCTACACTTTTTATCATATTCTTCATAGAATGAGGCTGTGTCTGCAGTTCTCATTTTCCTGTGCTTCCTTCCGCATAAGATATGTTATTAACAATTTTGGTTTTTAGCTTGTCTTGCCTCTATACACCCGCTGTATTCTGGAATGCAGTTACCACATTTGACCTCTATCCCTTTTGTACAATTTGTCTGTCCAGGTGAGCTTCATCCTTCAATCAGTCCTCATTGCTCCCTGTTTCCTCCTCCAGGTGCAGCTTAATTGGTTAATTGGCGCACCTAATCATCTTAACCCCTTAAGGGGCTAGTGTGGGCTGCCCACCCCATCACACAGGGTTACTAAACAGGTGGATCAAAAACAATGTGTGTTTGATTCTCTGACCAGCCCAATATTTAGGCAAACACAATGAAGATTCATATTTACAAAAAAGCAGAAACAGGGCCATCAAGACAGCAGGGAGAGAAGATGGCAAGAAACAGAACAATTTGCATTTCAACAAATACAAGTACGAAAGAAAGAGCATGGCGCTTCTTTCTCTACCAAATGTCATGTGTTCCTCACAGCTTGAATAAACTTTTCTTTGAGGGGTAACTCCCAGAAGAACCCGTTTCAAAAATTTACTGGTCTATAAAGACAGAGGATCTGAACCTGAAGTAATATGCAATTGAATCAACTGATTGTATACAATATTACTGTATTAGAAGAGTGTATAGAAAGAGGTCTTTTCTGAAGGTAATGGCACTCTGGTGATTGATATCACTGTGGAATGTCAGTAACATTATAGGAGGAAATATGGATACTTAATGATATTATGTTTTAGAGTCTGTGGCCAAAAAAGGAAGAAACAGGTTCCCTCCCAGACAGGAGAGAAGGCAGCTATTTACTTTCTCCTACATAAATTAAGCATGGTGGAACCAAAAGAATTGGAGCTCCATTTGAAGAACAGCGTGAGGGCATCCTGCCTCTTGAGACAAAGTCACTAAACTCTGGAAGATATAAGCAAAGAGAGAAGCCATCTTTGGCATCCATCACTAGACCGATAAAAGAGAACAGTGCTCTTGCAAACTGAGGGAAAATGGGCTTTTCAACCAAGAGGGGGTTGAAGTCTCTGGAAACTGAACATGGGTGAGAAACCATCTTGAACCAAGCCTGAATCTTGTTAGATTAAATTTTAGACTTGTAGATGCATGTTTTCATTTTTATTTGCTTGTAATCTTTTAACTTTATTCCTTTTATTTGGAATTCCTTAACCTGTGTCCTATTGTTAATAAAGTTGTTTGTTTTTTTACTATAAAGCAACTCAGTGCTGTGTTTAAAGGGAAGAGTGTATTTACCCCAGTTAAGTTGGCAAGCAGGTGAGTTTTGTCTGTAAAGAACAAATAAACCCTTTTATTTCTCTGAATTTTCCAGGTCATTACAGACTGCACCATTTGGGGAAGATTCAGGACTGGGAGTCTGTTGGGGTCACCTTGCTGATTGTAACCCAGGCTGGTGGAAGCTGCTGTGGGGTTGTAGATAGGCCGCTGGGGTCAGAGCCACTGAACCAGGGCTGTCTAGCACAGAGACAATACAGCGTGTGACATGCATGCTTGTAGACTGGCTGTCAGTGTTTTAAGCTGGCAGCTACAGCAGAAAAACACTCAGGTTTGCAGGGCAAGTGGTGACCCAACCCCTCACTGTTCCAGACTGCACCCCAAACCATCACACAAGGCTAACAGGAATAGGAACACTGGCCAATTTTCTATTCTGGTGTATTCAGGTTCTTACACCATGCTCATTATCACCAGAGTAGCACCTTCCAGTAGTGTATTAAGCCAACGTGACTAACATCTGTTGTTTGTTTCTTTATCTTCTCCCCAGGGGGGAAAATGGGTACAATGCAAAATTCTGTTTTCGAATTTTTATATACACACACACACACACACACACACACACACATACACATTTCTATACACACATTGTTGTATGTTTATGTTACAGAAGGCAAAATATGAGAACTGCCCCCTTGCATTTATAGCAGAGGGGGGAGAGGTTTGAGACGGTCCTTAGGTCCTGTAGGAGTTCACTACACAGTCTTCGGCTAGTCCCCACAAAAGCTGCATTGTTTGTATTGTTGTTCGAGTGTCTAACAAAGTACTGCAAAAGCTACTGCCATGTCCCTCATAAACTCCTGGCTTTCTTTCCTGCAAAAGTCGAGGGGATTGATTATTTTATCATGAGAAAATATGGATAGAGGGTGGCAGAGGAAAAAAGAAATGTTCAAAACAATGATAAAACTTAGGTCAGCTTAGAAATTGAATTGCCATATACAAAAGTGTGTGACAATAGCACCTTCATCTGACCCCTGCTCAAAGCAGTCTACATTTAGGGCCAGTGTATGGCTTACACTTACGATGGTGCATAAGGGGAGGGCACAAGGGGCTTTCCTGCCTTTGCAGACCCCACAGATGGGCCCAGCACAGTTGTAGTCCCTGCACTTCCTTGCCCACACAAATAGACCTCTGCTAGTACTCTTCAGAGCACTAGCCCCCCTCCCCTCCCTTACCCTTTCCTCCCCGCCGCCCCCGACAAGTGCTGGGAGAAGACAGGGCTATGGTCTCACTCACCCATTGCAGTAGCCAAGATACTCAAGGGGGAGCACACTACCCTCTTCTAAGGGATGGTGCATCCTTGCAGAAAACTCCTCCTGGAGCTTTTTTGGGGCCATGAAGCTCTGTACCACCACCACTATGGGCTAGTGACTGACAGGCACAATCTTATCTTATGTGTGGGCTGTACTGGTTTTTTCTCCCATTGGCACAACTTTGGGATAAGCCTCTCTGCAGGGATCTATTGCTGCTTATTTCTGTCATCCAGAAACAGAGGCCAACTAAATCCATTTCAGTCTCTGTCTTCACATGTCCTGAATTACCTGTCTTCTCATTCCTTTGCCCAACCCTCCACTCACCTTGTGTCACAGGCTATGGCATTTACAGGTCATCTCATTTTACACTGAATTGTAACCTAGAACCTTCAAAGGACAAACCGTCTATCACACCACATTATCTTTTTCTATTATAAGTTATTACACAGGATTTGATCCTAACACCGGATTCATTACAAAACAAGGGCAAAATCCAGCTTTTTCGTAAGGGTTTATTATCAACAGAAAAAAACCTGGTGAGATTTGAAAAAAAAGGCAAGTGAAGCTGACCCATTTTTTAAACGTTAAAGTAAAGCACCAGCACCCTCTATCAGGATTTTTCAAACACTGGCAATACTACAGTGATTTATTCTAAATGGGAAATATGCCTTTACTAGATACTTGTTATATATTGCAATCTTCATAAGTCTGCTTTAATTAAAGAGCTATTTCTTTTTTAAAACTGACATGCACCACTGCTATCCAGAGCTCTGCTTTGCATAGATATTTTTCAGCACTGTGCAGCAAGTTGTTATGCAGTACCACTCCAAGAAAGTCTTGCAATAAGAGAAGTGATGATGAAGACAGCAGCTATTACTAAATTACTAAACAAGACAGATTTGTTGGTAAACACTAATATTCTGGGTAAGGTTTTTGCAAGTTCAACACTTTTGTAAACAGCCATTGTTTGGGCTCCTTCTATGGTGTGAGATGGTGCCAGTTGACAGAGGAATTATGGCTTTGCTGACACAGTAAGCTTCTCTCTTGAAGTGATCCCCATCACAGGAATGTAATTAGCAGCCATCTTGCCACTCCCCGTCACTTCTCATCTTTTAGAAAGTGAATTCTAGTGCTTGGGATAGGGCCAGAATGACAACCCTAAAGGCCAAAGTCCTCTATTTTCTCACATAAGAGGAATTACAGACAGCAGCAAAGCACACTTCCCCATATCCAGAAGAGTACCCAGAAGTCACCTACTACAGGACAGGCCCAACAAAGAAAACAACAGAACGCCACTAGCCATCACCTTCAGCCCCCAACTAAAACCTCTCCAACGCATCATCAAGGATCTACAACCTATCCTGAAGGACGACCCATCACTCTCACAGATCTTGGGAGACAGGCCAGTCCTTGCTTACAGACAGCCCCCCAATCTGAAGCAAATACTCACCAGCAACCATACACCACACAACAGAACCACTAACCCAGGAACCTATCCTTGCAACAAAGCCCGTTGCCAACTCTGTCCACATATCTATTCAGGGGATACCATCATAGGGCCTAATCACATCAGCCACACTATCAGAGGCTCGTTCACCTGCGCATCTACCAATGTGATATATGCCATCATGTGCCAGCAATGCCCCTCTGCCATGTACATTGGCCAAACTGGACAGTCTCTACGTAAAAGAATGAATGGACACAAATCAGATGTCAAGAATTATAACATTCAAAAACCAGTTGGAGAACACTTCAATCTCTCTGGTCACTCGATCACAGACCTAAGAGTGGCTATCCTTCAACAAAAAAGCTTCAAAAACAGACTCCAATGAGAGACTGCTGAATTGGAATTAATTTGCAAACTGGATACAATTAACTTAGGCTTGAATAGAGACTGGGAATGGATGAGTCATTACACAAAGTAAAACTATTTCCCCATGGTATTTCTCCCTCCCACCCCACCCCCCACCGTTCCTCTGATATTCTTGTTAACTGCTGGAATTAGCCTACCTTGCTTGTCACCATGAAAGGTTTTCCTCCTTTCCCCCCCCCCCCCGCTGCTGGTGATGGCTTATCTTAAGTGATCACTCTCCTTACAGTGTGTATGATAAACCCATTGTTTCATGTTCTCTGTGTGTGTGTATATAAATCTCTCCTCTGTTTTTTCCACCAAATGCATCCGATGAAGTGAGCTGTAGCTCACGAAAGCTTATGCTCTAATAAATGTGTTAGTCTCTAAGGTGCCACAAGTACTCCTTTTCTTTTTCCCCATATCGTCACACGAAGATGCTACGACTACCACCTAGAGGAGCAAACTTTCTAGTTCAGTCTCTGTGCCCCTTCAGTCCTTGACCTCTCAGTTAAGACAGCGAACCAATGCCCTATGGAGTCCAGTTAATTCCACGCAACACATTAAATAGCTGTCTGATAGTGACTGAAAGATACTACCAATATGGGCAGGGTCTGAACCAGAGACTGAAAGGTAAAAGGCTACACACGTAGAGGGTCAGATCCTCAGCTGGTGTAAATTATTATAACTCATTGGCACTAGACTGACATCTACCAGGTGAGAATCTGGCCCAAACCCCCTGAGCTATCAAGTCCCCTCAAATTACTGGATGTGTTTTATCATCCACAATGACCTTACACTTCTGAGAAATTTCAATACAGGATCAATCATTTATTTTACTGACCATTACACCATATAAAGGAGCACAACATAGCTGGCCATTGATCCCTCAGATTTATATGCCTTTGCCAAGTTGTCCATATAGGTACACGGTGTGCAACAGGCATTTTGAACTCTGGTGTATTTGCCTCCCTCTCTTTTCCCCACTGCGTGGTCTGAAATAGTCAGCTGCCTGGACAGAGAAAGTCAGAAAGGTGGCATTTTCCTCTATATCATTACTATTATTGTTAATTTTACAGCGCCCAAAAGTGTAGTAGGCACTGTACAAATCAAACAGCCACTTCCTGGAAGACCTTACAGCCTAATGTTTAATGTGACACCATTAGACAGGGTAGGAAACAGTAGTGAAGGGAAGGCATTGAGGAAGGACAATGATTGCATCAAGGAGATAATGTAATTATTCATTTTATGTATGGTGGTGTCTGGCTGAATGTGATTCATAAATTTTAAAGCCAGAAGGAACCACCAGATCATCTTCTAGTCAGACTTCCTGTACATCAGTGGCCACAGAATTTTACCCACTCAGTCCTGTATTAAGCCTAATGCATTATATTTGACTAAAGAACTTCCAAAAAGTCTTGAATTTGTCCTATTCCCCTTTAGTGGCCAGTCCACAAAGAGGATGAGAGCCTACTATTGCTCCTATTAATGGAGCTTCTCCTTTAGCTGAAGTGATAGAAGATTATGCTTTAATTGTGGGCACTGTGGCAAAGGTGAGGTTTAAGGAGGGATTTGAATTAAGAGAGGGTCATGGCTTTGTGCATCAGAAATGGAAAGCTGCTCCAGGAGTAGGGGTCAGGGTAGAAGAGAGAGAAATGGATGAATGGGGTGGGAGAAAGCTAATAAGAGGGAAGGTCAAGCATGTAGGCAAAGCAGAGTTGTTCAGAGCCTTGAAGTGACAACATATTTAAATCTGAGGAGGAGGAGAACAAGGGGCCAGGAAATGGTTTCAAAGACATAGGTAATGGGTTCAGTCTGGCAGGTGAGGAAGATAATTTTGGTGGCCATATTCTAGATGAATTGCAGAGAGGGTTTGTGTGAGTGTCTTGTGGCTCAGGGAGGATGAGGTTGCAGTAGTCAAGATGGGAAACAACCATGGTGAGGAAGAAGGGATTTGGAACTGGGACAGGTACAATCTTACCCAGCTTTTGATATCTCAGGAGGTCTGAGGGGGTTTTCATTGCACCTAATGCAATGCACATGTAGATGCTGTGTCAGTCTTGCCATTGCCATTCAGATGTTCTCTCTCTCGCCCATGATTCAAGTACCAACAGTTGTCTCAGTGCAGAAGGCATGTTTCAACCCTGGCATTAGCTGAGCAGGAGGTCACATTGCAGGAACGACAGCTGCACTGGTGAATCTCATGGGACTCTTGTGTGAAAGAAGATGGTGATATGCCAGAAATGAGGAAAACAAAGAATAGAGAAGTGTGGGTTGAGCATAAAGGCCCCTAACCAGACACACACACACCCAAACCACTGCTGATGGGAAAGAGGGAGGCTACCTTATCAGATGCCCTGGCCAGGATTGGATGAATTAGAAACAAATGGGGCTCTCTCCCACAAGAAGACAAGGAGCAAGACCAACCCCTACAATAAAAATAAAGAGAAGATACCCTGCTGTCCAGCAGGGTCTGCCCAGGAATGGTGTTCTTCCCATTACTGTCTGGAAGTGCCGAGGGAGCAGGTGACTTTCCACTTCCATTGTCCAAATCCAAAAAGGGCAAGGTGTGGCTTCAGCCCTTTTTCTCCTGCTATGGCTCTGTGGTGCCCAAATGACTTTCGGGTTACCATCGGGTGGATGAGTTTGTTGTTTCTGACAAAAACCTCTTTAAGAAAGAGTTTGGGGGAAAAAAGGCCCAAAAATAAAATAAAGGGGAAGTTGGAAGTCGATCCCAAAGGAGAGTTTCTTCTTTTTTAACACAGCAAGCATGTAAGACACAGAGGAAAGAAAGGCTAACCTTCTTAGTTCTCGTCAGTGTTATAGAAGAGCTGCTCATGCCAACCAGAAAGGTCAGGTCAGCACTTTCATTAGAAAGCCTGGATGGGAGGGAGGGGGTATTGGTTCTTTGGTTTTTAAATTGCACAATTTGGAAAATGTGGCTTAAACTGATTAAGAAAGAAAGAAAGAAAGAAAGAATCGTAAATGGGGATTTTTACATACATGGCACCTGCAACAAAAGAAATGAAACTTGATCAAGGTATAGATACAAATAATCCAAGTAGATTGGATTTAAAATGTAAATTGGGCAAGTCATTCATACATAATCCTGATCACTTACCTTAACAGCTCCCTTTAACCTCTCCTTCGCACGCATCCACAGATCAAACTACTCAAGATTTGTAACATATTCTGCACCTTTTTTCTATCAATATTATTTTCGATATCACACAGACCATATTGTCTAACCACAGACCAGACCAGACCAGCTCCAATGGAAGAATTTGAAAAATTGTCCAACCATATAATTACCTGATGAACTCACTCTAGCCCTTTGGGAACATAGCATGTTTATCAATAATCATCCAGGGCCACCTTCTACCTTAATTGACCTCCATTCAGCACTAGTAAGCATCTGTTCAGCTTCAGGTTGCCAGGATGTGAGGAGAGAATATGACCCACTGAGCACGATGGCTCCTGCAGTTTTTACATGTAGCACAGCAACTGTATTCTTGTGTGTGTATACACAATACACATACACACACACACTGACATTCCCCTCCAACTTCATTTTAAGACACCATTTTCATCAACATGTCTTCTCCCTCATCATCAGGCTAGCTTAATACATCAAACTAGCTTTGCTAAATAGAAAGCATACTGTATGCAGTAGTGCAAGTATATACACAGAGTGTGGCAATGTTGTTTAGTAGATAGAGCAGGAATATGGAAGTTGAGATCACAAGTTCTGTTCCTGGCTCTGCTGATGACTCACTGTATGAGCTAAGGCTAGTCACTTGAACTCTCTGCACCTCAAGTTTGTCCATTTTATAGATGGGTAATCAGAAGATATTAAGTACCTACCTCATAAGGGAGTCATGATGCTTAATTATGCCATCAGATATGTATGGCCCCACTCCTGCAATCGGATCTGACCCTTGTGATTTAACCAAGCTCCACTGACTTCCATGGGACTTTGTGCCGATGTGAGGGTCTGCCTGCAAGAAACCAGTTCCTATGGAAGGGAGGGAGAGATAGAATTAGTGAACGTTTGCTAAATCCATGTTATAATTGCTATAACAGATCTGTTCTGAGAGAACAGAATAACATTTCTGGAGCTGTTCTGGTGGCTGAGGTGAATAACACACATTTTATCACATAAAATACTCCTTTACCTTTAAAAAACAGAAATGAGGAAATTAAACACAGAAAAAACAACTTATGTTATTATGAAACAGAGGCAACTGTTGGAACCCAGGAAATTCACAATTAGGGTTGGAATTCCAGGCTTCCCTGGAATCATCCAGCCCAGTTATAGAGGTGGTCTTTGAACAGAGAGGATTTGATGAAATATCCGGGGAGGAGAGTGATTTCAGCCCTCTCTTTGAATTCCTTGACTTGCATTATTCACGTCAATAAAGCTACTTCAACAGTGGTGGCTGTATCACACCTAGGCTTTGCAAAATGAACTGGCTTCTCATTTGCCTCACAGAAGATTTCAAAATGTTGGTGTTCAACAAGGTGTTTTATAGGTTGGGACCTAGTTACCTTAGAGATCACTGTTACTTCCCAAGCCAGCTATGTTCCATAGGGACAATACAGCTGAACAAATCAGGTTCTCACTATCAGGCTCTGGAGGCAGAGCAGTTCTGGCAATAGACCCAACTGGGAAGCTCTGCATCAGCAGGGATCAGGAGGAGGCGAAGTCTAATGAAGGTGCAACACTCACCTTTTCAATAAAACCTTCCCCTGAAATAATGCTCTTAAATAAAAAATTGAAGCCCTGGTGGACCCAGAGAAGAAAACAGCTTTTATTCTGTCTTTTGTGCCTCTTTGTTTCATCCAGTGCTCATGTGCCAGGGTGATAGGTGTTATAAAATGCAGCGGATGCTTTCTGCCTGGCTTAGGCTGTTGTTAGCACATCTAGCCCATGCACCAATCCCTTCAGTGGCTCTCCATCCTCATCAGTTGCCAATGTAAGGCCTTGGTCTTAATCTTTAAAGCTATTAATGGATCAAGCCCCAGCTACACTGAAGACTGAATTTCAATCTATGAGCTGCCAAGGTGTCTGCACTTCTCTGGGCCAATGCAGATCACAAAGCCCAGCGTATAGCTCTTGAGAGCTGTGGACAGAGTGTAGTCAGCTAAAGGGATCTGGCTGTGGAAAGAATTCCCATAAGAGATTAGGTGAATCCAGAGTCTGACTGTCTTTAGAGAGCACTTCAAAACTTTCCTCTTTAACAAAGCCCCTCCAGCATAGCAAAAAAACTGACAAACGAAAAAGCCAGACAAACAAGATCACCCCCTTATCCAAGCAAAGATTTTTACCCATTCAAGAAAACAATCCAGAAACTCCCTCAAGCTCACTAGGGATTTTACTATTGCTTGTGGAGTTCTTGTGGAAGGTTCTCAGATATCATGAGGATGCGCGATAGTATAAAACCTGAAGACAGATAGTTTTGTGCAATCTGATGTATTGTATCTTTATGCTGTGTACTGCGATTGCATGTACAATTAATTGTGGGTGTAAAATTGTATCTACTAAAATGAAAATTTAAGACTGGATGTTCTTCTACAAAGGTATGCTCTAGGAATTATTTTGGGGGAAGTTCCAGGGGATATGCAGGAGGGCAGAGTAGGTGATCATAATGGTCCCGTCTGGCCTTAGCACCTATGAAAAGCGGGGGTGAAGCTCTTTTAAAAATTGGAGTGTGTCTCTTTGAACCCACCAAGCACACTGTCAACACTCAATTAATTACCATAACAGCATGTGGCTAAATCCCAGCACTTCACACTGAAAAAGTGACTGCCTGTCATAGGTGCATGCTCTCTCCTACAGTTTTTGCATGTTGCACAGCAACTGGATTCTTGCATATAAAGAGAGAGAGAGAGAGAGAGAGAGAGAGATTACAGCTAGTTGCATTATATAGATAGATAGATAGATAGATATAGATATAGATATATGCATGCGCAAGAATCCAGTTGCTGTGCACCATGTAAAAACTGCAGGAGACAGCATGCACCTATGACAGGCAGGCACTTTTTCAGTGTAAAGTGCTGGTATTTAACTACACATTGTTATGGTAATTTATTGAGTGCTGGCAGTGTGCTTGGTGCTGTTCAAAGAGACACGTTCCAATTTTTAAATATATATATATTTTCCCCTCTAAGCTCATTTTCAGATACCATTTTCCATCTGAGGATCATTTTCATGAACATGTCTTCTTCCTCCATAATCCCATTAAAAAGAATTAGGAATGAACATGAAATTTGTTTAACCATCTTGCACGAGATCAGCTGAATTCTAATGCTGTTTGATTACAGCTAGTCGCAGAAATGTCAAGTGCATTTCCATTTAAAGTGCTTGCTTAAACAGTCATGGAAATGGGGAACACCCGAAAATCAGCATATATCATGAGAGATTTAAGCTTCCTTATGGCACAGACTTGTTTTAATCCACTCTCTTGCTTTTTAAAATAATGCATTTTCCCAGTATATCATTTCCCTAAACGAGCATGATACATCACTGCTGCAGATTGACTCATGGGCCCCATTAATAAAGGCAGGGGATTCTTAGCAGCTTTTCTCACCGGGAAGGTGGTATCTTACTGTCTGCCTTTGTAATGAATCTGATGCTCTTCTGGTTGAGCCTATCCCACCGGTCCTGCTCCCCCTGTCAATTTTGATTGGAGGTTTTCATTGCATAGGCAGTAGCACCTTGTTAGAGAATAAATAATGCACCATTCTTTTCCCTGAGTAAGTAGCTATTCATTTCAACTATAGTAAGTGTTTGAATTGAAATAGGTTTCCATTGTTGTATGCGAGCCACTTCTTTTGAAATGCCTGTCTCCTAATCTTCCATCCCACTATGTCATCCGCTATGACATATTATGGGGCTTTTTTTTTTTTAAATGGTCTCTAATTTTGTGCCTGCAGTTTTGCTTACTCATTGGTGGGGCAAATAGCGAGGGCTTGTTGAAAATTTTCTGTCAAAACTTTTGTGATAGAAACTATGGTTGTAGAATAGCGTAAAATATTCATGTAAAGTGTTTACTTTCAGAACACTGAACACAATTATTTTTAAATTGTTTTTGGCTGAAATTTGAGTTTTCAAAATATTTGGTTTTCATTTCTTCAATGACAACTCAAAATTTTCTGGTGAAAAGATTCATGGAAACAAAATGTTTTATTGTTGAAATTTTCCATGGGGGAGGATCATTTTCTAAATAGATCTGGAAATGACAGACATTAGACCTTATCAGGGCTGGGATTTTCAAAAGACCCTAAGGGAGTCAGGCATCCAAGTCAATGAGAGTTGGGCACTTGTCACAGATCTTGTTGAGTGCTCCTCTTGGCCACTCAGCCTGCTGTAAAGGGCTCCACCTCACTGGGCCGCAAGTGCTTTAAGCCCCTTGTGTCTGAACCAAGTCCAGGTACTGTTTCTTGTTTGGGATTCCTATGCAGACTCTCAGGGTTAGATCCTCTGTCTAGCACTCCTCCTGGGAGCTGAGACCTCATAGCCCAACTGCTTAGATCCTGGGACTAGTGCTGGCCCTTCAGACTCCTCCATAGCTTAAATGCATTCTCTTGTAGAGCTTCAGTTGTGTGGGTGTTCTGTGGCCACAGGTTAATTCTTCAAGGGCAAATCATTGCTAGAACACATAAAAAGCACAGACACTTTGCACAGGATCCTACCACCATTATCCTTTAATCGCATGAGAAATTCATAGATGTACATTAAAAAAAACTACACACATTTTCTTTCCTTAATTTCCTCACCACTCCAGAGTGTTCTTCAGGCTGCTGTAAGAGTTCTCTGGGATCATCCAGGATTCTTCTGTTGCAACGCATGGCTTGTCTTCTCAATCATGGAGTCTCTCTCTGTCTGCATCAATTGCTTTGACCTTGGTTGAACCCACAGCTAAAACACCCTCTCAGTGCCTACAAAAGCATATACCTCTCCTGTCAACAGCTTCCTGGGTGGTTCTCTGCTTCTCACAATTTATACACCCCACCATCAGCACCTGGTTCCTTCCAAGCACCAGCCAACCTCCTTACACACCTGTTGACTAGTGAGTACAGTCATTAAGGGTAACTACTCTCCATTGTATCTTGTCTGGAAGAGTCATGATTACAGGTTTGTCAGCAATAGTGGATACATATTGTGACAAAGCTCTGTCCTTGCCTCCGTGGGTCACATATTTCCTGGCAGATTTCACTAGCCTCAGAGGCTCACTGTTACCCTCCATGTAACCCTTCTCTCTCTAGAGACAAGGATCACAGTCTAATGAGTCATTTTCATCATAAGCCAGCGAGGGAGGTGAGGAGAAGTTATCCTTTCGTGCACAGTCTCTGTTGTCTCTCACTCTCAGTGATTAAACAGGGGGCAAAGGTGGGGGGGAGCCTGGGCCCACCCTCTACTCCGGGCTCCAGCCCAGGGACCCTAATAGTATCAGCTTTGGTAGCTGACCTTTTAGAGCATGACATGTACAATTCCCTGGGCTACTTCCCCCACAGCAGCCCTCACTTCCTCAAGCTCCACTTCACTCTTACCTCAAGGCCTCCTTCCTTGTGCCTGATATGGTGTGTATTACTCAGCCTCTCCAACAGCGCAACTTCTTCCCACAGCTCCTGACATGCACACCTACCTGACTAACTGGGAGGCTTTTAACTAGTTTCAGCCAGCCCCTGATTGGCTTCAGGTGTCCCAATCAACCTAGCCTTCTCCCTGCCTTCTGGAAAGTTCTTAATTGGCCCCAGGTGTCTTAATTGACCTGGAGCAGCTGCCATTTCACTTAAACTGGTACCAGGGATTTGTTTAGCCTGGAGCTAATATATCTATATCCCACTACTTTTCTATAGCCATCTGGCCTTTCCCCGTCACAATATAGACATGGAAGCATTCCATGATACAACAATTTTCATAAGAATAACTTCAGAACATCAACCAGAATTCATAAGTCATACAGATAGATTCTCCAAATCACCAAAGCACCTGGCTCCTTTAGTCTTCTTTTAGGCAACAGTGCTGTAGCCATGTTGGTCCCAGGATATTAGAGAGGTCTGAAGAAGAGACAAGCTTACACAAAGCTCTCTTACCAACAGAAGTTGGTCCAATAAGAGATATTACCTCACCCACCTTGTCTCTTTAGTCTTCTTTGACAATCTCAGCCTGGGCCCACAAATCACATGTGCAGCACTCTTGTTGTAATTAATCTTAGCCACATTTTGCCACCCACAACTGATTTTGCTGGACACGAAATTGCAGATGCAAAATTACTGGTTTGACAGAGGACCCTTTAAAAATAAGGCCCTATACATTGAACCTATGTATTATTTAGACCATGAAGTAGGAGGTCATTAAAGATTTGGAGGAAAAGATAAGTTACCTAGATTTGAGACATTTATCTCTAAAGCTTCACTGAGGCCCGGTCTATACTTCAAACTTATGTCAGAATAACTATATCACTCTGGCATGTGGAAAATCCACACCACTGAGCTATGCAGTTATACTGACCTAACTCCCAGTGTAGACAGTGTTGTGTCGATGGGAGGGCTTCTCCTATTAACACAGCTACCGCCTCGTGGGGAGGTGAAGTACCTGCGCCACCGGGAGAATCTCCCCTTGGTGTAGGTAGCATCTTCGCTAAGTGCTACAGCAGCTCAGCTTCAGGTCTGTAAGTATGGACAAGCCCTGAGTCCATTTGGTCTTGAATCCCATGGAAACAAACTCCCCAGTGAGACTCACAAGTACCTTTCAATGTAAACCACCTTGAAACTATTTCAGGAATGGCATCTCTTATGATGGTACTTCCACTTCCTCTTCTGGTCAAAATGAGGAAGTACAGAGCTGTGACATTTAAAAACAACAAATCTTTTAAGTTTTACCAAACTTTTTTGAATCCCCAAAGAATTTAATGGGTTTGAATTTTGAGCAGACATTCAGCCCAGTCCTGGTTTTCTCCAGGCATGTTTGTCCAGCTTTAACAATGGCTGGTGCATGTATTATGTCTGATATCACATCTGCATGGACTACAACTTACAAGAATATTAGCCTCACTGTGATCAGTCTTCCCAATGAAAGCAGAAAAGGAGAAAAGAGAGCACTGTTTAGAGATTACTCCCTATCCTGTTTTTAGTTATTTCATTATAATGGACTGTAAATAGCGTACAGCCGTGAAGACCCCATTGGGGCATGAAGCATTTATAGCAGCTTCAGCCATTACAAAGGCAGCTACTTGGGTTACTGCTGAGCTGTATTAGAAGGAAGATAGTGTGAAGTTGACATTTTGAGAGCCAGGAAGAAAGCCATACATAAACAAGGGAGCACAAGATGAGGATACAGAACAGGCAGGAACTGGTGGTGAGAAGGTGAAACATCCTGACATTGTGTGTAGCTCACACAAAGGACCAGACAGTGCCTAGAACATTAATTCAGCAGAAGCAACCAGGATTGAGAGTTGATTAAAAAACAAAGCCAGTGTTGAGGAGGAAAAAATACTGCAGGATACCAGAGCTAACATTCGTGTTCTGCTTGGATCTAGAAAGAGTATGGTTAGGCAATCTATCTTACAATTCCCTGCAGCCTGCTAGCATTACAGAGCCAGACCAGTCTACTAGAGTGCCACATAACAACATTTTAAAAACACAGGAGATTTGACCAACTTTGTAAGAAGCCAGCCTAATAAATGGGAGATCTGGCAAGTAAGTGGACTTGCAAACACATTAGCCCAGAAACCTAGAGGGTATATTACATCCAGGAGAAGACTAACCAAAAAATTTGATAGACATGTATTGTACTGCAGGTTGCCTGCAGTTTTGGGAGGAAGAGGAAAACTGAATCCCCTCTGAGGTGTAGAAACTTTCCCAATTAGAGATAAGCCCAAGATGTAAAGCTTAAATCTATACTTGAACTTTCCCAAAGTTTGTGGGTGTTGTGGCAAATTGCTGGTACGATTATGATGGGTCCCGCGCTTCCTCTTCTTGGGGGGGGGGGGTTCAGGGCACAGTTTCCTGCCCCTAAACTAGGTTTTTTACTGTCCCACTAGTAACCCAGAGAAGGGTAGTGTAGAGGAGGGACCTGGGCCTGCCCTCTTCTCCGGGTCCCAGCACAGGGGCCTTAGGGATAGTGGTAAACCACTTGAACTAGTGCTTCCTTCCCCTGGGCTACTTCCTTCTCCTGCTCTTCAGCTTGTGAGGTTTCCTTCCCTCTCTCTCTACGCAAGCCGGGTGTCTCTTTACCTAGGGTCTTGGTCTTCTAGCCAGGCACGGCACTCCTCCAAACCGTACTCTGCTTCAACTCCTTTCCCTGGCTGAATGAAGCAGGGGTTTTTTATCAGGTGACTAGATTCAGGTGCTCTAATTGGCTTCAGGTGCTTTTAATTAATCTATAGAAACCTTCCTTCCCTCTACAGGGAATAAGGCTTCTCCTCATCCTGGGATTTACCTATCTCTCCTAGATCACTCTCTTGCTGCCTTCTGGCCATGCAGTATCACAGTGTTCAGATTTGGTTTAGGTCCATTTCTAATTCCAAGTAAAATCCCAGAATGTTTCAGGGGTCCAGGAGGAAAAATAGAAATGTTGGTGATTAAACCGAGATGCTTTACATGATTTCATTGTCTTGAATTCCAGTGTGGAATCTAAGTGTGACAACTTGCAGTAACTCACAATGTATCACACAGTAACTCAGAAAGGAAGCCAGCTGTCTCCAGTCTATTCTGTATTTGCTTCATAAATCACTGTGCATTCTTTGTCCTTGCTGTGGAAGGCAAATAGATTTAAATCCTAATTTAACCTTTCCCGTTATTCTCCCACCCAACCCTGTCCCTTAATGACAGAGAGAGTTTAACTGCTGCAGATCAGTGCATGAGCCACAGGTGGTGGTCAGATTTAGTTTCCCCGGGAGCCAAAGCTATTTTAATCACTATCAGCAAAGAGAGAGACTTGCCGCCTGACTAGATTAAGATCTAGAAAGCAACATCATCTAAGTGACGTATTGATTCTGAAGTCAATGACATTTCATACCGCAAAGTTTTAGTCATTAGCCAAACCCCAGAGCATCGGCAGCAACCCTGAAATTTATCTCTAATTTTAATTGAATAGAGTACAAAAAAAAAAAAAAAAAAAAGGGAAAAAAGTGTGAAAAAAATGAACTCTAAAGGATGATTAATTGTTTAATAAGTAATGCAGCTGCATAAAAGTGATATGTGCTGAATAGTGCTCCACTTTAACTTCCCGGTAAAACCCTTTTTGTGAAATTGGGATAAAATACAGTAACTCAGTGATACAGCACGATTAAAATGTCATTCTGTTCAATGGGTAGGCTGAAGTATAGGTAACAACTGTTCTTCCATGTTAAAAGAAAAGGAGTACTTGTGGCACCTTAGAGACTAACAAATTTATTTGAGCATAAGCTTTTGTGAGCTACAACTCACTTCATTGGATGCATGCAGTGGAAAATACAGTGGGGAGATTTTATCTCCACAGAGAACATGAAACAATGGGTGTTACCATACACACTGTAACAAGAGTGATCAGGTAAGGTGAGCTATTACCAACAGGAGAGGAAAAAAAAACCTTTTGTAGTGATAATCAAGGTGGGCCATTTCCAGCAGTTGACAAGAACGTGTGAGGAACAGTGTGTGAGGAGGAGGGAACAAACATGGGGAAATAGTTTTACTCTGTATAATGACACATTCACTCCCAGTCTTTATTCAAGCCTAAGTTAATGGTGTCCAGTTTGCAAATTCATTCCATTTCAGCAGTCTCTCCTTGGAGTCTGTTTTTGAAGTTTTTTTTGTTGAAGAATTGCGACTTTTAGGTCTGTAATTGAGTGACCAGAGAGATTGAAGTGTTCTCCAAATGTTATAATTCTTGATATCTGATTTGTGTCCATTTATTCTTGTACGTAGAGATTGTTCAGTTTGGCCAATGTACATGGCAGAGGGGCATTGCTGGCACATGATGGCATCTATCACATTGGTAGATGTTTCAGAGTAGCAGCCGTGTTAGTTTGTATTCGCAAAAAGAAAAGGAGTACCGGTGGCACCTTAGAGACTAACAAATTTTGGAGAGGAAGATGATGTCTGTCTGTATCTGTGCGAGTTTTTTCATGAAGTTGACAGATTTCCACTCTATACGGCTAAATTCAGTGCCTTGCATAATCACAGGTTTCAGAGTAGCAGCCGTGTTAGTCTGTATTCGCAAAAAGAAAAGGAGTACCGGTTTTGCGAATACAGACTAACACGGCTGCTACTCTGAAACCTGTGATTATGCAAGGCACTGAATTTAGCCGTATAGAGTGGAAATCTGTCAACTTCATGAAAAAACTCGCACAGATACAGACAGACATCATCTTCCTCTCCATAGTCTCTAAGGTGCCACCGGTACTCCTTTTCTTTTTGCGAATACAGACTAACACGGCTGCTACTCTGAAACCTGTGATTATGCAAGGCACTGAATTTAGCCGTATAGAGTGGAAATCTGTCAACTTCATGAAAAAACTTGCACAGATACAGACAGACACCATCTTCCTCTCCAAAATTTGTTAGTCTCTAAGGTGCCACCGGTACTCCTTTTCTTATTGGTAGATGTGTAGGTGAACGAGCCTCTGATAGTATGGCTGATGTGATTAGACCCTATGATGGTGTCCCCTGAATAGATATGTGGGCACAGTTGGCAACGGGCTTTGTTGTAAGAATAGGTTCTGGGTTAGTGTGTCTGGTTGTGTGGTTGCTGGTGAGTATTTGCTTCAGGTTGGGGGGCTGTCTGTAAGCAAGGACTGCCCTGTCTCCCAAGATCTGTGAGAGCGATGGGTGGTCTTTCAGGATAGGTTGTAGATCCTAGATTATGCACTGGAGTGGTTTTAGTTGGGGGCTGAAGGCGATGGCTAGTGGCGTTGTGTTATTTTCTTTGTTGGGCCTGTCCTGTAGTAAGTAACTTCTGGCTCTGTCAAAAGGTTTCCCACCCCACCTTCTTCCTCCTCTCCTGCCGGTAATAGCTCACCTTACCTGATCACTCTCGTTACAGTGTATATAGTAACACCCATTGTTTCACATTCTCTGCGTATATAAAATCTCCCCACAGTATTTTCCAGTGCATGCATCTGATGAAGTGAGCTAACACGGCTGCTACTCTGAAACCTTCCATGTTAAATTGCTGCTAAGAATTGATCAAACACAGGATGGATGAGCGTGGCCTTTTTTTTTTTTTTTTAAACTGTTCTTTATTTCATTTTATCTTTAGCTCCCTAGGGACCAGCTATTATTGCATGCTCCTGACTGAGGCACAGGGAAGTACTGGGTTAGATTTTAATCACAAGTACCCCAAAGGGGAAATGCATGTTGTGTCTAACTTATCCATGCTTATGAATGTGGAATGTGTCTGATGGCCTACCATACAGAACACCTGCCTGAAAGGAGAAAGATAGAGCAAGACCTCCTGTAATGTGACTGGCTACTCTGTGTTTGTAATGCAAAGATCTGTAATAAGAGCTATCTGTCTTCTACAAAACCTTCTCACTCAGAACATTTTTACCGTAAGCCCCAAAACTGACAACCAACTGGGAGTTTTCCCTCAGGCTGTCTTTAGACGAGGAGAAGAAAAGACCCGGATTAAAGATGTATTTTCTATGACGCCTGCTGAATGGGTTTAAGAAGCTGGCCAATAAACCATTACTCAGTAGAGACAATCAACCCAATTAATAATTATGTTCAAGAGCCCAGGCTTATTCTGACACTATGCCCCAAACTTTTCAAAAAGAAAAGGAGTACTTGTGGCACCTTAGAGACTAACAAATTTATTAGAGCATAAGCTTTCGTGAGCTACAGCTCACTTCATCGGATGCTGTAGCTCACGAAAGCTTATGCTCAAATAAATTTGTTAGTCTCTAAGGTGCCACAAGTACTCCTTTTCTTTTTGCGAATACAGACTAACACGGCTGCTACTCTGAAACCAAACTTTTCAATATCAGAATCATTCCATCATTTAGCTCGTTATGTCTTTCACTATAATCTTGGAATGAATTCCTCTGCCGTTGTAAATATTAAATAACCGCACCATCTTTTGCATGTGGACATGTGGAGCAATCATTCAGAGCTAGTGGGTCCGTACAGATAAAACAAAATAATTAATAAATAATACCTTGCACTTACGTAGATCAGATTATCAAAAGAGCTGAGCTCCCATTTAAAATGAACTTGTGTGCTGAGTCTATTTGCAAATCTGGCCAATGGTGCTTTTCCTCTGAGGCCAATACAATGCTTTACAAACAATGGGCCAGATCCTCTGCTGGTGTAAATCAGCATAGCTCCATTCACTTTAGTGGAATGATGCCAATGTGCAACACTGAGAATCCCACCCCTTAATTATATAAGCTTCAGAACATGCCCTGTGAGATAGTAAGTATTAGCATAGAGGGGGAAACTGAAGGACATTGAGATGAAGGGTGATCTCTTGAGCAGACAGCCAGTACAAGGTCTCTGAATCACTCAAGTCCTTGCTTAAGTAGGATTTAAGTGGTGCAAAGCCCCATGCTGCTCTCAGCAGAGGTAAATTTCATCTTAAAAGACTTGCCTTATGTCACAGAACAGGGAAGTGTCTGTCCTGGTAAAATGCCCAGATTACCTGACTCTCAGTCCCATGCTATAACCCTTAAATCACAGTTCCTCTTTTCCAAGATAAAGGGCTTGAAATAAGTTTTTGCTTCTTGTCACTGTGGCTGCTCCTGAAGTTATGTGAAAAATTATACTCAGCCAGCAAATGTGGCAATTTGCCTTTTTTTTCTTTTAAATAAACTATTTTGGTGCCTGAAATGGATTAATCCTAATTGCTAATAGCACAAACCGATTTTGATCAAGAACAAGGAAATGGGTTTTCATTTCCCTAAAACAGAGCAAACTGATCTCAGGACCTGAATGCCTCTGAGACCTCAAGTGGGAGAACGGGAAAGCAAGCTTTTGGAGGAAAAACCTGAAGAGAATATTCTTATTAAATTGCAAAATGATAACAGAAGATTCCTTACCTCCTTCACAATTATGTGACTGTTCCTTAACTATTCCGCTTCTGTCATATTTTAGGTAGAGTAAAATGAAGTTTATTTGTAAAATTCTACTACAAATAAAAATTACCCACCTATTGTTACTCCTTTCCTATGCTGCTAAGTAGTTTGCCAGGCCTAAGAGGTATACAATGAGGTATTGTACCAAAATCTGCTTGAGTGCTTATTTAAAATTACATAGACTATAACACACTGCTTTTACAGAGCCTGATCCAAAACCCACTGAAGTCAAACAAGAGTCCCATTGGCTTCACTAGGATTTGGGTCATGTCCACAGGACTATACAGATTCCCATTAGTGGAACGTGAAGGTTTACAATATATTTCTATATACCGAGTAGCACATTGTGGCATATGTCAGCATCCATGAGCATTGAAGGGTGTAAAATTAAATAAATAAATAAATAAATAATTTGTAATGCAATAGTGCCTAGGAGCCTCAGTCATGCACCAGGCCCCCATTGTGCTGAACACTGTACAACTGTAGGACAAAAAGATCATCCTTGACCCAAAGACCTTCTAATCTAAGTAAGTAAATCTACTGCCACTGGGAGAAAAGGCACATTCCAATAACTTGACTTTACCTGGAAAGAATAATTTGGACCAGTCCTTATGTGTCACCTAAAGTATACAGGAAGTGACAAAAAAATAATGCTTATAAGGGAAAAGTGTGTGTGTGTGTGTGTGTGTGTGTGTGTGAGAGAGTGAGAGTGAGAGATTGCTGATCAGAGACAGTTGGTTTCGCCATGCTCTGAGAATTTCACTAAATATTTTTGTACTATGTTTTTACAAAATCATCTGTTCATGATGCTGTAAACTCAAGCAAACATAAATATGACCTTTTACTCCCAAGGCACGAGTGACAGTGATTCAGTTTCGCCATATTCTGAATATAGCTCATAGATAATTATGTACCATATTTGTAAGGAATCCAGTCCATAAATCTTTACATGCAGCACTTTAACCAACTTTAAAAGAATGAACAGCTGGATAGAATTGTAATGATATAATGAGGAAGAATAAAAATTGAATACTTATACTTACCTACTAAATTTTCCTCCATTTTATATTTATGTTCTCTTCTATATTTATTATATCATATATCAAATTATTTTACTTTCTCAGAGGCTTGGTTTTGTCTGTGTGCAGTTGACACCATCATCTATAGACATGGTAAATCTGGAGGAGCTGTAACTGACCTAGAAATAAAAGGAGACTGTTAATGATTTTATTAAGCAGTTGTAAAAAGCAAAGTAGTGCTACTGGGTGAACTGGTCAATTGGTGGCATATATTTCATACATTTTTTTAAGGCCAGAAGGGACCATTAGGTAATCTAGACTGGTCTCCTGTATAACAGACCATAGAATTTCATCCAGTTACCCCTGCACTGAGACCAGAATTTGTCTTTGGCTAAAAAATACCTTTCGGAATGACATCCAGTCTTCACTTCAAGGCCACACAAGATGGAGGATCCATCACTTCCCTTTCTGGTTTGTTCCAATGGTAAACCACCCTCCTCGTTAAAAAAAAAAAGTGTGCCTTATTTCTAATTTGAATTTGTCTGGCTTCAGTTTCCAGCTGTTGGCAGACTTGATGCCAGCTTTTGTCAAGGCCGCAGGACTCACTGAATACTGACAAATACATAGATGAAAACCAATCTGGCTCACCTGTGTGTTAGTATTGTTAAAACAGATGTTAGAGTTATAAGAGGTCTTTAGTGTTTAGACTTTATGGAATGCTCGTAGGATGCTGCAAGTGTTAATCCTACTTATAATATCTGTATCCCAGGTTATAAGGTAATGTTTAAATGATTGTTCTGTGATGATACCAATGTTTGCTTAAGACTGTACCTAAGAACAGTCATATGGGTCAGATTAATGTTCCGTCTATCCAGTATCCTCTCTTCTGATAGTGGCCAATACCAGGTGCTTCAGAGGGAATGAACAGAGCAGTAATCATCAAGTGATCCATTCCCTGTCGCTCATTCCCAGCTTCTAGCAAACAGAAGCTAGGGACACCATCCCTGCCCATCCTGGCTAATAGCCATTGATGGACCTATCCTCCATGAACTTATCTAGTTCTTTTTTTAACCCTGTTATAGTCTCGGCCTTCACAACATCCTCTGGCAAACAGTTCCACAGATTGACTATGCATTGTGTGAAGACATAATTCCTTTTATTTGTAAGTCCCACACAGCCAAGGGAGAAGCATGACCAAGTGTGAAATGCTAGTTGACCACAAAAGGTGCTCTCTTCCCCAACAAAAGAAGGTCTACAGACATCAGACAAGCCATTGTGGACAAAAGACTTTGTTGATTGCCTCCCCCATACCCATGAAGAGGGTATGTGCACAAGCCCTCACCCCACCACAGCATGAATGCTGGGGAAGGGAATAAAAGTGCCTGTTAGGGAGAAATAGATAGCCACATACTGCTTGAACTCTGGGGCGCAAAGATTTCTAAGCATAAGCAAAGGATCCTCAGCTGTTTAGCGTGGGTTAGCCCTAAAGGACACAGATTTCAAAAGATAATAGAAGTTTCTATAATAAACTCTTCCACTGACACTCATTTGTGTCAGGTTTCAGAGTAGCAGCCGTGTTAGTTTGTATTCGCAAAAAGAAAAGGAGTACTTGTGGCACCTTAGAGACTAAAATTTATTTGAGCATAAGCTTTCGTGAGCTACAGCTCACTTCATCAGCTGCATTCAGTGGAAAAAAAAACCCTGAATGCATCCGATGAAGTGAGCTGTAGCTCACGAAAGCTTATGCTCAAATAAATTTGTTAGTCTCTAAGGTGCCACAAGTACTCCTTTTCTTTTTACTCATTTGTGTGTATATGTTTATCTACTTTAATCTTGTAATAACTCATTTTCTTTTTCCTAGTCAAAGTTTCCGATAGTCTTTTACAGGATTGGCTACAAGCATAGTCTTTGGTGAGAGATCTAAGGTGCAATGGACCTGAGGTAAGTGGCTGACCTTTTGGGACTGGGAGTAACCTGAATATTGTGATTTTTTTTTTTGTGTAAGGCAGTGTTTCCCAAACTTGGGATGCCACTTGTTCAGGGAAAGCCCCTGCTGGGCCAGGCCAGTTTGTTTACCTGCCATGTTCGCAAGTTCGGCCGATCATGGCTCCCACTGGCTGCAGTTCACTACATCCCTTGACCCGCGCCACTTCCCACAGCCCCCATTGGCCTGCAGCGGCGAACCACGGCCAGTGGGAGCCGCAGTCGGCCGAACCTGTGGCCACAGCAGGTAAACAAACCGGCCTAGCCCAGCCCATCAGGGGCTTTCCCTGAACAAGCGGCGGCCCTAGTTTGGGAAACACTGGTGTAAGGGACTATCTTTCACAGAGAGAGACCTGCCTGGGTGGCAACATAGAGGGTCCAACGAGACTGTCTGTGGCTCCCTATTAAGGCTGCCTGAGGATTTCAGACTTGTTACTTGGTTGGCAAAACCTAAGTATAGAACACATAACCGATTTGGGGTTCATGCCCCGTTTCTTGACAGCCTGCCCTCAGTCGTCAGCCATTCCAGACATCATGACAAAGCCTTTCTCTGTTAGATAGAAGAGTCCTTTAGTACCCCTTCTTTTCTCCCGAAGGGGGCATTTTCCTCTTAATCCAATCACCTCTCAGTCTTCTCAGTTTAAAAATTGATCTGACGTTTATGTGTGTAGATGATTTCTTAGAAAATGGGCAAATATTTGAGTGTCGCCTAAATAGGCTATGACGTTTAATTAACTCATTGAAAAGTTGACACCCGGTGCTTCGTTCTTCCATTATAAATACAACTAATACCCACAGACTTCAAGAGGACTTACCTGACTCCTGCAGTAGGAGAACCAGAGCCCAGGAGTATTGTACAATAAAGAAGGAAACCTATTCCACACAGATGACCATACTTTTATCTTGAAACAAAAATGAATTGTAGATGTCAAACAATATTTATTATTTACAAAGTAAATTGGCCTGAAAATAATTTTTCCCAAGTTACTGATTCAAGTTGGTTATAAAAGGAGCTGTCCTAACACCCTCTTCAATTATATTAACATGAGCCATCACAGCTTATCACATTTTCTACTTAGTGTTTCACAGCACTGTTTAGGGTGGAGAGAATGCTTATAAAATTTGAAAATGACAGCAAGCTAGGAGAGATGTCAAGCAATCCTGGAGGACAGGATAAGAATTCAAAACAACCTTGACAAATTGGAATAATTGGTCTGAAATCAATAAAATGAAATTCACTAAAGACAAGTGCAAAATTCACTTAGGAAGGAAAAATCAAACGTGTATCTACAAAATGGGGGATAACTGGCTAGGTAGTAGTACTGCTGAAAAGGATCTGGAGTTTATAGTGGATCACAGATTGAATCTGAGTCAACAATGTGATGCAGTTATGAAAAAGGCTAATATTTCTGGGGTGTATTAACAGAAGTGTCATATGTAAGACACATGAGATAATTATCCTGTTCTACTTGGTACTAGTGAGCCTCACCTGGAGTACTGTTTCCAAGTCTGGGCACCACACTTTAGGAAAGATGTGAACAAATTGGAGAGAGTCCAGAGGAGAACAACAAAAATGATAAAAGGTTTAGAAAACCTGGCCTATGAGGACAGGTTAAAAAAAATGGATATGTTTAGTCCTCAGAAAAGAAGACTGAGGGGATACTGATAACAGTCTTGAAAATGTTAAAGTCTGTTATAAAGAGGATGGGGATCAATTGGTCTCCATGTCTGCTGAAGGTAGGACAAGAACTAATGGTCTTAATCTGCAGCAAGGTAAGTCTACCCATGACAGCAATCTACATTTCTACCACACCTCACTGCACAGAACATCATCTGTTCCCTCCCCTCCAACCACAAGTTATATGGAGTGGATGAGTCTTCTGGAAGGCTTCCTATGCTATCTGATCCAACATTTGGAGACCAGGAGAGAACTGTAGGATGGGTTCACTCTTCTTCCCTAGCCAGATCCTCACATCTATGTCTCCTGGCAGCTGTTCCCCTCTCAGCTGGCTTCCTCTGAGTCCTTGCAGCTGAGGCCTTAATATTTTAAAACAATGGCATTTCCTTCTCCAAGTGGGATTTTTCCTGCCATCCACAGGCACTTTACAGACAGAAAAAAGGTCTTTGTTGCGAAGCCCTGTTTTGAAACAAGCCCCATGTGCCCGCCACAGGACATGTTTTTATAGTGAAAACAGACATTTAATCACTTTGCATTCTTTGCTCTTGCAGTTAGGCTGACCAGACATCAAGTGTAAAAAATTGGGACAGGGATGGGGGGGGGGAGGAAAATAGGAGCCTGTATAAGAAAAAGCCCCAAATATCAGGACTGTCGCTATAAAATCGGGACATCTGGTCACCCCACCTGCAGTTAAGTTTGCTTTTTACAAACTATTGTGAAAAAAACTCATGAAATTCTGCTGTGGAAGTGTGGCACCAGGACAAACAAAACTGTAGAAAATGTTGCCAAAAATGTCCTACAATTTTTCCCATTGGATGTATGTCCTGTCTCATCAAAGAGAAGCATTCTTTCTTACTTATCAAAAGTACTTAACTCTGAACTCCACTTTCCAAGAAAAGAAACGAATACTCAGTTTTCTTTTTTACACACACGCACTATCTTAGATCTGATGGGGACCCTGTCACAGGGTGGGACTCACCCCTGTGGCGCCTCCTGCTGGCTGTCTGGGGAATTAGCTCTTCTAGACTCCAGAGTGCCCTCTGCAGGCCGGCATCTCACTGCCACTGTCCCCCATGTCCCTCCCGGACCCCGGTGCCCCTTTCCCTGGGGTGCTGCCCCCGTGGCAGTGCCCACAATCTCTGGATCTCCCCCTCCCAGGGGAACCCCAACCCCCACCTCACCTCAGTATATGGCTACTGCCCAGTCACCATCAAGCCCCCATTCACTGGGGCAGACTGCAATATATAAACCACTCATCACAGGCAAGGAGGGTTTGGATCTGCTGCCTCTGCCTACCCAGTACCCTTTTTGGCCTTCCACTAGGCCTGCAGCCTAGGAGGTTTCCAGGCCAGAGCTCCCCAGCTCCTCTGGCCTTCCCCCCAGCCCTGCTCCACCTTAGGTACCCAGATATGCTCCCCAGCAGCCACACCCTTCTCCCTTTAAAGGCAGAGAGAGAGTCTGTCTGCTCTTGGCCCACTGCCCTCTTATAAGGGCCAGCTGAGCCCTGATTAGGGTGTGGCCACAGCAGAGCCTGTTTTCCCCAATCAGTCTGGGAACTGCTTACTCCCAGCCACAGCCATCTCCTGGGCTGTTTTAAGCCCTTTAAGGCCAGAGCGGGTGACCATCCCGCTACAGACCCCTTTACAAAAACATCTCCAGGTAGGCTTAACAAAGAACAACCAGAGATTCTAGTACTTCAGAGCAGGCCAGTGACCAAGGGAAACCAAATACAGTGCATGTCCTTGAATACCTGTAGTGAGAGTTTCTAAGAGTTGGTCTCCTCGTCTTCCCAGTAGGAGGGCCGTATCATTTAGTTTTCCTTTCCAATAAATCTGCCTACAGGAATCTTGTCTCCCTGCAGCTGAGTTTTAAATGAGTGAAGTCAAAGAACTGTTCAATTTAGTAACTTCAGATTTCCCATCCTTTAAAACTAAGGAAATTAAATGACATTTTACATGAATGTGTGTTTAGAACTGGTAATCTTTCAATACAATGAATCTGTGTGCAGAGCTCCTCAAGGTGAGGGATACTGCTTGCCATAGTATATTGTCCTTAAATCAAAAAACACCATGCTTTGAGTGTGGCTTGGCATCCAGATTCTTGCTCATAAAAAGTTTTATGCAACTTTTTTATTATTTTTGCTTGGAAATATTTTTTTAATAATCAATGAGTGAGAACAAAACATAAGAAAGAGGGGGAAAATAAAATCAAATGGATGGAGAAACCTCTACCAGAATGATGCTAGCATGGAGTTGCAGCAAATAATTTAGTTAAAGCACACTTGCTTGGTTTGCTTAGCTGAGCAGAACAAACAATCAGATAAGCCGACTGGAGCATATTCAAAGTCTTTCACTGAAATAAAATAATAAAGCCAGATCCATGGAGTGTGCTGCACATTGACACCAAACATGTAACAAAAAGAAAATGTGATTTATTATAGCATTTATCTGACAGCGAATGGTACATCAAGGAGCAGCCGTGGAAGAATGCTTTTGTATCATCTGGGGCTTCATGCTCTTTTCTGGCCCTTCACTGAAACAGAAATTTTAAAAGTGCCATTGACTCAGAGTTTCCAGTGGCACAGAATGAATTGTAAAGCAATCAGCACGATACACTGGTCACTATAGCTACACCCACCCCCACCCTGAGGGGGATCAGAGCAACTTTTCACACTCATTTGGCCAAACTTGCAGACAGGAAAATAAACAGGGGAGATTACTCGCAGGTAATAGGCCTACGAGGATGGTACGTACCTCCACAGGACCTGCAGATTGCTAGATTATCATCATTTGTGCTCATGGAGCACAGTTGGGGTTAGAAGCTGTGCAGAGAAAGCCAAACTCATGAGCAAAGAAGGGTACATTGTGTCCTGCTCGTCCATCTCCAATTTATGTTTGAAACTGGGCATCAAATTACAAGGACTGTCAAATCAATCCTCGTGCTTCAGGACACAAACTGATCATCAATTAGAGTTAAGGACCTTTACCTCATGGGACACATATTGCACAATTTGACCCATTTATGGCACAGTGTGGCACCTCTCTATGAAAATCAAGTTCTAACTCTGAAAAGTGACCTCTAGCTGAATGGCATTGTGGGTTTCCGTGATTACTGCCTTTCAGACACTTCAGAGCCAGTTTGTTTGGCAGATGGTTTTTCTAACTCCTACTGCTATAAACTCCACTGGGGATCTGAGAGGCAAGCTGGGCTCCTTGTCCTTCTGACTCAGGCTTCGGCACCAGCAATATAGAATCTGCCAATAGAACTTAGTCAATAATATTACCAATAGCGCATGCGACTGAAAAGGGTCTAGCTCACACTCCCAAAGTTCTGGTGCCTCTGGAGGGCTAACAGAAGCAAGAGTTAACGTGTATTCTTCTCATTGCCCTTGTTTCTGGCTGCAGAAGATCCCATAGCAGGCATTCCACTGCATAAAGTAGGGCCCCGGGGTGAGGCACAGCATTCCATATCAGCTCCCTCCCTACCAGGATACAGGGTGCAAAATGGAGTCATACATTCTGCTGCCCCAGCTCCTCAGATCCTCTCTCATGTACATAATCACATGGCAGACATAATTAGGGCCACAGAAGCTACTGTACCAGCTGCAGAACAGCTTAGCAGCCACTTCGAAGTCCAGTGCAGGGGGCTGGTGAGCATCACTCCATTGGCCATCCCAGCTACTCATGCTGGGCACAGAGCTGAAGGTTTGCCTCTAAGTGCATTCTTTTGCCTTCCTCTGCAGCATTAGATATTGGCCACTGTGACTGGATACTGGCCTAGCTGGAACACTAATCCAGCATGCCACATCCTAGAAACCTAATTATTGGATCCCGATCAAGGGCAAGAGCGCCTTCCACATTAACCGCAATCTCTGTGATAAGCTTTTTGCTATACATGGCTGTTATAGACCTAGTAAAAGGGCACTATCCCTCTTTAGGCCTGTGGTTCCCAAACTTTTTAGTAATGTGGATCCCTTATATATATTTTAACACTTGGTGGCTCCCGACAACCAAATACTATTTTCTTTACTGACTCAGGATGCTAGATCCAATAAGAATTCAGGACACCAGATTCAAGAGGGACACTAGAATTTGAACAAGTTTATGGTTTTATTCAACCACATGTAGTATGTTTAAGTATATAATCTGCCAATCTAGTCCAAGTTTTTAAAAGTATAATTTGACAATATGGATTGTGGACAAGTTCAGGCCCAGCCTAAGATTTCAGTGAGCAGAATAGATCTGTGACCTTCAGCTACTGCTCTTGCTTTGACAAATCTCACACCGCACACAAGCTGAGCCCAGTGGACTCATGAATGTGCAGTACAAAATACTGACTCTTCTTAACTTGTTCTATCAACTGGTCCTGAACATTGTCTCCAAGATCATTAGTGCATCAATGGTGGGCACTATATAACATAGGAATGGGTTTCAGTCCCCTGGCTGCTTGTTCCCCAGTCATAATTCTATGTGTCTGTTGCTGCTAGAAGTGCGAGGGTCTCGCCAATGGGGCGTGCTTGTTTATATTTTCAATTCACATGGTCACAACATTAGGGGCTTCTAAATCTTTTTGAGGAAAAGTTGCTTCTTGAGACAGGACTTTTGGCTGTTTCATTCTTCCCGTTTCCAAATGAACAATTGCAGCTCTTGTTTACGGATTCCAGGTGTCTGGTATCTACATCGCGTGGCAGTTTCCCAAGCCTCAGGCTTCCATTTACTAACAAACCCCACACTGGAGCGGTGGCCTTTCAGCAATTGTATCGAGAGACAAAAATCCAAATGGAACGTAACTATCGTCACACACTGACTGCTTTTCTTCCTTGTCTGCTTAGCTTTATTAAAATCATCTTCTTCTTCAGCCCAACATTCACTACATGTCCAGCTCAGCACTTGGTAAAAACCATTCCATTATAAAGATAAGACAGACCTATCTCACGGCTTCTCTCCCCTATCTGCTCGTGCTCTTGCTGCTCCCAGTGAGACATCCCCGTGCCCAAGGCCCCACCAGCACATCAGACACAAACCCACAGATAAAATGCAGGTGATTTTTAAACCTTATTTATTATTCTCTTCATTAGAAAACAAAACCCAAAACGGGCATAATCCATGAAAATGTTTTTCCCCAAACACTTGTGTCTCCCCAGGAAAACTTTTGTGGCTCCCCAAACATGGGAAAAACCACCCTTATTAGAACAGAGAAAAAGCTACCAAGTTCTAGACAGAAGTCTGAGGGAAATCTGGATTCTCTTTCTTCTCTCTCTCTCCTTCATCTCCTATTTTCATCTAGTGACCATCACCATATGACATAAGCACTACTTATCTATCCCTGCCCTTCCTCCTTTCTGCTCACCTGGACCCTGCTCATCAGACCATCTGAGATTCTATGGAGCAGTTTTAGTCATTGGACGTGGTAAATTTAGGCAAATTTGCCGATGATATAACCCCATTAAGCCCAATTTCTTCTTGATTACAAGATCAACGAAAAAAAGCATGAGCACCACTCTGATTTATTGCTGCTCCCTACTTGACCTGAAAAACGTGATGCAAACAAGGAGCAGAGGACTCCTCAGAGGAGCACTCCCATGTGTGAAGCAGAGCAAATATTACAGGCGTGCCTGCATATACGTAAACACTTAACATATAAAGTACCAGTAGATGGTGCTCAAGAATATTTAGCACCATTCCCGGGGTTTGTAGGACCTATAAAATTGCTGTTGTGCTTTGCAAATGACTTCCTTTGTGCAGTCCTTTACGTGGAGCTTACAGCAGCAAGGAGCAGTCCCTGTGTGTCAGGCAGAGCCAGAAGCACTCCCCTCCCTGGGGTTTGGGTGTGCGGCCAAAATCTTCTCACTTCTTTTTCTACACCATTTAAAAAACAATCCCACCCTCTATCTCCATCATAATTGCTGAGGCGTTTGTCTTGCCTTTATCTCCTCCTATGATTCCTGCAACCTCCTCCAATCAGGCCTCCCTCCTAGCCATAGAACTCACAGTGCCGAATGCAACAGACAAAATTATCTTCTTTGCCCATGTATCAGGCCACGTTACTCCCCTCTCTTTGAACTGTCCAAGGGCTTCCTCTTACCCATCCTGCCATGCTCAAGTCCTCCCCATCAAAGCCCTACACACAACTCAGCACCAGCCCACATCTGACAGCTCATCTTCCATCATGGTCACACTTATCCCCTTTCCTCCACCAACAATACCAGCATTCACATCCCCTGACTTCATACCTTCTCCTGCACTGCTTCTGATGCATGGAATGACCTCCCAATTCTAGTCTGCCAGGCCTCCCACCCTATAAGTTGCTCCCTATTCACCACTGCTTTTGAGGCTCAGAAGGGAAAAACAATAGATTAAAGGCCAGATCCTGATCTCCTCACTCACACCAAGTAGGACCTTACTCTGTGAATAGTTCCATTGTCTTTAACATCAGTCAGAAAATGGGGGCTCTATATCTCTCCTGTATCCTATTGTCCCTCCAGAATGTCATTGGAATGAGATTCTAGACATACTTTTTTCCAATGGCCTTGCTATTGCATCTGAAAATTTGGGAGTAAAATCTATTTGTGTGTGCAAATCCTACATTTGCATATGTAAAGCAATTGTACATGTAAACGAGCATTCTCACACATAAAAAGAAAGAGTCACCAGCAAATACTGTGGGTGCATTTTTGGAAGATCATTTGAAATTAAACTTGAATATTTGTTTCTTTTATCTCTGGTTTGAAAAATAAACCTCACCACATGTGCTTAAAGAGTATTTGCTGAGCCTCATGAATGCTTTCTAAACTATGACTTTCCAAATATATAAAGTGCACAGAGTCAAATTTTCTATGGGGCATAACCCAGGCCCCCACATTTGAATGCCTAAAGTTATAGCCATATGTTTTTCTTTGCTTTCTTTTTGGCATCTGTCAAGGCTGATTCCCCACTTTGGCACTTTGAGTACAGAAGGTGGGGGCCTGCAAGGATTCTAAAAATTAATACTGGCCACTCCAGGCTTGTATTAAACTCCCAAGGTTACAGGTTTTTTCTGATCTTGGATGGGTAGATGCTGCCACCACCCAAGTGCAAAAGCCCTTTGAGAACCCAGGAAGGCGCACTTGGGAATTCCTTCCTGTGGGGTACCCTCAAGTCCTTTCACCCCCCACTCTCTGGGGAAGAGCTGAGAAAGAAAACAAAGGAAATCAGCTGTTGCCACCAGCTAATTAAACAACATGTGCACAAACCTCTTAGGACCCAAAATCCTGTTCGTAAAAAAGGTAAATGTTATTAAAAACAAAAGAAAGAAAATACATTTGAAAATTCAGGATATTGCTAGAGTTTAAAAACCCACTTACAGGAATTAGGCATCAAGAATAACCTTCTTGAGGTCCTGCTTAAAGGTTACAAACAAAACAAAAGCATTTTGAGGTTAGCTCAGAGAAGTCCACAAGCCATAAAGAAATAAAAAGAAATAAACCTAGTTGCGTCTTCCTAGACATTTCCTGATCTACTTACATATCTGAGGATTTCAAGTGAGTAGTTTCTAGGTATAATTCAGATTATTTTCCATACCTGGCCCCAAGCTTCTTACAGCATAATTCCAGGCCTGTCTCTGCTTCTCCCCAAGAACAAAAGACAGACAGACAAAGGGGAAGTTTTTTCCCCAATTTTAAAAAGTTCTAGCCTTCCCATTGGCTCTTTTGGTCAGGTGCCCACTCCCTTCCATTTACCTATGCAGGGAGACTTTTTAACCCTTTACCGGTTAAATGTCTATACTACCCGCTGGATTGGCTGGCAGCGATCGATCTAGTGAGGGTCAATTTATCGCATCTAGTCTAGATGCGATAAATCGACCCCCGAGCGCTCTTCCTTCAACTCCTGTACTCCACCACCGCGAGAGGCGCAGGCAGAGTCGACGGGGGAGCGGCAGCGGTCGAATCACCACAGTGAAGACACCGCAATGAGTAGATCTAGTACGTCGACTTCAGCTACACGTAGCTGAAGTTGCATAACTTAGATTGATCTCTCTCCCCAAGTGTAGACCAGGGCTAAGAAGGATTTTATAGCTAACTGGCTGGCTGGGTCCATAAAAGGGAGCTACCCCTCCCTTCATTTATCACAGCATCTATGATTTTGTGCTTGTAAAAAGTCAGATGTGAGGTCAATGGGAGTTAGGCATCTAATTCACTTAGGCACTTTTGTAATTCCCACTAGGGACCTTGCATCTTTCGGAACCTAAATATCTTTGAAAATCTGGATCACAGCATCTCCCAGTATCTAAAGCTTCTAACTATCCAATTTGCATGCACATACAGAAATCTTCTCTGGTTCTTTTTCTCACAGATCTAGTTTCATTAGAGTTTGGTCTCTTTTAGGCAGTTCTCTAAGCCTCTGAGCAAACAATGGATTCTACACTTTTCATAGGTAGGGTAGTATAATCTGCTACTCCTACCCACTGATGGAAATTGACTGGGCCAGTTAGAGTCAAATACTGGATCTGGATTTTTAAAAGGGCTGGATAACTTTACAAGAAGTAACAAAATCAGCAGTTAAGAGTATTCAGATTCTATGCTGCTCTGCATTAGTTAATCTCTGCTGAGATCAGGAAGGATTTCCTTCCTCCGTATAAAGCCCTCCACAATCGGCTAGGTGAATTATGGTCTCTGGTCACAGCTATTGGTCACTGTGGAAGGCAGGACACTGGACAAAATGAATCAATGGCCTAATGCAGCATAGCAAATACTGTCTTTCTATAGAAGTGGGTTGATCACCCCTTTGAGAGGGAAGGGAGCCAGTGGAGATTGAAGCAGGCTCTGAAGAGTCCAGCAAAGATTATCAGATGAAATTATTGCCTCAGGGCCTAGGTTTATGCACGCCCCACCTTGTTGACTTTGTCCTGACCCATAACTATTTCACATTTGGTGACAATGTATACCTTCAAATCAGCGGCACTGCGATGGGTACCCGCATGGCCCCACAGTATGCCAACATTTTTATGGCTGACTTAGAACAACGCTTCCTCAGCTCTCGTCCCCTAATGCCCCTACTCTACTTGCGCTACATTGATGACATCTTCATCATCTGGACCCATGGAAAAGAAGCTCTTGAGGAATTCCACCATGATTTCAACAATTTCCATCCCACCATCAACCTCAGCCTGGACCAGTCCACACAAGAGATACACTTCCTGGACACTACGGTGCTAATAAGTCATGGTCACATAAACACCACCGTATATCGGAAACCTACTGACCGCTATTCCTACCTACATGCCTCTAGCTTTCATCCAGATCATACCACTCGATCCATTGTCTACAGCCAAGCGCTATGATATAACCGCATTTGCTCCAACCCCTCAGACAGAGACAAACACCTACAAGATCTCTATCATGCATTCCTACAACTACAATACCCACCTGCTGAAGTGAAGAAACAGATTGACAGAGCCAGAAGAGTACCCAGAAGTCACCTACTACAGGACAGGCCCAACAAAGAAAACAACAGAACGCCACTAGCCATCACCTTCAGCCCCCAACTAAAACCTCTCCAACGCATCATCAAGGATCTACAACCTATCCTGAAGGACGAGCCATCGCTCTCTCAGATCTTGGGAGATAGACCAGTCCTTGCTTACAGACAGCCCCCCAATCTGAAGCAAATACTCACCAGCAACCACACACCACACAACAGAACCACTAACCCAGGAACCTATCCTTGCAACAAAGCCCGTTGCCAACTCTGTCCACATATCTATTCAGGGGATACCATCATAGGGCCTAATCACATCAGCCACACTATCAGAGGCTCGTTCACCTGCGCATCTACCAATGTGATATATGCCATCATGTGCCAGCAATGCCCCTCTGCCATGTACATTGGCCAAACTGGACAGTCTCTACGTAAAAGAATGAATGGACACAAATCAGACGTCAAGAATTATAACATTCAAAAACCAGTTGGAGAACACTTCAATCTCTCTGGTCACTCGATCACAGACCTAAGAGTGGCTATACTTCAACAAAAAAGCTTCAAAAACAGACTCCAACGAGAGACTGCTGAATTGGAATTAATTTGCAAACTGGATACAATTAACTTAGGCTTGAATAGAGACTGGGAATGGATGAGTCATTACACAAAGTAAAACTATTTCCCCATGGTATTTCTCCCCCCCACCCCACCCCCCACTGTTCCTCTGATATTCTTGTTAACTGCTGGAATTAGCCTACCTGCTTGTCACCATGGAAGGTTTTCCTCCTTTTCCCCCCCTGCTGTGGGTGATGGCTTATCTTAAGTGATCACTCTCCTTACAGTGTGTATGATAAACCCATTGTTTCATGTTCTCTGTGTGTGTGTATATAAATCTCTCCTCTGTTTTTTCCACCAAATGCATCCGATGAAGTGAGCTGTAGCTCACGAAAGCTTATGCTCTAATAAATTTGTTAGTCTCTAAGGTGCCACAAGTACTCCTTTTCTTTTTGCGAATACAGACTAACACGGCTGCTACTCTGAAACCTGACACCCTACTGTTACTCACAGCTGCAGAGAGGTCAGTTCCAGACACATGTCTCCAGGTAAACTCCTGCATCTTCACCATTTGTTGGCATAGGCAACCTGAAAAAAGAGCACTTTGCACAGGCTGTACATTGGCATTCATGTGGCCACTGACCCTTTATCCAGCAAAAGGTTATTTCTGCAGCTTCTGTTTATGTTTGCCACACAGTGACTGCTGAGAGTTTGTTTGTTTAAAGAAAATGTTTCAGTCAGATATCAAGACTTTAATATCCTAAAGTACTGCTCCAGAATTTGGTTGTGCTGCAAGGATCTGCAGCTACAGAGATGTCGGGAGAGAGAAGATTTGGAGTGAATTGTGAGACTCTGCAGTGTGCTGATGATTGGGTGGTGTATGGAAAGGGGAGGGCGTTGAAAGGAATGTTCCAGGGCTAAAGCTGTTTCTCAGAGCTGCAATTTTGTGGCGGTTTGGCTAGATACAGTGGCAGGACCCCATCCAACTGGGGATTTCAAAAACAGTTTCAAAACAGGCAGCACTGACAGGATGGCTCTTTACAATCTGTAACTCTGGCAACCATTATGAACAGTCAGAGAAAATGAACACTTCCCATTGGCTGATGGAATTTTGACCTTGGCTCTATGTAATATAAATGGCCACCAGAGTTTTGATTCCACCCGGCCATGAAGACCTAAAGATTTATTGTGATTGGCCTTCCTCCTCCTCCAAATCTTTTTGGACTGCTGCTGTTGGCAATCCCTACTGAAGGCCATATGGATGGCAATTAAGCATTCAGCAGCTTAGGACCAGTGATTATATTACTGGGGAATTTTATTATGAGATGTTTGATCCTCTGTGTACTATGTTTTCCAGTGACATGTCTGAGTGCCAGTGAAGGGACTTTGTAAACACATTGCTCTTTTTCACTGATCTTGTAATCAAGAAGAAATTGGGCTTAATGGGGTTATATCGGTGGCAAATTTTCCTCACCATGTCCAATGACTAAAAATAACTGCTCCATAGAATCTCAGATGGTCTGATGAGCATAGCAAGAGTGAGGCAGGCGCTGTCATGGAAATTTGTTTCCTTTTAAAATACACAGGGGCAAATTCAGACCTGCCAATGGCTGATAGAATGCCATTGTCAGCAATGGAGTTGCACCCACATACACAGGGTTTGAATTTGGCTCATGGCTTTTTCAGATTTGTTTATAAAAGGCATCTCTAACTTGGTCCAGCATCATGCCCTGAAGACTTCAGGACCATGTCAGAAGGGTAAACGTGGTGACAGTCTGATAACTAGAACTGTGTGGGAATCAGAATTTCCATGTCATGGGAAATGCCACAGTTTCCAAATTTGTTTCATTCTGAATCAGAACTAAAACAAAGAATTTAGAAATTTCCTGTGACACAAAATTTCAGAAAAAAAATTACTTTTGGGTCAAGCAACATGTTCTGTTTCAATAAAATCAAAATGTTTTGTGAAAATGTTGACATGTTTAAAGTAAATTGAAAAAGAATAATATAAAATAATGCAATAATAAATATAAATAAAAAATAAAATAATACAATAATACTGAAACCTTGTATTCTGCAAATATTGAAATGGACCATTTTGACCATTCTCAAAACATTTTGGTGGTTGTTTTTTTTTTCATTTCTATTAATGAAACGAAATTTCATTGAAATTGACATAGTCCCACCTGAAATTTTGGTTGCAATAATACAGCATTTTCCATTGGAAATTATTCAGCTGGAAAAATGTTGGCCAGTTCTAATTATGACTGAGGACTTGACATTATTCTGCCTGGATGGGTGCACTTCTTCAGAATCAGACACAATGAATTTACCGTACACTTTATAGGCTTTATAGGCTTTGACTGAGATGTGGATGTGACGCATGCCTTAAATTAGCAACTAGGACCTTGTCAAGAATATAAGTATATCTGGAAATGATCCTTTGTCCGGAGTATCTTGGGGATCTCTTCTCATACTAGTGATCTGGATTGATCTGTAGACAGAATGGGGAAAAATTCCAGATGATGAATATATACTGCAGTTGGCAATACTTCTAGCACACATAGTCAAGAGTGTTTATTTCTCCTCCCTGGGAAAGGGACATCAGTGTTATTATTAAGAGGTCCTCACAGGCTAAGTGGTCTAGTACAGCGATTCTCAAACTGTGGGTCGAGACTCCATAGTGGTTTGCAACTCCATTTTAGTGGGGTTGCCAAAGCTGTCTTAGACTTGCTGGGGCCCAGGGCCAAAGCCTGAGCCCATCACCCCAGGCCAAATCCAAAGCCTGAGCCTGACCACCCCAGAGAGGGGGGATCAAGTTACAGACCTTCTGCCTGGGGTTGAAGCCCTGGGGCTTCGGCTTTGGCCCTCCTGCCCAGGTCAGTGGGGCTTGGGCTTTGACCCCCGCACCTCACCCAAGGAGGCAGAGTTTGGGCGGGCTCAGGCTTTGGTCCCCCCTCCTGGGGCAGAGTCATAATTTTTGTTGTCAGAAGGGGGTCGCAGTGCAATGAAGTTTGAGAACCCCTGGTCTAGTGCGTGGCCCATGCTAATTTGGTGCTGTGTTCCTGACCAATGCTTGTTTATTTGTATAAATAAAGCAGTGGCCATAGCCTTCTGATGACAGGTATGGCTCTGAGTTAATGATGAAGTGGGACAGGGAAGGTGTGGGATATGCCAGTGTTAATGAAGATTTATTCAATAGTGACATTGGATCAGATCTACTGGATGAATTCTAAGATTTCATTAGTTAAAGACATAGAGCAGTCTGTCTGATTAAAGAGAGAAAAAGCAGTGGGGAGCTCACATAAATTACTACAGCTCAATTAGGTGCAGACAGTTTAGTGAGTGTTTATTACCAGTAGAAAGGAAGATTTTCCAATTAGATTAAAAGGTTTTGAAAACAACAGTTATAGTGCACAGTGATTTAGACCCATCGCTAGAATAATACATTGTGAGAAGTAGCATTGATTAAAAGCAAACTGATAAGTTATTTGCACTGCCTCATTGTTTATCAATGGAGCCCCTGCTGCCTAGGTACAATTTACCTCACAAGATCAATGTGTGGACTTGGCTAATTTTCTCTTTGGCCTGAAGATTTATATGAATGTAAAGGGCAGCTAAATCACTGCTGAAAATACCAACATGATTTATTTGGGATAATCATGAAGGAAGTGAAGCTGCATAAATCATCAGGAATGTATCTTTGCCACACTGGGCTTTCAGGCTTGCATCCCTGCTGCAAAGCTGGTGGGGTTTTTTTGTTTTGTTTTGTTTTTTTTTAAAAGGATTTTAATCATAAAAGAACTTGATTCCAGTGACGTCCCATAAGCTCATGGTGGAAACTGAAAAAGGCATTAAAACAAAAGTGGAAATATATAGAGTGTTCAGAAAGTGGTCAATCAGTATTTCTGACAACTAATTGAAGGTACTCAGTGTATGGTTCAATATAAGCCCATGATTCAGGAATCCCTATGACCTATGGTGCAGAGTGTGACTTTCAGCCATACTGAGTGAGCTGGAATTCAGGTCTGCTTTGCCAAAGGTGGACTATGGACTATGAGAGGCAGGGGGTCATTCTCCACGACTGTGAATGACTGATTATTTCCCATGTTGAATTGGGGGTGGAGGGAGGGAGAAAGAAAAGAAAATGAATGATATCTAAATTCCTTATTATCCTACTGTGCCCTACAGAACACATGCAGGCTTGCAGCTGCTCCTAATCCCCATCTCCCAGCATTGTTTAGAAAACTAGGAGAACTAAGTGGAACCAACAACAACAACAAAAATCTGACCTAAAATGTTCATTTTAATCCAGATACATAGAGTTCCAAGTTTAAATCTTTCTTCTTTTGTTTTCTTTTTGTGTGTGAATAGGACTGAAATGAATCCAAATGTCATAGCGTTGATACCTATTCCTCTCTGTATTTCTCCTCTCTATTGCATTTGCATATGCAGGATTTTGCCTTTGTTAATACATTTGCCCTAGCACTGGATTCAATTCAATAGCTATTGAAGGGGATGGCAAAAGGCCCATTGTCTGCCAAGGGAACAGAATTGGGCCCTCTCCTTTTGGTTTTAATGCTCAGTCCTTCTCTCTCTCTCTCACTTACCCCCCCCCCCCGAACACTAAGTGCAATTGTCTTCCATAGAATCATAAAAACGAGACCCGGAAAGGAACTATTATTATTTATATATATTATGTCAGTGCCCAGCATGTGATGGACGCTGTCCAAGCACACAGGGCTATATAGATCCTGCCCTCAAGAGCTTGCTGGGCCACTTCTACAGAAAGCAAAGGGAGCAGATTTGTGTAAACATGTGAGCACATTTGTTCCTGTACAAATACCCTTTTGCTTGCACAAGATACTATTTTTATGCACACAGCTTGGAGGGACATGTTGTAGCTCACAATTGCTGTGACTACAAATGGGTCTCAGCATTTTTAAAATGGGGCTCATTAGAAGCAACATTGTGTCACCTACTTACACAAATAGTAGTCCTATTGACTTCAGGGTAAGCACTCACCAGCATACGACATAGCCCTAAATCATCTGGTCTTCCCCTTGTCCCGTGCAGGCTTATTCTAGTCTATATTATGATTTTGAGTGTTTTGTCCTGTACAGGTAAACAATGGGGCTTTCCCTTGGGCATCTTTTACACATTTTATGAGATGTCACTGCCCTAATTGTAAATACATTTCACCAAAGCCACCAGCAATAATTTCACATCAGAATAAGGTATATTTGAATCCCATCCAGCCACCCCAACTGGTATTTTCACCTGATTTGAATAGCTCCTGGTGAATAAACTACATGAAATTCCTTTTCACAGTAAATCATCATAGAATCGGAATATCAGAGTTGGAAGGGACCTCAGGAGGTCATCTAGTCCAACCCTCTGCTCAAAGCAGGACCAATCCCCAGTTTTTGCCCCAGATCCCTAAATGGCACCCTCAAGGATTGAACTCACAACCCTGGGTTTAGCAGGCCAATGCTCAAACCACTGATAATGTCCTGGTGGTTTGCTAAACTGGGCTTTAAGTTCGTTTTCCTTTTAATTGAAAGAGCTTGTCATTTAAGGCAACAATTAACATTTGTTGTGAGCAACTTGATTGTAAATGACTCCTGCTATTACACTAAATACATTTAATTATTATGTATCAATGCATAGAAACCTTTTGTAACGTTGCACTCTAACATCCATTTTCACTTAATTAAACTCATTATAGCAGCACTTTGCTACATAACTGGAGCAAAAACCAAAATGGTATAACTGAAAATCCCATACTTGTGTTCAAAATAAAGCAAATAATGGAAAATAAGCAATACTGATCTTGCTATTATGTTATTATTTTAATGGTGCTCCCTGAATAAAAGCCTGGAGAAAACTAGAGTTATAAAGAGATTTACTTACTCATAGCTGGAATTCTTTGAGAGTGTTGCCTCTGTACATGCAAGACATGGCATGGCCCCTCAGAGTTCTGGAAACTTCTGGAAAACGGTGCCCATGGAGGCCTCTAGAGAATCCAAGGAGAATTATCTATGCCTGTATGTAAAATCAGTTGTATTCAAACCAATAAACTATGGTTGCTTAGTAAATGTATTTAGTGCTGTACAATCAGGGTTTAATGACACCATTTGAGTTCAGGAGCTTTCCAAGGGCCCCTGGAATATTTTTAGTGTTCCCTGGTTATGCCCATTATCTGCAGGCATCTTTACCCTATTTCTCTGACAAATTATGGATAATGGAGCTGATTTTGAGAAGGGCCAAGCAGCTGTAGCTCCCACTGGAAGCCCTCAGAATTCACACACAGCTTGGTACACAAGACATAAGAATGCTATTGCCTTCTGTCTGCAGGTGTTAAGACCAGTAGGAGCATAATATAGACACTTCCATCTGAAACACAGTAAAATGCATAGAAATATGTATATATATATATACACACACACACACTGTACTGTGCTGTGACAAAAAAAGAAAAGGATACTAGACCTGGCCAATCTACTGACTTGTGAATCTGACAGGTAATTTGGGGATTAATAATAGTCATTTTTCAATTAGTGTAAGTATCCATTATGTAGACTTGGAGTTATCCAATTAGGTTACTGGCAGGAGGCGTACTAAAGCAGAGGTGACATGGATAAATGTGAGATGAATACACGTCAATTACAGCCTAAATTGAGACTAAATATACACTTACCAGTTCAACAGAGATGTGCATGAACTGTAAAACCTAGATCTGAACTCCCTTCAAGTTCAGGGCTGCTAGGATCCAGTGTATTGTTTCTGCCCCTAGAATTCAAACCCATCTAAAGCAACTCCTCCTTTCTCTCATATGGACTCTGCTAAGAAGTGCTGAAAATCATGCAGTGTCCAATCACGTTAACATTTTGCATTGCTAAGATGGTTTCTTGACTGACTTTCAAGTTATAGTATTTCTTTGGTCATCTTGACCACTCCATGTCAAGAATCGAGGCCACATACTAGATTTCCAGACCAAACAAAGATAAACAAACTTTCTCTCCTTCATTAGTGCTTCCAACACATACATAGAGCACCTGGAGCTGCTGCTTTTATCGCCACAATTTACACTGTGACATTTTGCTGAAGAAAAAACTCCCAAGAAGCAAAGGAGGTTAAGACGTGAGTGGGGGATTTTAAATTTTAATCCCCACTGAATCAAGATGCTTCTGAAATGAAATCAAAGGGAGCTCAGGCTCAAATAAACTAATCTTCAAACACAATTTCATGTGGAATAAAGAGTGACATAAATATTATTTTATTTTATATTTACTAACACAGTGGTTTGATGATGTTAGCATAAGACATTAAATGGGGGCAATTTCAAAGTGATGTGTGAAATGTACAGGCTCAAATCCTGTTATTTATAACAGGATTTCTGCATGTAACTCCGGTGTAGTGATTGAAAATTCTCCCTCCCCTCCTTTCTCCAGTTAATCATGAGGTCAGAGTTACACTGCAGCCTGTCAGTATTTAAATGAATACATTTTACATATCCTAGCTGCTCCCTTGCTCAGCAACAGCCTGTGCTATCTGCAGGCCAAAGATAAGTGCTCAGGGATTACTTTTAAAACAACCACCCAGCCTTTTTGTCAGAAACTCAGAACAAAAGCTAAAGAACTGTAATCCTCTCTTCTGTGGACTGGCCAAATATTAACAATGGAAGGTTCAGAAAGAGCCCTTGAAAGTCAGTACAAAGCTCAACCAACTTTACAGTCACTATGTTACAAGGTCAGGCTGGCTGTTCCATAAGACATCCTGATTTTTTATTTTTACTACTTTGGCCTTTTTGTATTGCTTCAGCCTAGAGCCTTCTACAAGAACTGGCAGAATAGCATCATTTATTTTCATTATTTTTTCCCAGCAAAACCAGCTTCAACTCTTAACTGCTGCCAAATGTGGATTTGATTCACTGTTGCTCTGCACGTTGTCTAATCCTTTACCCCAGCATAGGGTGGATGGAGAATGCTAACAGATCAGACTAGTAGTATATCACATCCACTTTGCACTGGTATAAAGGACTGCACAAGGTGCTGGGCAACAGAGAATAGGTCCGAGCATTTTCAGGTGCATCTTGCATATAGAATAAGAAATGGAAAAAGAACAGTCACTATGTAATTTAGTCCATACAGCCACCAGAATAGAGTGGTCCATACCATACTGTGGCCGGGATTTAAAAATCAGCCATTGTGCAGCAAGTGGCTAGAGAGCACCACTTCCCTTTTTTAAAGAAAGCAGCCTGAATTTAAAGAAGGCAGAAACCCTCTGACTCAGTTTTGTTTGCAAAGGAACCAATGAAGCTTTTCTGTCGCCCTGGGTGAAGACTTAAATTGGTGCTAAGAAACAGAGATAGATTTGGCCATCAAAACCTCAAGCATGGGCAAAAAAGTTGTTGAATGTTGTTCAAGTGATCAGAGAGCCTTCCCATGGCCATGCTTAACACGGGACTGAGTCAAACATCCATACCCCTGAGCAGCACAGTTAAGCCAACCTCATCCCCAGTGTAGACAGTGCTTGGTTGATGGCTACCAGTACTGACAGGAGAACCCTGCATGTCAGTGTAGGAAGTGTCTACACTCAAGCGCTACAGTGGGGAGCTATGCCGCTGCAGCATTTCAAGTGTGGACAAGCCCATAGTCACTGATGGATTTTATGTCTTGTTTACTGCTGCTCTGACCTGTTTGACCCTGTACGTCACTTCTTAGAGCCCTAGTCACAGAGAACAGCACAGGCGTTTGCGGCAAGGACTAGAAATTAAGGGTGAAAAATGTTTTTATCTTTAAATTTTAGACCTTTAAAACTCATAAGTTAGATCCCAATTCAAACATTAATTATTCTTTATTATTATTATTATTATTATTTTGATTGGAGAATGAAAGGAAACAAAGCTCTGAACTAAAACTACCTGAAATTTGGGAAGCAAAAACAGAAACTCTGCAGCAGTTATAACTTACAGGGGTAGGCACAGAGTTCTAATCAGAACCATTCCACCCCACCTATTTTCTTGCAGCAAACATTGAAATGCAGCCTTAGAGGGGTGAGAGGATGGTATCCAGCCAGTGCACAGAATACTGCACCACCAGTGTGGAGAACCTTTGGATCTTTAATGACCAGACAGGATGTATCTACTTAAAAATGTCATTCAAAAGACAAACACCCATTGATGCAGCTGATAGTTCTTGTTAGGAGTAGAACCACAGGATCCAATTATCACAAGACAGAGCCTCAGTTGTTCTTGAAAATATATCTGTATGAACAATGCTGGGTTTGTGTGTTTGCCCACTGTAAACACATAGGTATAAAATGTGGTTTCCCTGAACTAAGTGTGCAGGTGAGAGGGAAGGCACAGGGAGACTCCACAGTCCTGCACTGAACCTGTATAGAAGACAGCCAGACTTACCATCCAAGCAAATGCTAGGCTGTTAAGCTGCCCAGTTCACTTTTTGGTGCTTCTTGCCCCAAAGAGGTCATGGCTGCAGTAGTGGCAAAGGACCAGTCCACCCTGCTTGCCTAGTGGAGTTAGGAAGCTGGAGCTGTAGGCAACTGCTTCAAGGACATGAGGAAAAGAAATTCTTTAATTGCCTACACACCAATGCTAGGAGCCTGGGTTACAAACAAGAGGAATTAGAATTGCTCATTTATGAGCATAAATTTTATTTAGTTGGTATTACTGAAACCTGGTGGGATGATCCCCATGATTGAAATGTTAAAATCAATGATTATAACCTATTCAGGAAGGATCAACCAGGCAAAAGAGAAGGGGGAGTGGTACTCTCTTTAAAAAAAATAGAATTGACTGTTAGTGAGTGACTGATGCCTTCAGAGGAAAATTATCTTGAATATCTATGGATCAATGTCCAAACAAATAAAGCAAAAGATGAGGTATTGGTTGGGGTCTGCTACAGATCACCAGATCATAGTAGGGAACAGGATGACTGGCTCCTTACACAGCTATCTATAATGTGTAGGGAAAAAATGTGTGAGATCATGTGGGACTTCAATCTGAGTGACATATGCTGGAGGTTTCATGCTGCCAGTACTAAAACAAAATGTCCTTGGAATTTCTAAATATTACAGATGACAATTTCCTAATGCAAAAAGTGTTACAGCCAACATGGAGGAATTCTATATTAGACCTTGTCTTGACAGATAAAGAGGAACTGATTACAGAACTAAAAATTAACGGTAACTTAGTTACAAGTGATCAAATATTCAAATTTGTAATATGCAAACAGAATACATTCCAGAATATATACTTGGTGCTTTAAAAGGGCCAACTTTACAAAGTTGAAAACAATTATGAGACATATCAGCTGGGAGAAAGAATTGAATCAGAAAAATGAAAATGATAACCAGGAAATGTTTAAGAACACTTTACTAAATGCCCAAAAAGCCACAATCAAGGGAAAAGACTGTATTGGTTTTAAAATGCTCCTGGTTTAGAGAGGGATTGAAGGCAGCTATAAAAAATAAATAATTTAAAGAAAGGAGAAGTTGATAGTAATGAATATAAATCAGAAGCTAGGAACTGTAGAAAATTGATAAGGAAAGCAAAGTGACAAAAAGAGAAACCTATGGGCCAGCAGTGTTAAAGAGTTATTTTAAGTATATTAGAAACAAAAAGAAGCCTAACAATGGCACTGATCCATGACTAGATTCAAATGGTAGAATTATCAATAATAATGCACACAAAAAATGGTCAATATATATTTCTGGTCAATAAATATTTCTATTCTGTATCAGGTGGATGTTAAACAGCAGCTACTAAAGGTAGATATTTTTAAATCAGGAGGTGTGAATAACTTTTATCCAAGAGTTTTAAAAGAGCTGGCTGAGGAGCTCACTGGACTATTAATTTTCATTCAGTCTTAGAACAATGGGAAGTTCCAGAAGACTGGACAAAAGCAAATGTTGTGCCAATAATTAAAAAACAGTAAACACTATGACCTGGGTAATTATCACCTGTCAGTCTGACACTGATCCTGGGCAAAACAGTGGAACAGCTGATATGGGACTCAATTAAAGAATTAAAGGAGGGTAATATAATTAATGCCAATAAACATGGATTTATGGGAAATGGATCCTGTCAAACTAACTTGATATAATATCTCTTTCTGATGAGATTACAAGTTTAGTTGATACAGTTAATAGTCTTGACATAATATAATTAGACATCTGTAAGGCATTTCACTTGGTACCACATGATATTTTGATTAAAAAACTAGAAAGATATAAAATTAACATGCCACATATTAAATGGATTAAAATGCATGCAGGGTAGTTGTAGCCATGTTGGTCCCTGGATATTAGAAGATGAAGCAGCTCTGTGCTCTAAAGCTTGTCTCTCTTATCAGCAGAAGTTGGTCCAATGAAAGATATTACCTCACCCACTTTGTCTCTCTAATATCCTGGGATCAACACAGCTACAACAACAGTGCATATTGCTATTTGATTGCTGTTCAGTGGCCTTGCTGAAATGATTTGGTGATGTCTATCCAGTTGACAAGAATCCATAGCACAAGATCCACCAATACAATTGACTCTACCTTTGGCAGCCTCATGACAGAACCCATGGGCTGAATGGTCCAGGAACCTGAGCTAATAACCCCCTCATCCCACAGAGATATTTTCTTGAGGTCATTTTCAGGTCAATTTTTTTGAGGTCAGTTTCAAGCTGGCATTTTCAGATCCACAGATTTGCCCAAAATGTTTTGATACATAAGTTTAGAAACCCACAGACACATTCCCTTGCTCATTTACAAAAGTCACAAGTGATTGTCTCTCTCAGTTGTGGCAACAAAGGTCCAAGGATCAGACAAAAATAACCCATATTTAAAAGTGAATTTGAAAGTGAACAACCTAACAGCAGCAGTTTAAAACAAATTTTTACAGTATTAAACATCTCAGTAGCATTTCTTGACACATTTGGGCCTGATTTTTAAACCTTGCTTCTGTTTGTGAGAATACAATTTTGCACCCAATCAACTGAAAGCACAAATGCTAACATTTAGATCTCTAAACTGAATTGCAGGCAGAATGGAATAGTCAGATACCCAAATGTTAGCATTTATATCCACAAAAATGAAGGCCCATTGAAAATCCATAGCAACATTTACACCTATATACCTTATAAATTAACTAAACCCAATCAACCAAGAACAAAACCCATTAAAGAAACTGAACATTAACATATGAAAACAACAATGAGGTAACAATGAGGCCAACACAACTCAAATCCAAGAGAATGCATAAGTGAAAATATATGATTAAATTATTTGAAAATCCTACATCAGAGGGAAAAATAGTACACTGGCAAGCATGGAGACAATTTGGCTGCATTTGCCATGCACATGTGGAATGCCTCAGGGCATCACACCCGTGTACTCTATGTCTGCTTTCCTCCCAACAGGCAGACAGACACACACACACATTTACACATTCCCCAGCAACCCTCGGGCTGCACAAGACAAATGTGGCTTCTGATGTGTAATTTCATGCACAAACAAATTTTTCAAGATATCCTTTGGAAATGTGTCTCTTTATGCATTGTCGCATTTTGAGCTCTCAAGAGAGGTGACTGTTCCACAGTCAAGAGGAGAATTATTGGCCATAGCTCATGCCTCATGGTGAAATACACCAGTAGTGCAAGTTGAGTGTTACCATTCTAGATTCATTTTGGGTATTTAAAAAGAAAAGTAGAAATAACTGAGATATTTAAGGTTTAAAGTTAGCTGCTAATTGTGCAGTACTTAATTTCCCCCAACATTTTATGTGATGAGACCAACACTTATTAAAATAAATGGAATGTTGGTACCATTCCATTTAGTGCCACTTAGCAATGTTACAATCTCTCTTATTATGGATTTTTTTTTTTACTACAACACTTCCCACTCACATGATCAGAAAGTTAGACTCCACTACTCATGTTAATGGCAGTTGCGGTCCCAAGAAACTTTTTTTATGGAAGAAATCTCTTGAATAATGTGTTCGGTATAATACATATAACAGGAGTTTTGTGTGCTCAGCATTTTTGAACATCAAGCCCAGGACATCTCAAGATGGACACGCAAAAAGTGAGTCACCCCCAAATTAGAAGTTACAATCAAACATTTTGGCTATAATATCTACGGCTAAAAGAAGGAGGTAGAAGGCAGTGCTTTACTGGATTTTGGTCATTTATCTCATATACATGGAGATCATCTTTATAAAGCTTTTCATGTTTGCTTTAGGGCCAGAGAAAGAAAACCTTTTTATTTCTTTAATGCTTCATTTTTAAAGTACAACTTTGAAAATATGTTTCCTTGACTGCAGATTTTTGTTTCCATTTTGAAACAAAATGGTTGTTGGCTGGTTGAATGCAGGTCATGAATCATGCTGCTCTGTGAATTTTGCACTGCTAATATTGCTGCGAATGAGTCTATAATAGGATGTAATCTAGTAGCTAGGCACTGTCTTTATTAAGTTATGATAAAAAGGAGTTCTCAATGGTTACCATGAATTTAAGGCACTTTATTGCTGAATATAGCAATGATATATTGCAGAATGCTTTTTAATTGGTTGTTAGCATCCAGTTACTAAGACCAGCAGTTTGCATCTAGATAGCACCCACATGAAATCAGTTTTAAGTCTGCACTCTATAGTACTAGTTAGAATTAAGGGGTGAACATGTTTTCCATTTTCAAGATCCCTTTAATTATCAGGATTTTCATTCCTTTTCTGGTTCTATCTGACTGTTACAGTGTCCATGTCAATAGCTACTGAGAGACCACTTAAATATCAGGTTTAAGCAATTACCAACCAGTTTATGGGTGTGTTTAATTTTGGGAGACTTTGGGTCTTTTTTCATGGTTAGTCTTTTTAATTTTTACTTCTAATTGTTCATCCATATGCTTTCAAAACCCCTAAGGAGGGGGTATCACAGACAACAGAGATGGAAAAGGCCTATTTTGTTACATTATCTAGGTCATTCCCTCAGTGTATTCCATGAAGTATATTCTCAAGTGCTTTCTCCAGATGCTATATATGGAAAAGAAAAATACGGCACAGGATGTGAGTTATTGTATGTCTTTTTTCCCACTAAATATTTAATGTCCTCGCTTCCTTGCTACTGCAATATAAATAACAATAATCGTTGTTTGAAATGGTAGTTTTTAGCATTCTCTGAATCAGGAATTGAAAATTTCTCACATCTGAGTTTTGGGACTTGCAACATTAACACTTCCAAAGGTGCCAATCAAACATTGCTAGACCCAAGGACCAATAGCACTTTAAAGGTCTAATATCTTGCAAATTGACAGAATTGGAAACAAATATTTGGTAGCTTTCGTAGGCTTTGCCAATGACATAATTGCAAGATTTTCCAACTCTGGAAATTTGTGAGATATATATCTTGAAACTATGTCATTCTAATTACCATAATACTTTTTGTTCTTACTTGAATTCCAAAATGATTCTAGCAGCCACTATCTTGAGAACTGCCAGAATGTAAATACTACATTTTAATGCCATCTAAAGCTTGGCTCCTCACTTTTAAATTGTACAAAGCACTAATAAGTTTAGTGAGACACAGGCTACTACAATTATGTCAGAACTGAAGTGGGGAAAAGTACAGGATGCTACTTGGAATGACATGATGTAAAGGTCTGCTATGTCATAATCTGCAAGGCTTATAAACCCTTTCATAAACCTGAATACATTTTTTCAGGAGCAATAAGCAATCAGTCCTCGATAACTGATAGGAAGGAATAACTAAGAACTAAGGAATAACTAAAAAATGAACAAAAGGTCCAGTCATGCCCCTTTGATCCATGCACAGAGGAGAGCTCCGTGTGTAGATCCATGCAGTGGCATGAGTAGGAATCATCTTCTTCTATACCACAATCCCCTCTATTCCTCCACCCACAGAGATCCAGGGACCTGCATGTGGACAGAGGGCAGGGCAGAATGAACATCTTTCCCCTTCTCAACCACGTAAGACATCCAATCTGGAGTAAAGCACACTGAGATTGAACAGCCCCCTCTGTGTCCAGAGGTAGCTGCTGAGACGAGAAACCTTGTCAGTACAAGACAATCCAGAGAAGAACAGGTGGGAGCTGAGAAGCAGCAAAGATACAGGGTCTCATGTAGAAGTCTCTGTATCTCATAGGGTTCTCTAAGATCTGTGCATATCTTAAGGGATCTGTGAGGTTCAGGGACCAGCCTCTCCACTTCTTATGTGGAAAGGAGGGGGCAAATCTTTCACCCATTTAAATATTCTGAGGAAAAACAGCCTTGAAGAGAGCCTCACTGATTTATCCTTCCCTCTTTCTATGTTTGTGGTGGGGGTTTCAGCCATGTTGGCTCAATCAGGCTGTAAATTAATTCATCCTGATGAGGACAGGCAACAAAAACTCAGCTATCACCTTTTTTTTGTTTCACATTGCCTAGCGTTTTGTAGATTGATGCCTTCTCTGGTGCCTGGCAAAGAAGAGACTGAGGAGAAAAAAAGCAAAAGGAAACAAATATTTCATCTCAGATTTTTATTTGCGGTTTTACTTTAAAAAGAGGACAGCTCTTCATGAGTTAAAAAACTGGAACAGATGTCTGGTAATAAGGAAAAAGTACAGAGGAGGGGGAAATTAAATAAGATCTCTTGCAAGAATAGCTTTAGTATCTCTGGAGGTTATAAGAGCAATCATGTTCCTTTGAGCAGCTGATGGAGGACATCATTAAAATGTAGGCACTCCTTTGGAAGAGAACTTTCAGCTTGATTCACTCATTAATAGACACTATTGCTGGATTGTGCCTGTGTGAAAAAGAAAAGAAGAAAAATCTGGTTCACTGAGTCTGACTCTCCTAAACCTTAACTAAAGGAATCCTTTCAAACATTCTCCAGCTTATTACAAACATAAAATTCTATTGGGTCAAGTTGCTTTAAGAGACACATCACACTACGCTAGGCAACTAATGAATCATCATAGCATGGGCTGTTTGGGGTATGCTATGTGGATATATGTCTTCTTCATTTGCAATGTCTAGTCATGGTTGACTATCCAGTCCAAAAATAGTGGAGTGTATAGGCTGCCCTTTAAAACTTAGCTGCCACACAATATGACTGTTGCATCATGTTCTATCTTGTAGGCATGCATGCGATAATGCCGTGTAGGAAGACTAGGGTAAACTGATCCATGGCGGTTTAGTTCACAAAGGGGATGATGAACCAAATCTTATGGTTTGGTTTGAAAACTTGGAAGTGCTTCAGGTTTGCTTGGAGGTTTGGTTCTGATTAACTTGAACTTTCAAGGTGTTAACCCTATGGGTAGCCCCCCTTCCTCTGATGTCTCTTCTAACAAGCCCCAGGACCTCATTTTCTTTCCTTAGGTATCTTCAGAGGGTGAGGGGACCCTGGGATTTGTTAGTGAGAGAAAACAAGAAACATCAGTTTGGGGGAAGGGAGGTTCACCAGCACGCCAGCTGTGCTAACTTCACCCCATGTTCAGTGAACATTTGTGGGCTGGTCACAGAAACAAAACTTTAATTTCTGTCTCAGTTTGAATCACTCTGACATTGGATGGAGATATTTTGCGCAGATCTCTCTATTAAGGAGAAGATAAGAGACAGTTTAGCATAGCCTGATTCTGACAGTGCAGCTACAAAAGGAAGGAAAATCTCAGTTTAACATTTGCTGTGTTAACTAAGTACCCAAAGGAAATATTTTGAAACCCTGTTTAAATGAAGGGAAGATGCTTACATGACATCTTCTCTATAATACGTCCAAACGTCATTGTTTAAAAGTACATCTGAAAGAATGCAGACCTATATAATCTTTCTTCCCCATGGGATTCTAATAGGGTAGAGGCCTGACATACCCTTAGAACAGTGGATCTCATACTTTTTTTCGTGGACCACTTGAAAATTGCTGAGGGTCTCGGTGTACTACTTAAGGATCTTTCCAAATGTTGTTTGTACTCTTAGCTAACTATTGTAAAGCACTTTGGATAAAAGTGCTATATAAAAAAACCAATAATATTTTACTTTTTTCGTTCTACAAATAAAAGCATACAACTCACCAGAAGCTGGAAATGAGCAACAGGGGATGGATCACTTGATGATCACCTGTTCTGTTCATTCCCTCTGGGGCACCTGGCACTGGCCACTGTCAGAAGACAGGATACTGGGCTAGATGGACCTTGGGTCTGACGCAGTAGGACCATTCTTATGTTCTTAAGTTAATTCATAGTTTAATATCAGTCGTCTTACCTTTCTAATGCGATGGATGTGCCCTCTCCTCCTGGCCGTGGCAGCCCCTGAGCAGGAGCTGGGAAGGAGGGGGTCTCTCCCTTTCTCCTCCACTGCAACAGCCCCTGAGCTGGGGGTGGGAAGGAGGGGGGGCTCTCCCCGCCACAGCAGCCACAGAGCTGAGGCTGGGAAGGAGGGCCGTCTCTCCCTGGCAGCCTCAGCCCTGGAGCTGGGGAAAGTCACCTCTTTCTCTGGCCGCCACAGCCCTGCACATCCCAAATTCCACCCCCTCCTCTCACCCCACTGCCTCCTCCCACCTACCTCCTATTCCCCCCTCAAGGCTACATCTCACTTTACATGTGCATCTTCTCCAGGGTCCAGGCACCTAATTAGTGGAGCCATCCCTGCGTGGCTCCACTAATTTGGTAGGTGGCCCTTCATTCTCTCGTGTGCAGCCACCCAGGGGTACACCTTAGAGGGAACTATCTGTGGACCACCTGAATGGAGCTCACGGACGACTGATGGTCCACAGACCACAGTTTGAGAACCTCTGCCTTAGACATTGTGCTTTTTAGTGAGATAACAAAATATTGGATAATTTGTTAACAATGGGGTAAGAAACAAAGTCATAATTCATTAACATATTGGAACATAAAATAAAAGTATATTAAATATAGAAAAATGCTGCTTTGTCTCATGTACTATCATGTGGTAGCGGTGGGTAAATGCTTACTTTTCAGTGGTGATCACTGTACATTTGCAGATATCTTTAAGTCAGATTTCTGAATTTTAACATTGTTTTATACTGAAGTTCACCTTTAATTTAGCAACTTGCCCGTCAGAGCTCAATTATTTCTGTCTGACTTTGCAATAAAGCCACAATCCTTTATTGAAAAGTGATCACATTAACAGAGTACAATCCAGTGTTAGTATTAGGAAAAGCCTGCCACCTACATTTCATTTATGTGTAGTTTCCACAGTCTTCGCTAAAGAAGTAAGGGAAATATTTATTTGGGAAGTAGAAAGCTAATAAATTTTCCTTTTCATGCCTGGCACAATTATAATTTGCTTTAACTATGAGTACAGTGTTCCACTGTAATATTTATTCAAAAATTGCTATCAACCCTCTTGAGTGCAAATATTAATAAGTAGGGGAAGATTTGCAAATTTCCAATTTCCTTTACTATGTGGAATAAAAAGCCAGTCATTTCCCATATTAAATAAAGTTAAAAATAGTATGTTTTGTAATTTGGAGAACATACTAGAAAATGTAACAGCCTAATATGAACTCTTAATCTTTTAGTAATATAGGTAAGCATATTCACCACTGAAGAATTCCTAAGCAGACATACAAAGTGCGCCTGGGTGCACTGCCTCATATTTGCAAACAGTGTTGTCCATCTGAGTTGCAACAGGATTCTGTAAGGTAGCATTAAATGTTCTCTTCAGGACAGTGTCCTTAAAGAATGGGCTTAGCTGTGGAGACATAAATATATGAATTTCAGTAAGCATACATGAGCAGAATTCTACAATAATCTTGTTTATATACTTCCTAGGAAAGAAAGATTCTGCTTGCCACAAGAGACTGCTTCCTCCAAAGCTTCTGTATGGAAATCCAAAGCTTCTGTATGGAAAAGCACTCAACATTAACTACTACAGCTAAGAATACCTTATTACACTGTGCCATTTTGGATTATTGAGCTATAAACAATGCGGGAAACTGCAGGTGCTCAGCAACACTGAAAATCAGGCAAGTTATTTAGGTGTCTACATACACATGTAGGACCATTCGTTTAGGAACCTTTGTTAAAAAAAATCATGGAGCATGGCGATGGAAGTCTTAGTAGTATGAGTGAAGGGAAGGAAGAAGGAACAGAACTAGATGATCTTTAGAATTCCCTTCCAGTCCTACAGTTCTATGATTCTGTGACTGCAGGACCACCCATATCTATAAATGTTTGCAGGATCAGGATCAGGCTTGGTAAAATGGAGTTAATTCATGTATATGGGCATCCCATTGTTCAGGTGTTTTTCGTTTTCGTCATTACTAATGTGCATTATCACAAAATATTTTATGCATAAAGATGACAATAAATTAAGGAGAAAAATGATCCTTTTAAGGTGAGATTTCAAGGGAGGAAGTAATTCTTTGTCTTGGAGGGAAGGAAGGACAGAAGTTATAAATAAATGTGGCAGGAGGGTCATGTGGGTCCCCAACCTCTGAGGCAGAGATCAGAGGAACAGTGAGTGGGCAGAGGAATAGGTGGGAATGTGGTCAAAGATATCTGGGAGTGGATTCTGGGGACCATAATGGCAATTTTGAATTTGTTAAGTCAGTTAAAGTGACAATGGATGGGGAGGATCTTTCTCCCTGAAACAGGAAAAAGGCAGTAGCATTCTTAACCTTCTGTGGCTTAAAAAGTAGGGAGTTTGGAAGATTATAATAAAGGGAATTGCAATATTCAGCAAGGGAAATTGGTGACAGAAATGAAGAGCCTAATTCTCATTTACACCTAGGCCACATTACACTCCTCTGTCAGTGTACAAGATCCTTAAAGTGGGAGTAGATTATATTTAAACACATTTTAACATCCCTTTACATGATTAGAACAGTTTAAATCACTAGAGGCAGGGTCATAATAATTAAACATTCTAGGAACTTTCTAGAAAACTCTGACACATAGAAATGGGAACCATTGGTGAAAAAAAGTTTTCATCATGGATAAAGCCAAGATTTCTGACCTTGGAAGCAAGTTAAAGCCAGATTTACAGAGTCATGAAGTCAGATACATGGGACTAGAGCTGGGGAACTATTTCTAGTGAATGATATATTTTATAAACAGGGGCCTTTCTTCTGTGCCTATAAAGGGAAGGGTAGCAACCTTCCTGTATACAGTACTATAAAATCCCTCCTGGCCAGAGGCACAAAATCCTTTTACCTATAAAGGGTTAAGAAGCTCAGGTAACCTGGCTGGCACCTAACCAAAAGGATCAATAAGGGGACAAGATGCTTTCAAATCTGGGGAGAGAGGTTTTGGTCTCTCCATTCTGTGTGCTTGCCAACACAGATCAAGGAAGCAAGCAATCGAACTCCATTAGAATTAGTAAGTACTAACAAGGGAATGTGTTAGCTTATTTTTGTTTTGGCTTGTGATTTTCTCTGTGCTGAGAGGAAGGTGTATTCCTGGTTTTCTTTTTGTAACTTTAAAGTTTGGCCCAGAAGGAATCCTCTGTGTTTTTGAATCTGATTGCTCTGTAAGATTATCTTCCATTCTAATTTTATAGAGGTGCTTCTTTTACCTTTTTTCTTTATAATAATGTTCTGTTTCTTTTAGAATCTGAATGGGTTTTTATTTAGTGTCCTAAAAAAACCCAAGGTTGGTCTGTGTTCATCTTGTTTAGTCTCAAATCTCCCCAGGAAAGGAGGTGTGGAGGCTTGGGGGGATATTAGGGGGGAGTAGGAACTCCAAGTGGTCCTTTCCCTGAGTTTGTCTAAATCACTTGGTGGTGGCAGCATTATCTAATCCAAGGTACAAGGGAGAATTTGTGCCTTGGGGAGTTTTAACTTAAGCTGGTAGAAATAAGCTTAGGGGGTCTTTCATGTGGGTCCCCACATCTGTACCCTAGAATTTAGAGTGGGGAGGGAACCCTGACAATGAGTTATTTGTAAACTGACTAATTTGTATTTGTCATTGTCCCATTAACACATCATGCAAACATATTTCAGTGTAAATGTTGCTTGTGAATGATTCAGTTCATCTATATCTTCAACTATTTGATCATCATTATTCATATATATGGTTAGTTCCCCTAAGTCATATGGTATTGTTTCCGTTCCCTGACTGGATGACTGAAACAGTAGCAAACACTAACACAAAAATATAAATGATATGTTTATAAATCAAGAGTGAGTACTTCCATCACTAATCGCAAATTCCCTCTTGTTTGTCCAGCACTTAGGTGAACAAAATTTGCTGACGCAACTGTTTGAGAATAAGCAAACATGAAAAAGTGTAAATGTGGCCAAATAGGAAAGTGATTCTGAATGAAAGAAAATGTTCATGAATAAATGAGGGAGGAGAGAAGTAGAATTAAGTAGTAAGAGCCAATAAGAGAAGACAACTAGTGAGGAAGCTCTAGAGAAATAAAGTAAAGAAAACAAGCAATTGCATATGAATCAGGTAGCAACAAAGATCCTGTGACTCAATATTCATTTTACCGCTTGTGAACATTAACTGCATAGAAAGAAGTAACCAAGCTGTACTGAAAACTATAGTCACTGTATTGGATCAAATGACTGAACTGGAAACAATTGTATCCATTTTAGTTGCAACTGCGCAGTAGGGAGATATCAAGTCAACAGCAGAGTCATTAAATTGTTAGGTTTCCATCTCCCTTTATAGAGGGAAGGAGAGAATGCAGATCTGCCCACACCATAAAATATATGGTTAAGGAGGGATAAGAAGAGTTAAAAAACAAATAAATCATAGGGTTGTCAACATTCTAATCGCATAAAACCGACACCCTACCCCGCCCCTGCCCTGAGGCCCTGCCCCTACCCCACCCCGTCTCTGAGGCCCCGCCTCCTGCTTACTCCATCCCCCCTCCCTCCATCACCCGCTCTCCTCCACCCTCACTCACTTTCACTGGGCTGGAGCAGGGGGTTGAGATGAGGGCTCTGGGTGTGGGTGCAGGCTCCAGGACAGGGCCAGAAATGAGGGGTTCAGGATGCAGGAGGGGGCTCTGGGCTGGGGCTGGGGTGTGGGAGGGCTCAGGCTGGGAGTATGGGGTCTCAGATGGGGATGGGGTGAGGGGGTTGGGGTACAGGAGGAGGTGACAGATTTATGTTAACAATCTGCCTGAGGCGTCAGGTGATCAGGCTGAGGCCACAGGATTGTAGGGGAGGAGGTGAAGGAGCACACCAAGCGACTAAGTTTTAAAGCTTTATTAAGCAAATAACAGCAGTGAGTGCTGGGAACACTTCCACGTTACTTGGAGGAAGGAAGGAAGGAAGCATTAGTGCCTCCACCCTAACCCACTTTCATATTCACACATGCATGACCCGATGCTGGCCAAGCCTGGGTGTAACGTAAGAAGAAGAGGGGGAAGGGTAGATGAGAGTTTTGTCCCATGCACAGGCCATTTAGGGTCCGCTGTTGATCTCCGACTTGCTTCAGCTTTTGGGAGGGTTTTAAGTTTTGGGGTTTTGGGGGGTGATTTGTTTAGGGACCTTTGTCCCCTGTGCTCTCTACCAGTTTAAACTGGCCTTTTGAGGCTTTTTTGACTTTTTAAAAACACATTGGCATTAGGGCTGTTATGTTTTTATTTGCTGACCTTTGCATTTTTACTAGTTTTTGCACTTTTTGCTGGTTTGTTTGTTTTGTTTTGTTTTTTGTTTTGTTTTTTAACGGTTGGCTGGAGTTGGGTGAGATACAGATACAGCTTCAGGCTTTTGGGTTGCACAGAATCTGTTCTAGTGCCATAACCTTGGACTGAAGCCAGCATTTTATCTTCGGACTGCGCTGAAGTGTTGAGTTAACCTAGTTTATTTGGGGGTTTTTTTTTGGCCTCTTGCAACCTGCAAAGGAACCTTTTATTTTAAACTTATACCTTTAACCCTTCCCAAAATACCTTGCAATACCTGCAACAGCATTAGAAACATACAATGCTAATTTGCCTCCCCTAAGGAAGGGGGCCATTGGGTTGTAACAAAGGTTCCGGGAGGGAGTTTGGATGTGGGAGGGGGCTCAGGGCTCGGGCAGGAGGTTGGGGTGTGGGAGGGGGTTTGGGATGCAGGCTCTGGCCAGGCTGTGCTTACCTCTGGCAGCTCCAGGAAGTGGCCGGCCTATCCAGCTCCATGCCCACAGCTCCCATTGGCCACGGTTCCCGGCCAATGGGAGCTGTGGAGCCAGTGCTCGGGGTGGGAGCAGTGCGTGGAGCCCCCATGGCCATCCCTGTGCCTAGAAGCTGGACATGCCAGCTGTCTTAGCCCCACCACACCGCCGACTGGACTTTTAGTGGACTGGGTGTTCCAGTCAAAAAACGGATGCCTGGCAACCCTAAATAATCCTCATAATGCTTTTAAATTTTATAACAGTTTCATCCAAGCATCTCAAGGTGCTTTGAAAGTTGGATAAGTATTACTATAACCATTTTAAAAACTGGATAACTGAGGCACATTGACAGAACAGTGCAAGTCTGCTCTGCTGCTGCTGCTTGTGCATGACCAGTTTGCTTGACAGTAAACTTCAAAAATGTGTGACAGCAAATTGGCGTAATACTGAGTACGGCTGAGAGGCTTTGGACTGACTCTCATGAATTTCAGGGATCCTTAAACTGATGAGAAATTATAGCTATAGATCCTGCTTCAAGGGTTACAAATGAGCCAGAGCAGAGAAACTAGTGAGGTTCCTTACTGCATGGGGTGAAAGTGGATTGGAGGGGCTGCACAATTCTGGTGCAGTGCAAAGCTCAGCTCTGGAAGGGGTCTCTTCACTGCAGTATGCAAAATGCAGGCCAGACTAGGAGAACCCACTGACACCCAAATCCTCCTCTCCTGTGGAGACCATGTGTTAGGACAGTGGGAGCTAATGATGTTTTAGGCTTCCAGAACTGCTTCACAGCCATCAGCAACCTGAGCAGAGTCACCTAGCACACAATGTGGTATGCAAGTGGTGTGTTCAATGGGAAGCCCTGGGCTCTAAGGATGAGGTCTACAGCTTTGAAGTTATTTTGGACATATACACTGAATAAATGCAGATATACAGTGTAATGTACTGAATTTTAGAAGGACATCAAGTGCAGCTTACAACTCAGGATTACTGAGCAACTGTATTCACATAAAAGTCAATCTTCTAATAAAGTAATTTAAGCCATAGTTTAACTCTGAATATGCTGTATTCAAGCTCCCGATTTCAGTATAGAAGTTAGTGCCATCAGCTGGATAAGAAATTAATACTAAGAACAGTCTCTGTAGTGTACAGCTAGAAGAACACTATTCCTTTGGCCCTCTGAGTTTGCACTCTACCTTTTGTTAAAAGGAGCCCAATCAAAAAGCAGTCCATGACAAATCAGAAAAATCTCTGAAACTAAGCCTTGGGGTTTGCAATCTTAGTGGATGCAAAAGAGTACAATACTTTGGTATTAGAATTTTAAATTAATTTAAACATCTTCAGTGGGTATTACTTACAATTTGAGTAAAGGCAACACTGTATTCATATGTATTACCCTTGCACTTCTGCAGCAGCCAAAATGTGCTGAATTCGGCCTTTAGATACATGTGTGCACGCACCACTAAGTTTACTATGCTTGCATAGATATAAATGAAAGTTGAGTTTGGCCCAAAATGTTTTTACACTTTACTGATATAATTTTTATCTAATTGTTTCCCACATATACTCAATAAATCAACATCGATACATGGCACTAGATTATTTTTTTTACAATATATATCTCCTTCCACACAGAGAACTGTTTTAAGGTACAAGTACCTCCCTTATGCACCACTATTTTTGAAGTATATCATATGGTATGTATGACAGCATTTTGCCTGGAGGATAAAATATCTGATCAAATTGATCACACAAGCTGCAATTTTTTATCATGCTCTTATAACAGTATGAAGGTTATACATGAAGGTTACTTAACAGCAGTTCTTGTTCTCCAAATGTATTGCCTCTGCATATTCCCATGTGTGGCACTCTGTACCTCAAAGTAGCACCATGGAACCCCCATATTAACCACTGTGATACTGTATGTGTTCAAAATAACAGGTTTCAGAGTAGCAGCCGTGTTAGTCTGTATTCGCAAAAAAGAAAAGGAGTACTTGTGGCACCTTAGAGACTAACAAATTTATTTGAGCATAAGCTTTCGTGAGCTACAGCTCACTCATCCGATAAAGTGAGCTGTAGCTCACGAAGGCTTATGCTCAAATAAATTTGTTAGTCTCTAAGGTGACACAAGTACTCCTTTTCTTTTTTGTATGTGTTCAAAGTAAACCTTGTGATATATCTCTTTAAAAGTCTTGATCTGCAGAACATTAATATCCTGTTGAATTACATGTACTACCAGTGTATGTGAAGTTATGAAGTATTGCTCTAAGTGTTACTGAAATATGTTGTGAGATTGGGAACACCCACAACTAGTCTTTCAGTTACAACAAAGGAGAAGCTATCAACAGCTAGATGACATTAATGGTTCATTAACACACAATCCACTATCCCCCCGACACTTGAGAAGGTATGTACGCCTAACCCATGTCACAGCAAAGATCTTTCCAGCAAGTTGGAAGAAAGTATAAAAGAGAGACAGTGACATCATCACTTTGCTTCTCTCCCCCTTCCAACTCAACAGCTGGAAGAACATCTGCAGGACAAAGACTTTGAACTGGGGAAGTTTGGTCCCAGGTTGGAAAAGGGTCCAATCTGTGAACTGAAGAATGCAAAAGTTTAGGATTTGGAATGCATGTTTACTTTTTTATTTTCTTAACCTATCTATGACCTTTATGCCTATTATTATAATCACTTAAAATCTATCTTTCTGTTGTTAACAAACTTATTTTAATGTTTTACCCTTACCAGTGAGTTTCTCTAAAATACTTGGGAAATCTCAACTCATGTTACAAGGCTGGTGCATGTCCACTTTCTTATGAAGAAGTGGTGAACCAAGTAATGAGTTTACACTGGCTCAGCTTCTGACCAGTGCAAGATGATACAATTCTGGTGTGTAAGACTGGGGAGCTGAGGGGAATTGGCTGGAGCCTCTCTATTGATGGTTCATGAGCAGCTAGGAGATCACTCATGTAACACAGTTAAGTGTGTCCCTGCGGATATCTATATATTGGTGGATTTGGAGGACTCAGGGTCCCATAGTCCAGGTTGCACTCTGGGGACCCGTCACACCAGGAGTTCCCTACAAGACCTTGCATGTTGCTAGAGAACTGCAAGGTGTTTTCTATCAACCATGGAAAGGATTACAAGGTGTTACCTGCTCCTACTAAATTATACAGCCCTGACAGCAGAAGCAGAATTGTTTCCTGCCTCCCACTGCTCTGTTGGGGACTCATACTACCATCTGATTCTCCGATGATCCTGCTCAAGATCAAGAGAAACAGTGCCTCTACCTAGAGAGTCCTTTGATTGAGTCCACCTCTACCTAGAGAGTCCCCTGAAAGTCCACCTCAGGATGTTGGTGGAGAGGAAGCTGGTCCCCATGAAGACAACTAATGTTCAGGTGTGTGTGGGAGAGTTTTGGGATGGGGTGAGCAGGGAGGGCCTGCTAAAGGGACAGAGGTTTTTCATAGAGTCAGGTTTTATACAAACCCTAATCTCGATGTGAAGCAGCAGTGGTTGATTCAATGCCAGATCTTGCGACCAAAATCCTGCTGGGTTAAATTCACAAAACTCATGAAACAAATCACTCTCCACCTCAATTCTAAAAGTATCTAGTGGATTGAGTGTAGTGATGGAAGCCAGGAGCACCTATTTTCTGATCAAGGAATCAGAAAATGAGACAGATTTTCTAAAATTTTAAAGTGAGGCTGTAACTTCTTTTCCAACCCTCTGCCCCACTCCCCCCACATCAGCACAGGAACCATCCTGGGGACTAAGGCTCCCAAAAGACCCTACTGCCATACAGGGAAGGAGCCCAAAGCCTCAGCCCTTACTCTTCCAGCCTTCACCCCATCTTCTGGTCTGGAGGACATTTTTTTTACAGCTGTGACTCCCACACACTACTGAATTATAAGTACCATCTCCTTTTCCCTCTTCTCCCCCAGAAGGCAGGTAAAGGCAACAGGGTGTCATGACAAGACGGAAGCTTATTTTTAGGAAATTGATGTCGGATGCCATTAACATCTCCCTTTTCTGTGACTGAAGCTTACCAAGTATTATTGTCACTATTATCAGAATTTCCATGGCTGTTATGTCTCCATGCTTCCAGCTCATCCACCACAGGAACAGATGGGGTTCATAGTGCCTCTGAAAGGGCCCAACAGACCTGTCCTGCCTGTAGCACTTGGCAAACTGGACAGCCATTCCTCTTGCAGTGTGCCTTTACACAATCCACTATTTCACCTATTCCAGTTGAAACTGGAAGGAACTATCCAAGGAAACAGCAGAGCAGACATAAGAAACTGGATACCAAACTTCTACTGCTTGTCCACTGCACAGGACAATTACCTAGGTGCAGGTCACAAGAAGGCAGCACACACCTATCTGAACTAAAATTGATGCTGAACAATGCAAGATCCATTACCAACAAACAACAAGCAATACATGACCTCATTAGTGATGCAATATAGTTAGCAATACTGAGACTCAGCTGGGTGATACTGCTAGCTCTGTGCTAGCCCACCTCATCCCCCTAGATTGCATGGCCCATCACAAGTCCAGAGAGGTCAAGAAGGCAGCCAGCACTGCAATAGTCTTCTTTTCAAATATCAGATTCAAAGGAGATGCCTCAGGTAAGACATTCAAATTCATTTAACTAACAGTAGAAACCAGAGACACAGCTAACAGATTTTATGCTCATTCATAGACCATCAAAGAGTATATGGTTCATAAAGGATCTCACTGATACCTTATTGATGATGGTGGTGAAACACCCCTGACTTGTCATCCTGGAAATGTCAACGTTCTGGCTGACAAAGGGGCAAATGTAAACTCATTTCCCCAACTGGCCTCCTAGGACTTTCACAGGTTAGCTCTGGTCCAACCCACACAGCCAGTCTCACCTTGGTCTTAGACTAGATGTCAATATAGAGGCTAACATAACCCAGGCAATCCTTTGGACAAACCATAACTTCATGGTTAACTTCATTTAATCTGAGGACAATGGTTTCCCCACTCCCAGGCAGCAAGAAAGACTCATGACTCTGATTCAACCATGAAGCATCTTAGGGAATGTCTACACTGCAATCCAAGGGGCAACTGCAGCTACCAGCACTAGCTTGGCTATAAATAGCAGCATGGGCTTCAGTGTTGGCGAGCAAGGCAAACAGATCCCCAGGGTGCTTGTACAGATGCGCTGAAGTCCCTGCTGCAGCATCTACACTGCTATTTTTAGCTGTGCTAGCGTGAATAAAACTACCCCAGGTATGCCTACCCATGCCGCAATATTACCTCAGACTGCCTGGTAGACATACCCTTAGATTCCATCAAATTCCAAAGCATGATAAATAACAGCACCACTCCACCTTCAGGAGAAGTCAACAATCTGGTGAATCCTTATGTTTATATACTAGCCTCGACTGTCAACACACATGCACCCCAAGCAGCTCCTCCTCCTCATTACCCATATAGATTTCCTTAGTTTTCTGACACCCAGCACAAGATGAAGAGAGAAGGTCAGGAAGTCAAGCACAGATGGTGGAAAACAAAGATTGAAACAGACAGGATGAAACATAAATAATTTCTCCACACCTATCCTGAGGCTGTATTACAGACAAAGAGAACCTTCCTATCAGCCTCCACTGAAGCTCCCAAATCCCATTCCAGGAAGATAGTCAGGTGGTAAACTGCTTCATCAATCCTGACTGCCTGCAGCCCAGAACAAAACCCAACACCAAGCCCTGGGAAGAATGATCAGCCTACTTTGCTGAAAAGATCACATACATTTGGGAAGGTTCTCAAACAGCATGAATCTGCTCCCCCTATTCTGATCAAGAAACAGCCCCCTAAAATCCCAGAGTTCAGTACACTCACTCCTCAAAAAGTTCTGGACATCCTAAAGGAGTCTCAACCCAAGATCTGTGAACCTGTCCCAATCCCTTCCTGGTTGACGAAAGGCACTCATGAGCAACTGGTGCCACTAATGAAGGAAATAGCTGATGCCTTGTTCAGTAAAGGATTCCTCCTTCAAACACGCTATAGTCCAACCAACATTGAAGAAACCTGCATTCTTATACACATCAGTTCTTGCCAGCTACCAGACAGTATCAAAACTTCCACTTCCGAGCAAGCTCTTCGAGAAGCTGACCAAAGGCCAATTACAGGCTCATCTAATTGAAGATAATATCCTTGATCCAGTACAATTTGGATTCAGGCCAAGACATGGGATGGAAAAGCTTTAGTGATACTGATGGGGTGATCTCCTCCAGTCAATAGATGGTATGTGGGCCTCCATTCTCATTCTCCTGGATCTCTCTGCAGTATTCAGCACTGTTAGCCATGAAATACTGCTGTCCTGCCCAAGAGAGGTGACAGAGATCCAGGGTAATACCCTAAAATGGATTAAATCCTTTCGGGGGCGGGGGGAGAGCACACAAAGAATAGTGATAAGAAACTGCCATTAGACCCTTCACTTATGGAGTTCCATAAGGATCAATTCTCTCTCCAGTCCTATTCTACATCTACATGAAGCCACTAGATGAACTAGCCAGACAACACAGCCTGAAGTGCCAGCCATATGCAGCTGATACACAGCTCTACTATCCTTCATCTGACCATACCACTACCACTATGATAGTCCTGTGATTGTATGAGATCAGCCCATGGATGAAAAACAGCTGGCTGAAGCTGAATCTGAGCAAGACAAAGCTTACGTTGGAGCAGAAGAAAGCACTTCGAAGGGCTTGCATCCATGGCAAGGTATCCTCTGGCTGAAGGATACAGAACACCTGCAGTTATTAAATTCAGTCCATAATTTAGGAGTGCTCCTGGATTTTTCGCTGATGCTAAGCTTTAACGTAGCAGCATCCATAATTAATGCTTTCTACCATCTTTGGTTGGCTGAGAGACTCCATCTTATTCAGCAGCCAATGATCTGGTCTTTGTTATATATGTCTTTGTCACCTCCTATCTAAACTACAGCAAAAAAATGTATGTGGCCATGAAACCATGAGATCTTAGGAAACTCCAAGTAGCACAGAATGCTGCAACACATCAACATGAGCTACCGTGAGCATCTCAAACCAGTCCCTACCTCGCTACACTGGCTTCCGATAGAATATCAAGTCAAGTTCAAGGTGTAGGTCCTCATCTTCAACTCAACGACCACAACCTAAAGCTCCAGAATGAAAACTGTGGCCAACAGCTCCACTCCACATGCACAATGAAACTTGCTACAACAAGGTTAAAGCTCATCTGTGCAGGAGACAGAGCTTTCTCAGGGGCTGGTCTGAGACTGTGAAATGAACTCCCACAGGAACAGGACCATCATAAACCTCATCACCTTCCATTCCAGTTGCAAGGCCCCCTTCATCAACCTGACTTCTCTAACATAAACACATAGCAGTTAGCACATTTTAAAACAAAACAGAATCTGACACAACTCTCCCCAACAGGAGAAGATGAGAGAGAGAATGAACTATCGATGACAAATGCTATATTGCTTAATACATTATTGGAAGGCACTCGTGTTTATGTGTAAGTAATTTAAACTATTTGTTTCAGTTTCCTTGAGGATGGTCTGAGGATTAGTTAATGTTTGTAAATGTTTGAAAATGGAGTGCAAAGTATTTTTGTTATAGGTTAGGTACTACCAAAGTTACTGAGATACACACAGTGTGAACGGGAATCCCTCTAAGAGTCGTTATTAAACAAGAGAAAAAATTGAAGGAGTAAGGTTCAACCTCAGGCTTTTAATCCAGGCAGTTATTATTTGTCTGGAAACGCACAACCTAGTGGTCAGCATTGCTACTACAAACTGTGCACGAATACCAACATCTGAAAATGTGAAAAACACCTTTTCACATACACACAGTTTTTGTCTCAAGACTGGCCAAATGGAATTCTAGCAAATGTTCCTATAGCAAAAATAATAACCTCTGAGCTGACAACAATTATAAGAAATTTCAGCCCTCAGAGTAATCTCTCCCGACCATCCCTGAAAAGTGTCAGAAAAAGAGGTTCGTATGATCTAAATTTCTGAATTTTGCAACGTAAATTCTACTACCTTTTTTAAAAAGTAGTGTTGGTTTACTAAGATGACATCAAAGAGTGTTCTTTACACATAACAATGGCAGGATATGGCCTAGTGTTGAAGAAATAATACCAGCTCTGAAAAGATTTAAGGCTCTTGGAACTGGTTACAAGTAAACAGTCATTTAGTTTAACAGCATGCCCTAGTATAAGAGAATTTGGGAAAGTATCCAATATGGGATGACAAGAACTTGTCTTTATCTATGATTTGCCACATGGTATGCATCTTAATGCAGTAATGGCCACAACCAATCTCTAATACTAAAGAGCTAGGAGACATTCCCTCTCCAACAGATGTTTTTTTCTTATAATCCCTCAAAACTGTACAATTTCTTTTGTTCACTACAATAAGCAATAATAAGAATTCATCTCTGCACTGATCTTCCAAGATTTTCAAAAACTCCTCCTATATTTCCAATTGATGCCAAGCTATGTAATTAGGTTCATTTTAATGCCTTAGCTCATTAGGCAGCTTAGCAAAAGCATTTACATAAAGGAAAAATCTAATAAATAACTTTCTCATCTGTAAATACTAAAGGCTAGAGTTTTCCATGTAACAATTTGGTAAGTAACCCTAATCCTTCTAATAGCTATACTTGGACTATATAATATCTCCAGAATAGCAAAAAAGTCATGTAGTCAATTTCTCATATAACAAGAGTTATCCTGGACACAAAAAAAAAACCTTATACCACTTCTAAAATAAATCATATATTGCAATAACAATTTTTAAATTTAACAGAAAAATAATATTTTGTCTCAAAGTACTCTCTGAAATTCTACAAAATAATAAGTTAACAGAATATGGAGGCATATGGGAAAATGCAGGGCTACATGTTGAAAGTAAAATAAATAATTTATGCACTCACAGTTCTAATAAGATGACCAGTGAATGTTCTCCTTACATAAGCCCATCTAGAGCAATATTCCGCCTTTTGACAGGGGCTGGTGCCAGATATGTCACAGCAAATGAACAAAACAGGGCAATTTATCAAGTGATCCATCCCCTGACGTCCCACCTTCTAGCAGTCAGAGGTTTAGGAACACCCAAAGCATGGAGTTGTACCCCTGACCATCGTGGTTAATAGTCACTGATGGACCTATCTTCCATGAACTTACCTAATTATCCTATGAACCCTAATTTTCTTAATACTTTTAATCTATACAACATCATCTGGCAAGGAGTTTCATCGCAGGTTGACTGTTCATTGTGTGAAGAAGTACTTTCTTCTGATTGTTTTAAATCTGCTGCCTATTAATTTCATGAGATGACGCCTAGTTTGTGTGGTATGTGAAAGGGTAAATAACACTTATTCACTTTCTCCCCACCATTCATGGTTTTATAGACCTCTGTCATATCCTCCCTCAATCGTCTTTTTTCCAAGATAAACAGTCTCAGTCTTTTTAATCTCTCCTCACATGGAAGCTGTTCCATACCCCTGTGTAAGATGTTTCACACTGTGCTGTAACATTTTCTAAAATGTGATTGCTCTGTAAGCAAATATATTGTAACACACCTTAAAAAATGCACAAGGAGAGCAAATGCATTATTCTAAACATTCCTTCTGAAAACACACTTCTAAACATTCCAGAAAAAAGGACCAGACTCTAATACCCTCACTCATGCTAAATAGTACTTTGCTTCACTCATGTTCACATTGATGTTGAGAAGACTATTAGCATAGAAAGGCACTACTGTGTGTAATGGGTTGTCTTAAGCATTTTCTGATCAATATCATTGTAATACATTTTGCAAATCTATACATTTTAAACACTCACTTTGTAGGGAATACAAAATAATTTTAAAAAAAGAAAATGTGGATGCTTATCTGAACCTTACCCAAATGTACAAACCCTGGAGAGCTGATCTTTCCTTCTAATCCAGCTTTATGTAACTCTTCCATTTTCAACCCTGGCTCACAGCAGTAGCCACCAATTCTATTACCTAACCCTCTGTCTATAGTCTCTTAGATCTATACCCTATCTGAGATTAAAATTGAATATTCAACCATCAATCTGTTACTGGAAATTAACTCTATATTTTCAGTGCAAATACTTTCAAAGGGATTTATAAAACCAAGCTCTTGGACCAGTTGAGATAAAAAGATTCAACTGGCACTAAGCAATCTACTATGTGACAGAATAATTGACTAAGGCCCCAATTCAGCAAAGGATTTAAGCACATAGTTCATAGAATCATAGAATCATAGAATATCAGGGTTGGAAGGGACCCCAGAAGGTCATCTAGTCCAACCCCCTGCTCAAAGCAGGACCAAGTCCCAGTTAAATCATCCTAGCCAGGGCTTTGTCAAGCCTGACCTTAAAAACCTCTAAGGAAGGAGATTCTACCACCTCCCTAGGTAACGCATTCCAGTGTTTCACCACCCTCTTAGTGAAAAAGTTTTTCCTAATATCCAATCTAAACCTCCCCCATTGCAACTTGAGACCATTACTCCTCGTTCTGTCATCTGCTACCATTGAGAACAGTCTAGAGCCATCCTCTTTGAAACCCCCTTTCAGGTAGTTGAAAGCAGCTATCAAATCCCCCCTCATTCTTCTCTTCTGCAGACTAAACAATCCCAGCTCCCTCAGCCTCTCCTCGTAAGTCATGTGCTCTAGACCCCTAATCATTTTTGTTGCCCTTCGCTGTACTCTTTCCAATTTATCCACATCCTTCTTGTAGTGTGGGGCCCAAAACTGGACACAGTACTCCAGATGAGGCCTCACCAGTGTCGAATAGAGGGGAACGATCACGTCCCTCGATCTGCTCGCTATGCCCCTACTTATACATCCCAAAATGCCATTGGCCTTCTTGGCAACAAGGGCACACTGCTGACTCATATCCAGCTTCTCGTCCACTGTCACCCCTAGGTCCTTTTCCGCAGAACTGCTGCCGAGCCATTCGGTCCCTAGTCTGTAGCGGTGCATTGGATTCTTCCATCCTAAGTGCAGGACCCTGCACTTATCCTTATTGAACCTCATTAGATTTCTTTTGGCCCAATCTTCCAATTTGTCTAGGTCCTTCTGTATCCTATCCCTCCCCTCCAGCGTATCTACCACTCCTCCCAGTTTAGTATCATCCGCAAATTTGCTGAGAGTGCAATCCACACCATCCTCCAGATCATTTATGAAGATATTGAACAAAACGGGCCCCAGGACCGACCCCTGGGGCACTCCACTTGACACCGGCTGCCAACTAGACATGGAGCCATTGATCACTACCCGTTGAGCCCGACAATCTAGCCAGCTTTCTACCCACCTTATAGTGCATTCATCCAGCCCATACTTCCTTAACTTGCTGACAAGAATGCTGTGGGAGACCGTGTCAAAAGCTTTGCTAAAGTCAAGAAACAATACATCCACTGCTTTCCCTTCATCCACAGAACCAGTAATCTCATCATAAAAGGCGATTAGATTAGTCAGGCATGACCTTCCCTTGGTGAATCCATGCTGACTGTTCCTGATCACTTTCCTCTCCTCTAAGTGCTTCAGGATTGATTCTTTGAGGACCTGCTCCATGATTTTTCCAGGGACTGAGGTGAGGCTGACCGGCCTGTAGTTCCCAGGATCCTCCTTCTTCCCTTTTTTAAAGATGGGCACTACATTAGCCTTTTTCCAGTCATCCGGGACTTCCCCCGTTCGCCACGAGTTTTCAAAGATAATGGCCAAGGGCTCTGCAATCACAGCCGCCAATTCCCTCAGCACTCTCGGATGCAATTCGTCCGGCCCCATGGACTTGTGCACGTCCAGCTTTTCTAAATAGTCCCTAACCACCTCTATCTCTACAGAGGGCTGGCCATCTCTTCCCCATTTTGTGATGCCCAGCACAGCAGTCTGGGAGCTGACCTTGTTAGTGAAAACAGAGGCAAAAAAAGCATTGAGTACATTAGCTTTTTCCACATCCTCTGTCACTAGCTTGCCTCCCTCATTCAGTAAGGGGCCCACACTTTCCTTGGCTTTCTTCTTGTTGCCAACATACCTGAAGAAACCCTTCTTGTTACTCTTGACATCTCTTGCTAGCTGCAGCTCCAGGTGCGATTTGGCCCTCCTGATATCTTTCCTACATGCCCGAGCAATATTTTTATACTCTTCCCTGGTCATATGTCCAACCTTCCACTTCTTGTAAGCTTCTTTTTTATGTTTAAGATCCGCTAGGATTTCACCATTAAGCCAAGCTGGTCGCCTGCCATATTTACTATTCTTTCGACTCATCGGGATGGTTTGTCCCTGTAACCTCAACAGGGATTCCTTGAAATACAGCCAGCTCTCCTGGACTCCCTTCCCTTTCATGTTAGTCCCCCAAGGGATCCTGGCCATCTGTTCCCTGAGGGAGTCAAAGGCTGCTTTCCTGAAGTCCAGGGTCCGTATCCTGCTGCTTACCTTTCTTCCCTGCGTCAGGATCCTGAACTCAACCAACTCATGGTCACTGCCTCCCAGATTCCCATCCACTTTTGCTTCCCCCACTAATTCTACCCGGTTTGTGAGCAGCAGGTCAAGAAAAGCGCTCCCCCTAGTTGGCTCCCCTAGCACTTGCACCAGGAAATTGTCCCCTACGCTTTCCAAAAACTTCCTGGATTGTCTATGCACCGCTGTATTGCTCTCCCAGCAGATATCAGGAAAATTAAAGTCACCCATGAGAATCAGGGCATGCGATCTAGTAGCTTCCGTGAGTTGCCGGAAGAAAGCCTCATCCACCTCATCCCCCTGGTCCGGTGGTCTATAGCAGACTCCCACCATGACATCACTCTTGTTGCACACACTTCTAAACTTAATCCAGAGACACTCAGGTTTTTCCACAGTTTCGTACCGGAGCTCTGAGCAGTCATACTGCTCCCTTACATACAGTGCTACTCCCCCACCTTTTCTGCCCTGCCTGTCCTTCCTGAACAGTTTATAACCATCCATGACTGTACTCCAGTCATGTGAGTTATCCCACCAAGTCTCTGTTATTCCAATCACGTCATAATTCCTTGACATCACCAGGACCTCCAGTTCTCCCTGCTTGTTTCCAAGGCTTTGTGCATTTGTATATAAGCACTTGAGATAACCTGTTGATCGCCCCTCATTCCCAGTATGAGGCAGGAGCCCTCCCCTCACAGACATTCCTGCCTGTGCTTCCTCCCGGTATCCCGCTTTCCCACTTACCTCAGGGCTTTGGTCTCCTTCCCCCGGTGAACCTAGTTTAAAGCCCTCCTCACTAGGTTAGCCAGCCTGCTGGCAAAGATGTTCTTCCCTCTCTTCGTAAGATGGAGCCCGTCTCTGCCCAGCACTCCTCCTTCATGGAACACCATCCCATGGTCAAAGAATCCAAAGCCTTCTCTCCGACACCACCTGCGTAGCCATTCGTTGACCTCCAGGATTCGACGGTCCCTACCCAGGCCTTTTCCTTCCACGGGGAGGATGGACGAGAACACCACTTGCGCCTCCAACTCCTTTATCCTTCTTCCCAGAGCCACGTAGTCCGCAGTGATCCGCTCAAGGTCATTCTTGGCAGTATCATTGGTGCCCACGTGGAGAAGCAGGAAGGGGTAGCGATCCGAGGGCTTGATGAGTCTCGGCAGTCTCTCCGTCACATCACGAATCTTAGCCCCTGGCAAGCAGCAGACTTCTCGGTTTTCCCGGTCAGGGCGGCAGATAGATGACTCAGTCCCCCGGAGGAGAGAGTCCCCGACCACCACCACCCGCCTTCTCCATCCATAGTTAAGTCCATCTCTATTCAGCAAAGCACTCAGGCCTCAATTTAGGACAGCATCCCTATTCAGGCAGGATGCTTAAGCATGTGCTAAAAAGTCCCATTAATTGGGAATGGACCACAATGTTTTCCTGAACAGGAATATACTTAAGCCTATATTCAAATGCTTTCCTGAACCAGGGCCAAAAACATGTGCTTAAGTGCATTTTAAAAGCTATTTAGGCATTGCTGCGCTCAGTGTTGCAATGACTAACTAATATAGGAGCCTACGTTTGATTTTCAAAAGGGATTTAGACATTCAGGAATCTAAATCCAATCAACTATTGATGGAATTAATCTCCTAAGTGCCTAAATACATTTGAAAAATGAGATTTAGTCTCCTAAATCAGTTAGGCATTGCAGTGTTGAGCACAGCAATGCCTACATAGCTTTAAAAATGTGGGCCTAAATGAAAAGTGGAATGAATGAGTGAAAAGGATTTTAAGGCAATTTGCTCAACAACATTCTAAATAAGAGTTATTTTCATGGAAAACTAGTTCACAGCCACATAATTTTGTAACTTACAATATGGAAACAAGTTTAGTTAAAAAAAAAAAAAAATGTAATTTATCATTTATAATTGTCTCTTGTATACAAATGTTTGTACAAACTTTCAACAGTCTGGAACTAGACCAGTTGAAATACTATAAAAATAACATTATATTACATATATTTCAAATAAGCAAAACGAATACATTCAAAAGTACAGAAAAAAATACTATCCACAAAAATCATGTAATTCTTTTTACTGAACATACAGTATGTGAATCATATACTATGAGAGGTAATTTAAAGGTTGAATGAATTGCTGAGATATGGGTCTGCTAGCTATCAGCACATATGTTAAGTATAAAGAAAGCATTCACTTTTCACTCATTAATGCCATAATTTTTCTGTTTGCATTTCACCTTGTTACAGGCTTCAAATGCCAGTTAAAAAATTCAAGTAACAACTTATTTTTTTATTACAAAGATATAAACTTTTAAATCGGCATAGACTCTCAGGAGAGCAGTAGAAAAATTATTTCCATTTTTTATTTGATTTTAACAATTAAGTTCTCTGGGCATTAAAAAACAAAACAAAACAAAGTTTAGCAATTGAACAGAATACCTATTGTATCTCCAGGCAGCTGAAAGAAAGCTGCCTCAGGGAAAGAATTTATTAAACATCCTTTCTCTCCCCCCATCACCTACCCGTTTTGAACTCAGAATTACACAGCATGCATCCTGTCTCAAAAACATTGTGATTTGCCTTTCAGTCATATACTTCCTGCTGTTGGTGAAATCTAAGCTGTGTTTCATTAAAAGGTTCAACTCAAGAATTATTACAATGCCATGGTTACAAGGCAAAATATATGGTAGACTCAGGGGGCCAACCAAAGGAAACTTGGTTTTAGAAGAAAAATTACCCCTCTATGTGGAATTTCACATGCACAACCTTTTGCATTTACGTATATACATATATATCTGTAAAGTTTAACTGAATATCTCATAAATATCATAATGCTGACCTGTTTTATCTGCAGTGCACTTTGTGTGGTCTAACCATTGTGAAATGGTAATGTTATCTAGTAAAACCTGTTTATGTTTCGTTTATCATCTCACAGTCATTCTGAAAACTTTTCCAAAGATGTGTGAGAAATGCTTAGGGCTGCCAGTTTGTTGGCAAAGCACCTAGTAAGCAATTTGTAAAGGTTGAAAACTTATGAATTTCTGAATTGAATTCTGCATCTTTGAATTTCCCTTTCAAAACATACATTAAACATACTTAATGAAATTAAAACTTTATATTGATAACATTTTCAGTGCTTCCAACACAGAGAAATGGCATAGCACTAGTTTAAATCACACAACTGTGAGCAGATCCTCAACTTGGATTTTCCCCAAAATTCAGGCAGAAGAAGAGAACAGAAAAGAGATCACTTGAGTAAAAATGGAATTATCCTCACCAATTGACACTCACAAATGACCTAATCCTGTAAGATGCTGAACGCTCCCAACTTTCCTTGAAGTCAAAGGGAGCTGAGGGTATGCTACACAAAAGAAGAATCTGTCTCATCATCTCCACTCTGGAAATATGTCAAAGTTGGCTAGGGAAGGAAAGATAAAATCTGTGCAGAATTACTAATAGTAAGCAAGACAGTACCTAATATACAGCCACAATACACAGACTACTATAGCTACCAGTAATAGGGCCAGATCCCTTTGACTTCAGAGGGAATAGTCACAGTAGTTAGCACTATGCATAGTAGTAGGTGTATGTAGAATTGGACCCTTGAAAGAAATCCACAATAGCTAGCATTTAAAAAAGCAGCAGAATAAAATGATTCACTTAGATCATGTGGGAGCTGATAGGGCCACCAGGGCTCGAGGTTATGTAGCGCCCTCAGAAGGGAAAGGGAAGTGTGAGACCGCTATTGAGCCCAGGATGGGCCCTAGGGGACCCCTGCTGGGCCAGGGTCTATGGCCATGGCCCCTCCATCCCCCTGCTTGTGGGGGATAGGGGACCATATGGTGCTGCTATGGCTGAGAAGGGCCCTGGGACGCAGGGCTGGGACTGTTGCTAGGGCCAGCAGCCACTACTGTGGACAGGGGTGGAGATGGTCCCAGGGTTGTGGCGATAGGCCTGGCCATGTGGTGGCAGTCCCCACACTGCTTGCATATATGTGTGTGGGAGAGAGGGCTATGCCATGGTAGCATATGCTCCTTATGTCTGATACTCCCTCTCCTCTTCCCACTTGGGGTGGGGAGAATGAGAGGGGGATTGTGAGGCTCTGGCCAAGTCTATAGCCAGCAGCTGTCGATGCCTTCTCCCGGAGCTGCTCTGAAGGGGCCAAACAGAATGCTCAGTCCCTTTCCCCTCCATCTTAGGGCTAGGTGACAGGGATCAGGGCACATCTAAACTTTGCATGCCAGGAGGTAGTGCCCAGTAAGGCATTCTGTGCCCTTCTGGTGTCCTCCCGGACTGCAAAAACCTCACCACTTTATTGGAATGACAAGGGAATTGAAGGAAGATTTTAAAGTGTGGGAATGATTTCTGAAAGAGTTTAATAGAGTTTCAATATGGCGTTTGGACTGTTTGCTCAAGACTGAGCTGTAGGTATATCCCAACACCTCAGGAGGAGGTGGTTTTGAGGGGTTACTTTCAAGGTGAGAGGTGTACTCAGAAGTGGCCAGAGAGCTGGATGCCTCAGGGCATTATAGGGGCATCACCTTTCGGTGAAGTGAGCTGTAGCTCACGAAAGCTTATGCTCAAATAAATTTGTTAGTCTCTAAAGTGCCACAAGTACTCCTTTTCTTTTTGCGAATACAGGCTAACACGGCTGCTACTCTGACACCTTTCTAGAGGTTTTCTTCATATACTGGTGGCAGGCACTATTTGGGAAGAAAACTTTCAGGCCAAAACAGTCCGTTACAGGGGTAACAACAGATCTGTGGACCATACTGTAAACAGATAATCGGCTAAAACTGCTCAGTATAATGAGACAGCTGAGGGCCTTCATTTTACACTGTCAGGGATCTAATATGCTTTTTTATGCACTGCATGTCCCAGGAGTGGGTAACGGTGCTGCCAATGTTCTAATGAGATTTCAGGATGACAGATTTTAGGAACGCCGCCTGCCAGCAGGGATCCGCAGGTGATGCCTTTGGAACCTTGGCTCATGACAGCTATGGGACTAGTCAAAGACTTGGATGCCCCGTGAACTCTGGGAGCCTATAAGGCCAGGCTAACAGAGTTCACAGAATTTAGGGCAAAGGAAGAGTTTTGGCACAAGTGATCCATACCGACACACCACATGGTGTGATACACGGAGATTTGTCCCACCATGGCTTTTCACTGATTCCGAGAACAGAAAGGACCATTGTGATCATCTAGTCAGACCTCCTGGATAACACAGGCCAGAGAAGTTCCCCAAAATAATTCACAGAGCAGATCTTTCAGAAAAACAACCCATCTTGATTTAAAAATTGTCACTGATGGAGAATCCACCATGACTCTTGGTAAATTGCTCCAGTGGTTAATTACTCTTACCATTACAAATTTATGCCTTATCTCCAGTCTGAATTTGTCTAGCTTCAGCTTCCAGCCACTGGATCTTGTTATATCTATCTCTGCTAAACTGAAGAGCACATTATTAAATATTTGTTCTCCATGCATATACTTATAGACTCAAGACTTATAGAAATCAAGTCACCCCTTAACCTTCTCTTTGGTAAGCTACATAAATTGAGCTTCTTGAGTCTATCACTATAATGCATGTTTACTGATCCTTTGATCGTTCTTGTGGCTCTTCTCTGAACCCTCTCCAATATACCAACATTCTTCTTGAATTGTGGGCACCAGAACTGGACATAGTATTCCAGCAGTGGTAGCTCAGTGACAAATACAGAGGTAAAATAACCTCTCTACTCCTATTTGAGATTCCTCTGTTTATGCATCCCAGGATTGCATGAGCTCTTTTGGCCACAGCATCACACCAAGAGCTTATGCTCCATTGGTTATCCACACTGACTGCCAAATCTTTTTCAGTCACTGCATCTCAGGATAGAATCCCCCATCCTGTAAGTATGGCCTATGTCCTTGGCTCCTTCCATTGTATCACCAACAACAACTAGTAGGTCTGTTCCACTGGTGTAGATCGGTGGGTTTGCAGACCCATATAGCACAGAAGTTCTTCAAGGGTGGTTCAGGAGTGGCAGGTGCAGGAGGGACAAAAGATTACACGTAACCCTGACACGCTTATCAATGGCACTATCACAGGTATTCAGCTGTGGCAGGGAGGCCATTTTTATTTAGGGTAGCATTCATTGTTGCCTTCTTTGGCACTTTTAGAGTCAGTGAGTTGGGCCTTTGGCAGACACAGACAGGTCCCAGCAGGCATTGAATGTAACTGAAGTATGGCTATTTACGGGAGCAGTGTCCCAGTTATTACGGTACCTTTAAAATGGACCAGAAGGGAAGGGGGACTTATGTGGTATTGAAGGAATATGCATTTGAATGCCTGTGCCCCATTAAGGCAGTAAAAGCCATACTAGAAAACCAGAACCAGCAGCCAAGCCTGCTGTTCGTACATGATGATGGCAGCTTCCTGATGAGGTACCAATTCACTGTGGTACAGAGAAAAGACTTGCCATGACTTAGGTAAATTTGATACTCATTCTTTAAGGATTGAGGCAGCAATGCCAGTGACCATGGGGGTGGAGGGGGGGAGGGGGCGGGCATTGGCCAGTGGAAGGTAGAGATGATAGGGCATAAGAAATTAAGGTGTTACAGGATTTATATCTGCACCCAAAAAAGTGGCAAGGAATGGTAAACTATAGCTAATGTGATGCGTGTTTTTTTGTTTCAGAGGGTATCCAGAGTCTACTCAGTATTTGGATTTGTGGGCACTCTATAGTGCATTGGGCCCACCAGATGGCAGGCAAATCAGAGTTGGGCTTCAGTGCTGAAACCATTTGCATCCAGTGGTTCAGCAGACAAGGCATGTAGTGGGATCTGCTCATGCCACTTCTGGACTCATCAATGAACAGTGGGGATCTGTGTCATATCCTGGTTATTTACTCTGAAGAGAACAATCCTGGGGGTTTAATTTAAGGGATAGAATCCAGAGGATTGTTGGCTTGATTAGGCTATCACATTCAAAAGTTAGGTTAATGGTCAGAAATGCTTGTGAAGTGGGTTTGGTGGGGAGTTGCAGACCCAGCCCATAGGGACAAGGCTCAGAACAAAATGAATCAGGCAGTCACCAGGATATTCCTGGAGACAAGGTTTTGGTGGTGTAACGCTGGCACCAGCTCATGCCAAGGTGCATGGTCATGGTGCCTGTATTAAGCTGACTTATAATAGCTGCATCCCATGTTAGAAGGTAATAGTAAAGTGTTTGCTTTGTAACTATAAAAATGCCTGCTAAGACTGTAAAATCACAGTCAGGTGAGAAGCGTGACCAAATGTGAAATACTAGTTTACCTCAAGAGGTGTCATTTCCTTCCCAACAAAAGAAGTCTCATAGACATCAGACATTGTGAAACATCAGTGGACAAGAGACTACTGTTGTTGACTACTTCCTCTCACATCCATGAAGTGGGTACTGTGTGCACAAACCCTCGTCCTATCACAGCTTGAACACTGGGGAAGGGAATACAAATCCCTGTGATGGAGGAATTGTTATCATTATGCTGATTGGAATTTGGAGAGGACAATATTTCTAAGCATAAGCCAGGGATCCCCAAACTGCTTAGCTTGGGTTAGCCTTAAAGGACATATAGAGCATTCACATTACAGCAACATCTATTACTTTTAGAAACCTAAGACTGTAACTCATTTGTGTATGTTTACCTGTTTTAATTTTGTAAATAACTCTCATATTTCTTTTTCCTAGTTAATAAATCTTTAGTTAGTTTAATATAGGATTGGCTACAAGCATCTTTGGTGAGAGATCTAAGGTACAACTGACCTGGGGTAAGTGACTGGTCCTTTGGAACTCTAACCTGAATATTATTGTGATTTTTAGTGTAAGGGACCATTTATCATAAGGTGGTGGCAAGATAGACTGGGGTGTCCAAGGGGACGGTCTGTGACTCAATGTTCAGGCTGTTATAGTGCTTGAGGAGTTCCCACTTGATGGTTGGTGAAATCTAAGTATAGAACATACAACCAGTTTGGGGTTTGTGCCCTGGCTGGTAACAGTCTGCCCTGAGGTTGGAACCTACATTTATGAGCCACTCCAAACAGCTTGACAGATGGTACAGCATAGAGATGTCTGCTGGAATGGCCAGAATTTTTCAGGGATGAAGGTGTACATTTGCCGGATGGAGGCACTGACATATGGCTGTGGAACATGAGGGAACTGAAGGGCAGGAGTTGCGATACCTGGTGGTGTGGTTGTGGGGGAGGGTGGGTGAACAAGCTAGTCACTGGTGCCCCTTTTGACCAGTTTCCAGTGAGGTTCAAAGGATAAAATAACAATTCCCAGAGGTAAAAGACCTGGGACTTTGCTGATGGGCCTTGGGCTCATGGGATAGGTTGATACCCTGTGGCCCTTTCTGGATGTGGTCCCCACCTTCTGCACCCTCTGTCCCCCTTGTGGATGAGAGGTTAGTAGGATTCCAAAAAGTGAACAGAATACTGGGGGTTAGGCTGAGAAAAGACTACCCAAGTTATGAGTTATGTAGTAGGAGCCCTGTAACTCCTGCACTGGAACCACTTAAACGCCTGGTATATGAGAGTATGGGTGTTTAAGTTAACAAAAGTTGTGGCCTGCCACTTAAAATCCATCCATATTTCTGTCCTCCTATTGTCACTGTGTCTGAATCAACAAACCGTGAGCATCTTCCAGTAGGCATCTATGCTATGGCTAATCAAATGTGGCTTCTTGCATGCATTGAGGCTCTGATGTTACTTGAGCAAAGAGATCCAAGATTGGTTACAACTTGACCCACTGATCTCCACTGTAAAGACCACATAGCAGCAAATTCTAAGAGAAAATGTTTGACCATTAGGAAAAGAAAAAACTTTTTAGTTAAAAATAAAAAGGGATTTGGTGGGTTGGTGGGTTTTTTTGTTTGTTTGTTTTTTTGTTTTGGGAGATGAGGATTTAAATAAATACATTTCTCTTTGATATATTTGATCTGCCACAACACTGAAAGAGGCTTTTCTTTGATTATGGCCACGATCAAGCAAAACACCTAAACTTATATAACACATGAATAGTCCCATTTAAATCAACAGGACTAAATGAGTCTTAAAGTTCCCCACTTTTAAAATAAAGCATCACTTGTACACTTCTTTTACCTTGGAATACATGGGGAAATGTTCTTGCACTTTTAGAAGAACACCAAATCTAGAAAATAAATTGGAGATAAATAAACTTAAGATGAAAATACCTAAGTAAGTAATGGATTGGACATATTGAACCTGATCCAATACCACCTGAAGTTAATGAAAAGCCTGCTACTGACTTCAGTGTACAAATGGAACAAGCCCATATACAATAGACCCGAATCCATGTCTTTCATTAAGTACCATGTTGCAATCATTTTGTTGTATATTTCCAAAGGATGTTCCAAAGACTTTCAGCAAAAAATTTACAAAGCATACTATTTCTATGGATAGAAGAAACAGAAAGATGCAGAGCTATATAAATTTAAAATTCATTCTCTCAACTTCATTACTATCAAGCTCTGAGGACACTAACTCAACTTACTTCAATGAAGTCTGAATGCTGAGAAGCAGCATATACACAAATTGCGAAGTAGTGTGTCTGACTGCTAAAACAATAGATATTTTGCAAATATTTGCAAAGTACTGGAAATAACAAAGAACCTTTGCAAAATATCTGCCTAGAAGTTTGGAAACTGGATGCTAATGTTTGATAGTCTCAGAAACTAAAATGATCTTTTCCAAGTTATTTGCATTAAAAAGAGCTTCTTTCTGCACAGGACATAAAAATGTATAAGCATTTTTCCAAGAATCATAGAAATAATCAAATGGAAAATATTCATAATACATTCAATAAGGGCTTGCACTTGTTCATAAGCTACAGGAGGGACTCAGTGCATAGGCTGTTTTGCCATGCCACTGAGCCAAGCAAGAGAACCTTTGTTAAAAAAAAAAATAAAGCCTCAATATTCTTTCTGTAAGATTCTCATAGACACTTCCCTGTGCTCATACCAAATCAAAACTTATTCTTCTCCCTCCATATCTCAAATTCCTTTTGCTCTTCCCCAGAACAATTGTACGCTGCAGTTACCACATCTTTCTCTCATCCCTTTGCCTCTGTTTGACTAATTTTCCATTATCCTTTATTCTCTAGCTGTCCAATTTAAAGGCTTGAAATGACGAGTGCAACAGAACCAGGCAAAACACAAGCCAAGACAAAATACAGTGAAGTTGTTTTAAACCGCACTGATAGCTTTAGGGGTCTGCGTACAGAAAGTATTCAGAATATAAAGATCTTTTTCTTGTTACAATCCCCAGATCATTAGGAATAAGAGCCATGGATTCCACCAGGAATAAACAGTTTAAAAAGCACATAGACTCAGCCCCAAAAATGTATTTCACTTATTCCACACAAAAAATTATTCCCTATTTTCCAACATAGCTGGACAGTCAGTCAGTCAGTCACAGAACAGAGACTTGAACAAGTCAAGATGTCTTTTGAGATGACAGTTCAAAAATAGATTTTGGTCAGGGAGATGTGACAGCTCCTGTTGGACTGTAGATCTCTCTCAATGGCAGTCTGAAAGGGGAACTCTCACCATTCAGTCAAACCTCCCTTTCCACAACAGTAATATGTGGGATGATGGGTCACTAACAATAATCAACTCAAGAGACCCCATGTGCCAGGAGGAGATGGGAAGAAGTCCATATCCGGTATATGTTTTATATTTCAGAAATCCCCTTTCTAGAAGTCAGACCACAGCCCCACTCCACTCATGGAGCCACCTAATAGGGTTTCTGCTGCACCCAGGATGCTCTTAGACTGAGGAGAGGGATGGGTTGGGAATGGAGAGCACTTCAACTACTACTACCTTCATAGCAGGAACATTTCCTTGTATCCAGATTAGTCAGCCCAGTGCATGGCCCCCATACATAGTGTTTGGGACTTGTATATCCCAGAAAGCCACCTAGCTGGTAAGTCCTAAAGTAATCAAAAGGAATGAAGCATTTACAAAATATCAAAAAGAACCTATTCCTCAATACTGAAAGAAGGCAAGGAAAAGAATGAACAAAATAGAAGTATCAGTGTGCAGATTACACCAAGCATAGTATGTCTCTTGAGAACACCATTTCTTACATGCTGCTCTAATATTTCTCATGGGAAAAGGCTCATCAGTGTTCAAGGAAAATCCTTTTGTACAGCAACTATGATTAAAAACAAAAGTTGGCAACAGAACTGTTCCAGATGGTGCTTAAGAAATTATTATGAATAAGAAAGTATGTCAGGTGATAAGTGAAAGAACCTTGATAAATGCAAATTAATCTGATCACTTATTTTCCATTGCAGAGAGGGAATACTTCTAAATTACTAAAGAAGACAACACTAGTTCATATTATATTACAGCTTACTTCTGTGACACTACAATATCTCTATATTCTGTAGCTATATTATACATAGATGATAGCTGCATGCATATTTACAGTGCATCTGTACGTCAAAAAGCCTATAAAATATTTGAAAACTTTACAGCTATACAATGTGTACAGGAGGTATTTGTAATGTAACTCCGCATTCCACACATATTGAACTTGTTAACAAAATATATTAAAGATTTTGGAAGTTAAAGATGAAAACAAACTAATGATAGCAATTGTAACATATCAAAAACTGATACAAAGAACAAACGTTGATTTTCATATGTATAATAAATATTGCACAGACTAACTGCCATCTCATAAATGGTGCTGTTGACTTATATATGAAGTTGGCTAACATGTATATATGCAGATCAGTGATATATGTGACTAGTGCGCTAAGCAGACCTGCGTGGGTCTCAGGCAGAACAAACAAAACATCAGACATAGAGTTCCTCCCTCTGAGTGATACATAAGCAGATGTGGAAAGAGTGCTGAGCAAATGGGATGAGAGCTGTCCCCAGAGCGGAAATTGTGTCACTGTTGCTTTGGACAAGACAACTCCCTTGCTACTCAGGATTCACCTTCTGTTTTCCTTTCATCTGTCTGCATTCAGAAGGAACCATATCCCAAGGATAAGGTCCTGCAGCACATGGCTCTTCTCAGCTGAGGATACCATGCAATGATGCTGTCATCATTGTAACAGTGGTCACAATGAGATTCCCATGCCCCAGATCATAAACTTGCAGGTGCTGTTCAGCAGGATAGGAATCCAAAACAGGCCACATTCTAGCCTAAAAGAACCATCACCAGTTCCAGTGCAATATGAGGAACAAAAAAGACTTTTATACATTTTGTGACAGTTACATAGCTTTGATTTCTCAAAAAGCTGAACAGATTAACAATGGACTATGCCTCCAAATCTAATTGTACCAGAAGACATTTTCTGTATCACCATGAAAGGTTTTCCTCCTCCCCCCCCCCCCCTGCTGCTGGTGATGGCTTATCTTAAGTGAGCACTCTCCTTACAGTGTGTATGATAAACCCATTGTTTCATGTTCTCTGTGTGTGTATATAAATCTCTCCTCTGTTTTTTCCACCAAATGCATCCGATGAAGTGAGCTGTAGCTCACGAAAGCTTATGCTCTAATAAATTTGTTAGTCTCTAAGGTGCCACAAGTACTCCTTTTCTTTTTGCGAATACAGACTAACACGGCTGCTACTCTGAAAAAAATAAACCATCTACTAAGAATAGAAGTCAATTGTAAAACAAGGTATCATCACTCCAGATGACTGGAGAAAGATATACGAAAGAAACAAATATACCTACATTTTATCAGATTAATAAGAAAAGGAATTGTGACCAAGTGATATGGTGTAGTGGAAATATAGCATTATTTCCATTTTATTGGTCTAACAGATGTGTCCAGTCCTTACACCTTCCTGAGTGGCAGTGTAGTTTGAAGGATCAGACTCCTCAGGAAGTCACCAGATGTTGGATAGCAAGTGCTAACAAAGTACAATTGTACCAGGACAGATATTCCCTTTCATAGAGTGACATGCTACAAGAATGACTTGCTACAAGAAGGAATTCAAGCTAGTGACCAGGGTATATATTTCATTAAGGCTTGATAGCAGGGACCTGCACCTAAACTTTGGCATATTCAAAGAGAAAACTATATAATAATGATCTACCATTCATTTTCTTAAGAATTAAAAGGGTTGAGGGAAGAAATCATTACAAACCTTATTTTCAATGTATTTTTAATCAAATGGATATTTCTCAAAGACCCAGAGGTACTGTAAAATTTGTGCTAATATTTAAGAACCACTAAGTATGATTGCTACAGGAGCCTTAGTAGAAATATTACAGGTTCCTCAGAGTACGGTATGTTTATTTTTAATACCCATTTTTGCTTTTTTGTAATATTGTTTGATAATTCAGCATCTAACCAGTGCAAAGTTTGAGGGATTAAAATTGACATTACATTTTCCAGGAGAAAAATAAAGGAATAAATTTCTGGCAATCAGTCTAGTTCATTTACATGAATTATAAGCGGTTTAAAATAATTTGCTGTGTGAGTAATTCTAACCTTGCAAGAAAAATCTTTAAGTGAGTTAAGATGCAAATTTACATAAATGCAATAAATGTTTCAAATCTTGTATTTGTGTTTTCCTCAAGCAAAATATCTTTTTGCCAGCAACTTTTGGTGGCTTTAATTGTAATGAGCAATGAATGGCTATCTCTATTAGAAGAGACATTCGAGTTTTAACACAATGGTCTAGATAAAAATACCCATGGGCACAAAGGAGTTGCAAATTGAGGTTGATTTACCCAAGGAAATGTAATTTTGAGCCCTGACTGGTTTTTAAAGGAATTCCCCTGGTGGAAGCTGACTGAAAAGGAAACACACTGAATCAGCACCTCACCCAGCTGCCCGCATCCTCTCCAACTCTTGGGGTGACCCCATCCCACTTTGGTGGCTGCATAAGCTGACACTGGGTTCATCAGCAGAGCAGAAATTTCAGGCAATTTGCACCACTGTATCCTCCACTCTATTTGCACCAGAGGTGGTGTTTGAACCATCACAATTTTTCCCATTGTAATTAGAGATGGGTAAATTGCTATGAAAAAGTAAGAATTCTTCAAACTTTCACTCATTTCTAGGACCAGAGATAGGCTGGGCCATGAAGTTTGAATCCAGAATCAAGGTGTTTCGGATGTGGTGTTCTTTTTCTGATGTATCTTATAGAAATGGGTTTCAGCTGTGAAGTTTGGATCAGGATCCAAACTTGCCCAAAGTTTTAAGGAGATTGGATATAGTGTTCCTATATAGCCAGGGCTGGATTAACTTTTTGTGGGCCTGGCGCCAAACGTATTTGTGGGCCCCCCTGCGGAATGATTGTAAAAGGGGCCAGAGGCAAAAGCACAGAGGGGTGGGAGCTAGGGTTGGTCCCTGGAGCAAGGGAGGGGCCATGGGTAAACTGCAAGCGCAGCAGGGCTGAGGAGGGGGTAAACAGGATCCGTCCCCCCCCCCGGCCCTCATAGAGCGGGTACCTACCTGATTCTAGCACATTCTCTTGGTCTCTCTCTGCACTGAGCTGCCCCTCCTCCCGCAGCAGCAGGACATGTTCTCTTCCAGCCCTCTGGGGTGGGTATTGTGAGTGGGAGAAGTGGAGGCTAATGTGGTTACTCCTATAACTGGACTTTTAGTTTCCAGTGAGCACTGCTAACCGGACACTCAGGTTCTGTTTTCTACTGGAGTTTCCAATCTAAAACTGGATACCTGGCAACAGGACTTTTAGAAAAGCCCGGGGGGTGGGGGGTGAGGAAGCAATCATTTTTAAGCAGGGAGGGGAGCAAGTGGTGGGTGGGCTAGGGAGAGAAGAGGAGCTAGTTGGCAGGGCCATGTCTGCTGTCCTGCTACCCAGGTAAATTGGAGACTGGAGGGATTAGTCGACACAATATCCCCAGCCCAGGTGACGTGACAGCCAGTGGTGGATTTAGAGTTAGTGGGGCTCCTCGGCCCTGTGCTCAGCTTCATTTTTGGGGTCCCTCCTTGGGACCCAGTCAAGAAAAAGAACATTCTCTCTTATCTCCCTCTGTCCCCATTTTTCATTCTTTTTTTCTTCATCCTCCTCCTATAAGTAATAGCAAGAATATGAAAACAAAGTGAGATACCTTGATTTTTCTTGTAGTCTAACTTATTTTTCCACAGACCACTTGAAAATCGTGGAGAGTCTCGATGGACCACTTAATGATCTTTCCAAATATTGTTTGTACCGTTAGCTAACTATTGTAAAGTGCTTTGGATAAGAGCGCTTTATAAAAAAAAATGTAAAAAAACGTTGGGGTGTGGGGTCTGGCCAGGAGCTAGGGTGAGGATGGGGGCTCGGGGTTGGGGCAGGAGGTTGGGGTGTGGAGCACTTATGTGGGGAAGCTCCTGTTTGGTGCAAGGGGTGCAGGTTGGAATGGCAGGGGGGTGCAGGAGCTCCCGTTTGGTGCTCAGGATGGGGGTGGGGATGGGGATGTGTGGGGGGTGCAGGAGTCAGGACATGGGATATGAGGGGGGGCTGGGGATGTGTGGGGGTGCAGGAGTCAGGACAGGGGGTTGGGGAGGTGTGGGGGGTGCAGGAGTCAGGGCAGAGAGCTTGGGGTTGGGGAGCATGCAGGAGTCAGGGCAGAGGGCTGGGGAGATGCAAGAGTTGGGGCTGGGGATGTGGGGGGGTTCAGGAGTTGGGCAAGGGGCTGGGGAGGTGTCAGGGGTGCAGGGCAGTGGGCTGGGGGTGTGGGGGGTGCAGGGGTTGGGGCAGGGGGCTGTATGTGTGGTGCAGGAGTAGGGGCAGGGGGCTGGGTATATGTGGGGGGGTGCAGGAGTCGGGCTGGGGACGTGTGAGGGAGTGCAGGGGTCGGGGCAGGGGACTGGGGGTGTGAGCTGGGGTCTTGGGGGGTGCTCAGGGCAGGGGGCTGAAGGGGGTAGCCCAATTGTAGCCCCTTTCCCAAGGTCCCACCCCCGCCTCTTCTCCTCCTCCTCCCCGGAGCGGCGAGCATGCTGAGGCTCCGCTCTTCCCCCTCCCTCCTGCTGGCAAACAGCTGATCAGTGGCAGGGAGAGGGGGAGGGGCAGGAACGTAGCACCCTGGGGGAAGAGGCGGGGGAGGAACTTGGCTGCCGGCAGAGCCTGCCTTGATGCAGCAGGAGCCCCAGGAGCCAGCAGTATCAAGCTTCTGCCCCCGCAGGAGAGAGCAGGGAACAGAGAAGAGCGGGCCAGGCGCCATGGTAAATCCTGTACTATATATAGCCATACTTTGCTTAGCAGCAAACTATTTTTAAGGTTCTCCAAAATACAGTGAAATTAGCTACAGATCGGAAGACAGTAGATCCAGCCCCCTGAGGATGTCCATTAGTATACAGAGAATCCTTTGATGGCACAGAGGCCAGTGCAGCAGCTTTATAACATTGCCTTCCTGGCCCTCAGTATAGAGTTGGGGCACCTTTAAGCACATTTGGGAACAAAATGGGGGAGGAAAACCAACTTTACCTTCCTCACCTCACCCAGTCCTGAGTTGAACGCAGCTTGGCCAGTCAGAGAATCTGGGGCTAGGATGTTTCATTTTAATAGTGGCCAAAGCTCAGGCTGTCGGTCACATTTAGAACTCAGTACCCAAATCCAGTTGTGGTACAGCAATTAACAAGCAGTATATATTTTCTAGTACAAGAATAACATACATTTGAAGCATTTGAACATGGAATCACCTCTTTCCATTCTTTTTCCTTGTGATGAGTTGGTATTATCTAATGTTTAGGAGACCCAGGACAGAATGGAGTGATTTTTGCTGAAAGTAATTGTAGAATAAGAACTAAAATGGCTAAGCAAGTAAAAAGTCCATGACTTGAGGCAGGGCAATGTGTTGGTAAGAGAGATCAGCAGCCTTGGGACAATTAGAGCACAGACCTCCCATCAGTAATGATTGTGCATTCCAGATGCCAAAATGTTCCCGCATCTCATTTCGACTCATACTGTATAACAACAGCTTTTAAAATATTGATAATTACAATATTATACTTCACACTTACGGATGACAATCTATATTAATTAGCTGGCAATTATTAATGATGCACACTTAATATAAAGCTGAGTCAATTCTGGCAAGGTACATAATGTTATTTCATAGTCATGCTGAGAAAACTCCAATCATTTCAACCTCACAAACCTAAGAGCAGATTATTTAAGGTTTCTTTTTGTCACTTTAAAATATGCACATAGCCTGTTCCTGCTGTAACACTGTGCCAATTATGTTTCCTTTTTAAATGTATCCTTGCGAGACTTCCTCTTTTTCCTAAGAGTAAGTTTTAGGACTTGAGAAAATAAACTGAGAAAAATGTTAGCTTAAATCTTAAAATGAAGACTTTGAAGTAAAGTTGTATCTCAGTGTGAGATGTCAGGCATACAGTTCTTCACTAACGATACTGGAGTTGCACACTGAGTGTTGTTTACAAGGTAGACCATGGATTGGCATTGGCAACCTTTGGCCCGTGGCCCACCAGGGTAAGCCCCCTGCACATCCCTCAGCCCGCGCCACTTCCCGCAGCCCCCATTGGCCTGGAACGGCGAACCGCAGCCAGTGGGAGCTGCAATCGGCCAAACCTGTGGACGTGGCAAGTAAACAAACCAGCCCGGCCCACCAGGGGGCTTACCCTGGTGGACCACGTGCCAAAGGTTGCTGATCCCTAAGGTAGACTGATAACTTTAAATTTGTCTATTCCTGCTTCATTATTGTTGTCAGAGTCTAGCATATTAATAAAAAGTACTGTGGATACATAGATTATATATGGTAGCACTGAAAAGAAGAGTGTTATTTACAACAATTATATTGTGTGTTTAGGTTAAAAATCCTTGAAAAATTGACAAAATTCAGCAACTTATCTGGGGAAGAAAACAAGTAAAAAGAATCTGGTTCCTCATAGAATACTTCGATATACATTCTGTTCAGATAATTCTGCTTATGAAATCCAGTGGTTACCACTGATAGTAATTGTTTAGCACCAGTTATCACACAGGTTTGTCTGAGAAACTGTAATTTTGCTATGTTTAGGACAGAAGATGACCACACTGTCTCAAATTTTGTGGTGTGTTAAGTATTTGCAAACATGAGCCTTTTAATCATGTCCACTATGTATTTTGTTTTCCACAACAAAATGCCATTGCCCATTCCTGTTTTGAAGTTTGGGAGTCACCTTAGTTTAGACAGCTCACATTTTACAGAAAACAGAAGCAGCATTAGACAATATCCAGCTGGGTTTTAAAATGTCTTTAACATTAAGCAATTTTTATATCTTGTTTCTCATTCCCAACTCCCATTTCTACTCTCTTGTTGAGGCAGAGGCTGAGATGGTGCTGCTTTTGTGACAGAAGATTAGAGCAGCACCCAGTGGGCAGACGGCCAAAGACCAAAGAGTTGGGACACTCTCCTTAGGGTTGACTAAATATTTCCCCCCTTTGATTCCCCATCTACGACAAACAAGGGGTTGGGAACCTTAGGCTTTTAGGTGGGGAGCCCTAAATTCCCTGGATTACTTTATGACAGGAGAGTTGCTGGTGCTGTTCAGACTACTGAATACCTTTCAAGAGGCAAATAAGAGAAAAAAAGATGGAGATTTTAGCCTCCAAGATAGGGAGCCAGCTCTTTCCCCCAACTCCATAGATTCATAGATAGATTCATAGATACTAAGGTCAGAAGGGACCATTCTGATCATCTAGTCTGACCTCCTGCACAGAGCAGGCCACAGAATCTCACCCACCCACTCCTACGAAAAACCTCACCTATGTCTGAGCTATTGAAGTCCTCAAATCGTGATTTAAAGACTTCAAGGAGCAGAGAAGGCTCCCTCAAGTGACCAGTGCCCCATGCTACAGAGGAAGGCGAAAAACCTCCAGGGCCTCTTCCAATCTGCCCTGGAGGAAAATTCCTTCCCGACCCCAAATATGGCAATCAGCTAAACCCTGAGCATATGGGCAAGATTCACCAGCCAGATACTACAGAAAATTCTTTCCTGGGTAACTCAGATCCCATCCATCTAATATCCCATCTCAGGGGATTAGGCCTATTTACCCTGAATATTTAAAGATCAATTACTTACCAAAATCCCATTATCCCATCATACCATCTCCTCTATAAACTTATCGAGTAGAATCTTAAAGCCAGATAGATCTTTTGCCCCCACTGCTTCCCTTGGAAGGCTATTCCAAAACTTCACTCCTCTGATGGTTAGAAATCTTCGTCAAATTTCAAGTCTAAACTTCCTCATGGCCAGTTTATACCCATTTGTTCTTGTGTCCACATTGGTGCTGAGTTTAAATAATTCCTCTCCCTCTCCTGTATTTATCCCTCTGATATATTTCTAGAGAGCAATCATATCTCCCCTCAACCTTCTTTTAGTTAGGCTAAACAAGCCAAGCTCCTTAAGTCTCCTTTCATAAGACAAGTTTTCCATTCCTTGGATCATCCTAGTAGCCCTTCTCTGTACCTGCTCCAGTTTGAAGTCATCCTTTTTAAACATGGGAGAACAGAACTGCACACAGTATTCTAGGTGAGGTCTCACCAGTGCCTTGTATAACGGTACTAAAACCTCCTTATCCCTACTGGAAATGCCTCTCCTGATGCATCCCAAAACCGTATTAGCTTTTTTCACAGCCATATCACATTGGCAGCTCATAGTCATCCTATGATCAATCAATACTCCAAGGTCCTTCTCCTCTCCTCTTCCGTTCTTCTAATTGATGTGTCCCCAATTTATAACTAAAATTCTTGTTATTAATCCCTAAATGCATAACCTTACACTTCTCACTATTAAATTTCATCCTATTACTATTACTCCAGTTTACAAGGTCATCCAGATCCTCCTGTATAATATCCCGATCCTTCTCTGAATTGGCAATACCTCCCAGCTTTGTATCATCTGCAAATTTTATTAGCATACTCCCACTTTGTGTGCCAAGGTCAGTAATAAAAAGATTAAATAAGATTGGTCCCAAAACCGATCCCTGAGGAACTCCACTGGTAACCTTCCTCCAGCCTGACAGTTCACCTTTCAGTAGGACCCGTTGCAGTCTCCCCTTTAACCAATTTCTTATCCACCTTTTGATGTTCATATTGACCCCATCTTCTCCAATTTAACTAATAATTCCCCATGTGGCACAGTATCAAATGATACTCCACTCTACCAGCAAAAGCTGTTGCAGACTTCACTTAACAGCTTCTCCTTTTCACAGTAGTTGCCAACTCCCACTTCTGTTTCTCCCCTATTTTGAAGCATAGGTGACGGCTGTGGAAGAGAACATACAAATACTGTTGCATATAGGGGAGGGTTTCAGTCTAAATTCTCTTCTGCTTTCTACATAGATTTTGATTGATAAGAACCATATTTTAAGGTTAATTGTTGCATCTGAGTGACTTATTGTTACTCTGACATCTGAAATGATGTCATATTGAAAGGAAGGAACATTACAATCTTGGCTGAAGATTCCTTTACATTTTTTACATTGAGTGGTGGTCTTTAGAAATCCCTTTCCTTTCCCCTCCTTTATTATTTCTTCTTCCTTTTATTTTCCCCTCTTCAGCCTTATTCCTCTTCCTATTTTCTTGTGACTCAATCTCTTATTCAATTTAACTATCCTCTTTTCTCATTCCTGTGCCTCTTTCTATTTCTCTTTTACTTCTACTATTTTAACCTTCCTTCCTCGCCTCACTCTGTCAGATAGGTAAACTATATGTGAATATAAAGAGTGAAATCCTGGCCTGTCATAAATATATAGAGAAGGGTAGCATAAAATCTCTCCTTGGCAGCTGTACTGAATCACCTTACCTGTAAGAGGTTAAGTAGGTCAAATAACCTAGTTGGTACCTGACCAGAAGGACCAATGAGGAAAGAAGATACTTTCAAATCTGTGGGGGGAAGGTTTTGTTTATGCTCTCTCTTTGTTGTTTCCTCTCTGGATGGAGAGAGAAGCCAAGCAGGTACATCATCTCCTAAAAATATACCTGGAATATCCCATTTAAAAATCACAGAAATTGTAAGTAAGGCAAAGAAATGCGTTAGATTATCTTTTGTTTTAGCTTGTGAATTTTCCTATGCTACAAAGGTAGTTTTATTCCTGTTTTTGTAACTGTGAAGCTGAGCCAGAGGGAAATCCTCTCTGTTTTAAATCTTTTTATTTACCCGGTAAAGTTACCTTCCATCCTGATTTTGCAGGTGTGATTCTTTTACTTTTTCTTTATAAATAAAGTTCTTCTTTTAAGAATCCGATTGATTTTCAGTGTCCTGAAGACAAAGGGTCTGGTCTGTGCTCACATTGCTAACCAATTGGTTGGTATATTATTCTTAAACCTCCCAGCAAAGGGGGTGAACGGGATTGGGGGGTATTTTGAAGGGATAGGGATTCCAAGTTACCCTTCCCTGAAATTTTGTGTAAATCACTTCGTGGTGGCAGCAATACTGCCCAAGGACAAGGAAAGGAATTTGTGCCTTGGGGAAGTTTTTAGCCTAAGATAGTAGAATATAAGCTTAGCAGGTCTTTCATGCAGGTCCCCACATCTGTACCCCAGAATTCAGAGTGGGCGGGGGAACCCTGACATGGCCCCATTGAAGATCTAATGTTTGGTTTTAAATTTCTGACTCTTTTTTATCATTTCTATGTGAATACATTATATCATGGGCAAACAAGCCCTTACAGTTCAACTACACATGCTATTTTGAAAGGAGTTAAGATGGCCTAGTAGCCATACACATTATGGAAAGTTGGGGAAGATGAGACACATGATCTCAAACAAATTAATTTTTAGGAGGTAATATAAATGGATGACTTGCTAACTAACTTATAAAGAGGTGGGAAGACAACAGCATATTTTAAAAAACATCATCTTCGTTTTCCCCAAATGCCTGGTTTGTACTTTCTATTTTATTTTGTAATTTCATCTCTAGATCAATAATTTGTCCATAAATTTGTTGAATACGATGCGAAGACTCAATTGATGGATAATCACTGTAGAGATGACTCAGAGAAAGAAATGGATCTTTGAGAAGGATAAGTTAGGACTGGGGTAGTGATTTGAGGGCAAAGGGGCCCAAAAGGACAGCGACTCTAGCATGGGGAAGTTAAATAACCTGAGAGATGCTAGGCTTTGTTACAGGCTGCCTTTTTCCTCTTCTCCCCATCTCTGTTTTTCTATCCCGCCATCCTCCCACTATATTTTCTTCTCCTTTCTTACCTCACCTTTCCACTTTCTTGTTGACCCTCAGTTATTTAGCATTCTAGTCATACAGTAAGTTTTTCTAAGTATAAATATAACCCAGATGTTAAAGTTTTGTGCCATATTCTTATTCATTCCTACAAGTGTAAATCCAGAACAACTACTATGATAGTCAGTTGATTTACTCTGGATTTATGCTGGTAAAATGGAGTAGATTGAGGCTCTTTGTCTTGCAATGTTAACAATTTAATTATTTTCATTACTCTGTCACTTTGTTACCTCTGCTATCAGTAATCTTCTAACAAGGCTAACATCAAGCACATTGTCCTTATAGATTGTTCCCTTATTCAAATAGCTGTAACTCATCTACTAAAAATAAGGTGGATAAGAGAACAGGGCTTTGTGAAGCCATATATCAAAAAGAAAGTTTTATAGCTTTAGTGTTGCTTACAAATCAATTCCTTGGAGTTGGGTTACCATTAGTAGCTTTTAAGACTGCCTGGAGCTGTGTCATTCACTGTTATTTTGACACATTAATGCATTAATGGTATGTGGAGGCTGACATAACTTCTCTGAAGTACTATTACAGTAATTATTAGGAGTCTTCCACAAGATATGCAACGTTAAGAAAGGTGACAAAAGAGTATGTAAATACTCAGACATCACTTAAGCACCCATTCAATATTGACAGTGCATAATTAAGAAACTACAAAAACATTGAGATACAGACTGTCTTCTAAGAATCCCGTTAGAAAAAAATGAGCAGGAACAAAGAGACAGTCATCTGATAACAATGACTGGTGGTCTCAATTAGTTATTTTTGCTTCAGTAAAAGAGGGTTATAAGTCATAACAAGGTAAAGAATGTGAGATATTATGTTCTGTTTAATTCTTTTGAAGAGAAAATGTTCCATTTCTGATTAGTTATTAATAACATGAATACTAATTCAGGAGGCAATTTAAGAGGTATCAGATGGTATGAATCTTGAATCTGTGTCTAGAAGCATTAAATTTCGGACAAAATGGATATTTCAATTCCTGTTTAATATACCACAAATATCTGTTATGGTAAAATAATAAGAATGGAAACAAATAGTTTGGAAAATAAATCCCAGCAATCGCTAGTCAGTTTATTCTCCTCTAACTAAATTTAACCTGGATTATTTTTTAAGGTTAATATTCATAAGAAGTAGAAATTAAATACACGATCCCTCTCCTCTCCTTCCAACAATGATCATTCTCACGCCATGCTAAAGGCTCAGTAAATCAGTTCTATGAACTGAGTCACTCAGTATGATAGGTTTCAGAGTAGTAGCCGTGTTAGTCTGTATCCGCAAAAAGAAAAGGAGTACTTGTGGCACCTTAGAGACTAAAATTTATTTGAGCATAAGCTTTCATGGGCTACAGCCCACTTCATCAGATGCATAGAATGGAACATGTAGCAAGAAGATATATATACATACAGAGAAGATGAAAAAGTTGAAGTTGCTATACCAACTCTAAGAGGCTAATTAATTAAGAAGAGCTATTATCAGCAGGAGAAAAAAAACTTTTGTAGTGATAATCAAGATGGCCCATTTCAGACAGTTGACAAGAAGGTGTGAGGATACTTAACATGGGGAAATAGATTCAATTTGTGTAATGACCCAGACACTCCCAGTCTCTATTTAAGCCCAAGTTAATGGTATCTAGTTTGCAAATTAAATCCTGTTCAGCAGTTTCTCATTGGAGTCTGTTTTTGAAGCTTTTCTGTTGCAAAATTGCCACCTTCAAGTCTATTACTGAGTGACCAGAGAGGTTGAAATGTTCTACTACTTTTTTTGAATGTTATGATTCCTGATGTCAGATTTGTATCCATTTATTATTTTGCATAGAGACTGCCCGGCTTGGCCAATGTACATGGCAGAGGGGCATTGCTGGCACATGATGGCATATATCACATTGGTGGATGTGCTGGTGAATGAGAGCCCCTGATGGCATGGCTGATGTGATCATGATGAGGAATCCCCTTGCTACCACCTCAGCTGGAAAAAGGGCTGTACCAGGGGAAATGATTGTGCCCAGACAAGGAAGGTGTCCAGGTCCAGTCTGTGAAAAGAACTTATTGAAACATCTCTAAGGACCCCTACTAAATTTCAAATGGAGGTGAAGACCCCTTTGGAAATCTTAGACACAGTCCATGGAACCTCTGCTCCAAACAACAGTGGTCTCACTGTCACAAACACTGGATTCAGTTTAACAGTAGAAGCAAAACTCAACTGAAACCTTCACTGAGGACTATTTGTTCTCATGTTGCAGATTCTCACACCCATGTCTATTACAGTGATATGCAATGCAACATGAATCACAAATGCTAAAGTGAAAAAACAGATTGACAGAGCCAGAAGAGTACTCAGAAGTCACCTACTACAGGACAGGCCCAACATAGAAAATAACAGAACGTCACTAGCCATCACCTTCAGCCCCCAACTAAAACCTCTCCAACACATCATCAAAGATCTACAACCTATCCTGAAAGACAATCCCTCACTCTCACAGACCTTGGGAGACAGACCAGTCCTCGCTTACAGACAGCCCCGCAACCTGAAGCAAATGCTCACCAGCAACCACACATTACACAACAAAAACACTAACCCAGGAACTATCCTTGCAACAAAGCCTGATGCTAACTCTGTCCACATCTCTATTCAAGTGACACCATCATAGGACCTAATTACATCAGCCATGCCATCAGGGGCTTGTTCACCTGCACATCTACCAATGTGATAGATGCCATCATGTGCCAGCAATGGCCCTCTGCCATGTACATTGGCCAAACCGGACAGTCTCTATGCAAAATAATAAATGGACACAAATCTGACATCTGATGAAGTGGGCTGTAGCCCACAAAAATTTATGCTCAAATAAATTTGTTAGTCTCTAAGGTGCCTCAGTATGATATTCCTCATATTCTCTGCTACTCAGCAGCATTTCTTTTCCTTCAAGCCTCCATTTGGGACTCAATCCTGGAAGGAGCCGAGGATCCTCAGCATCAGGCCCTTGATCCCTATGCCTTTAACAATCTCATTGCAATCTACTCTAGAAACTGCTGTGCTCTATAGCTCCAATTCTTTGCAACTCTGATGCTGTGTTTTCTCTGGGCACACACTAAATTCTGGAGAACTTTTCAGCTGGGGCTACACATACACACACATATATCTCGGGATTCCGATGACCTCACAACACACTTGAGCTTTGCAACAATGGGTAAAATAATGTAACTCACTCCTGGGTGTGTTTTCAGACTGTTTGTGTAGTATCTTCTTTCACTATTGATACACACACAAAAATTACACCATAGCTGTGGTAGTTTATTGATTATTTTGATTAATTTTAAAAATATAATTTAAAACTTTTGTGGGTAGTATAAAAGCCAAATTTTCTGCTTGACTTCAATGGACCATGCTAATAACAATTTTTTTATTATGTTGAAAGGTGAGCTGAAAGGCTATCTGCCTGCCAGGACCTGAGTAAAGGTTCTGTGTTTGCCTTCAATATTTCTTGGCATCATTAACCCCAAAATCAGACCAAAGAACTGCATCCTTTAAACTTCCTTAGGTGTCTATCTGTATGATCATAATTTTTAGCTGGGGAAATACAGGTAACTGGTGTGTGAAGTTATTTTTAACTGTTTTTAACAATGGTTGAAATATTTAAATCAATAAATTCTTACAGCCAAATCCTAAAGTCCAGTGATAATTTAGCAAGAATAAAAACTGAACAAGAACCTCAAGATTTGGCCTTAATGATTTTGAAATCATAAACATTTTATATTCATAGACATAGCAATATTTAAAGCTGTTTCAGTTTACCTTTAATATATGAAAAAGTAGTTCAACAATATGAACAATATTTTAAGTGCTCCAAAGATATTTTAAGTCTGTTTTCAATCATAATGACTGTCTGAAATCAGGCTTTTCATACACATTAAATTTTGGCAGCAGACTATTTTCAGAAAAATGGCAGAGTTAACATTTGATTTAGAAACATTTCAAAACAGGCCACAGAAAATCTTTTTTTAAGACTACAAAATGCCTTGGTATGATTTATGATATGAAAGGTAGTAATGTACCTTTGAAACATATTAGAACTGTATTTCTCTTGTTTTATTAAGAGATTCAAGCTTGCACCTTGGCAGCTTGATATATGTTTCTTTACATCTCATGTTTTTCACCTTTGCCATAAGGATAGAACAAACTTGATACTAATATTCTACTGGTTAGATTAGCTACCAAGAAGTCAGAGCCTTTTCACATCTTGATAGGAAAGGAAAGCAAATGAGAATTGCTTTAATAAGAATAAGTACGGTATTGTTAAATTGAAAAATAAAGGCTTTTATCTTTTTTTTTTTATCATCCATGGTCTAAGCTTTCTTTCCTTATGTATTTAAACCTCCTACAAACTTTAGGTTAAAATGTGAATTTCTTGTTTCATAGACAGGGGTCCAGACTACAGCAGAGCCAGTCTCCTGGGAACCCAATGAGCACAGCTGGCCCTGACAAAAGCTGCCTGATTGACCATGCCACCTGATTGACTGAAGAAGTCAGCAAGATGATACTTAAGTTCACTAGCAGCAGCAGTGCAATGACAGGGCTGGCCTGGGCTGGCCTGGTGGGAGTTGGAGAATTTTCTGACCCCAGATGAAGTCACTCTGGAAATTGAAGAAGAGCCTATTAGAGAGGGAGAATGGATACAATGTAGGGAAAAAAGAGGGCAGTAGAAGCAGAAAGTTATAATTGTAGGATCCCTAGCCAAAGAAATAAAATGAGGTAATGTTAACCCTGAGATAGCAGCTGAGTGGATTAAAAAAATATAGTAGGCTGTGAGATGGAGATCTTTAGTTGAATGTAAAAACAAGGAGAGAGTTGATACACTGCTAAAAACTAAAATGCTGGGGAAAATTAAAATAAGTTGCCAGCTTTAACTGAAAAAAGGGTGCCATTAGAACTGAACAATGATGAGCTAACTAAAAGCACAGGAGAAGATAAAGTATTAGTTAACAAATGACTAATTAGTAAACGAGGATGGAAAAACAAGCTATCAACAGCAGTAATAACTTGCCTGTGATGGGGCGGACAAACTCCACACAAGGCCAGAAGAGTTTAAAGGGCAGTACTGGGAGCAGGTATCCCCACTCCAGCCCTGCAGTGCATGCTCCAACTAGATACAGGGCTGAAAAGGGAGCAACCCAGCTCAAAAGAGGGTAGGACAGACCTAACCTGAAGATAAGGGCACCAGAGCAGTGTCTCTGTGGGAATAAGACCATGCAATGAGCCTGATTAGGACTGATGGTTTGGTTGCCTTTTTCTTTTCACCGTCTATTGGACTGGAGGGACCCAAGCTATCTGTCCACCTTGCTGCCCCTCTGAGTGAAAGAGGACCTGGACTGCAATGCCCACCCACTGGGAGGTGGCACTAAATATAACAACCACTAGGCCACCTAACACACTGAGGACCTTGGTACATGGCCATTGTGGCTTAAACAAATTTTGTTTTCAATAAATAGACCCAAAGATGGACTCTGTAATGTGGAAGAAACAATGGATCACCTTTTATGGGTATGAAAGGACTTTATTAAAGAAAGGGAAAAGATTTCTGATAAATCAGATGTCTTAAGGTAACCGAAGTTACATTATGTTATTTAGTAAAAATATTGGGGAAATAGAGTACTATTAAAAAGGCTTTCTTACATTACCTGACACAGGGCAGAGTGAGAGAATATAAACTGCCAAGTATAGAGGAATTATTGTTGGTGGCAGCTATAGACTATTCAGTCAAGTCTGTTTCATCATAAAAAAGAGAAAAACAAAAAAGTCCAGTGGCTGCTCAGTGCATTCCTAGCCTGCACTTTTGCTTAATCCTGTCCCTACCTCCACTATTACTAGCCTTGCCCCAGCCCCCGCCTGTATCTGTTCCTGCTCCAGCCCAGCTCCTTCCTAAACTCTGGCTCCTGGCTCAGACCCTCAGCTGTACCTTCGGCTTAGGCTTTGGTCTCTGATTCCTGGCTACAACCTTTGGCTTTGCTCCTGGAACTACCCTGTCAGCTCTAAACCAGACTCTTGCTCCAGCCACTAGTCCAGATTGTCCAAGACTCAGTCGCTGATACCCACAGATAATGTTATCCAGTTCAGGATTAAACTACTAGTTTACAAACTAAACAATAAAAAGAAGTGATAATTTGTGATTAAACATGTAATATGGAAACACAATTTTCCAACATACACATGTAAAACTTTCCTAGCTAGCCATTTGCTTCCTCCTCTCCCAACTACTGTTTTTCAATAATTTTTTTTAACAGTAAGCAACATCTGTAAGGAATCACTGAACTTCAGTATTAGGAAGTAACAGCATAGGTTTCCTCTCTCTCAAACATTCCCTTTTCAGGTACACACAGCACACACTGTGCTCTCATAATACAGAAATTGAGACTAGACTATTTAATAATTTCACAATACAGTATTTAATAATATGCCTCTGTAGCAGCTGTACTAAGCCCACATACATGGTAGAAAATACAATGTATTTACCTCTTCTCTTTAGAAATTAAAGCACACACACTTTGTGTAGGAACAGACTGCATACCTGTCCTCAATTCCATAATCAAAAGAAGCTTTAAAAAGAGCTTAAGTATCAGAATATCACATGAATATCATATTTGCCTGCCTGCCATGCCCCAAAAACCAAGTGACTGAAGAAAAGATTAAAAAAAGCACTTTTTTTTCTAGTGACACAAAAATCCTTTGTTATATGCCAGGGCAATCATGACACATCATGCTCTGATGACCACAGTCATAAAATGTGAAATTTAGTAGTAATAATAATAATAATTAATAACAACAAAAATGTTATGCATGTCAGTATTGGCTACACAAGCCTAAATTCCTGAGAGCAAACAGAAGCTGTTTCTGAGAAGATGCATTTTCAGAAAAAATAAAAATCTGATGGCCAAGACAAACAGGCTGCAAGCATTTGGTTAACAAAAATGAAATAATTTTCTCTTGTTAAGAGACAAAATGGAATGAGTGTTTAAAATTATCAGATTATGTTACATTAGTTCATTCAGAGATTTTAGAAATAACAGCCCTTTGGATAGGAAATCAAACATACATAAAGAAAAGAATGAAAAGATTCAGTGTAACTCCATAGAAAGGAGGAGTTTTACACAGACCTCTTGGATGACAAATTTCAGAGTAGCAACCATGGTAGTTCATCTTAAGAGGAAGTTCAATTGCTAGGAGCTTGTGACCAAAAAGTATCTTGCTAATATGTTTTTATTTTAAATAAAGAATGCTGATTAATGACCACATGTAACAAATAACAAGAAAATGTATCAAAGGTTTGTATGTTAAATCAAAGACCAACGGAACTATTTTAATGTGGAAAAGCCAATGTGCAAGGCAAACCTTCAAAAATAAACCCAATCAAAATATATCATAGGGAACTGAAGAGCCACAAGGATGGTTAACCGCTTGGATTAGAAGTATACAGATGAAGTGATTCCAGCATACATCAAATAAGAATAAACAAGTACACATACAGAGATTAAAGATGTACGTAGCTAATTCATTCTGCTGATGCTGAACCAAACTAAGACTGCTGGAGAACAGATAATCCAAGTCCCTGTATTGTTGTATAGTAGATTTGTTAAATACATTTACAAAAACAACTAAGAATGTGGAGTGACTTTACATAAAAGATCAGAAAACTTCAAAATGGACTTTGCAAAGAAGAGACATCACATAGCAAGAATGTAGAGCAAAATTGTATATATATGTATTACCCTGTCTTTCTTACCTAAAGATAGCATTCTAACTCAACAGTAACATAATAGCTAAAATTAACATTGAGACATATTTTAAAATAGCTTCCGCTTCACACTGGGAATATCTGTGCAGTACAACATTAAAAGCTTTTATCATCAACCGCTCCGTTACTGCAGTGTATCATAATTCTTTGTAGTACACAGAATGCATGTCAAGTTCTAAGCAGTTCACTCCATGAAGACAATGATACATGAACTGCACACTGATAAACATGCTCTTTAATTTGTAAATTATATATTCTGACATCATAGAACATAAACCTTTGACATACAAAATATGTCTATCAGGAGCTGATTTAAAACTGAAGCCATGGAAATAAAAAGAGTGTTTATATATTGCCTTGAGGTGGTTGCTTTTCAGCTTCTGGGGATGGACTGTTTCACAGAGAGGTGTAGGTCTCATAACAGTGCAGACTATCAAGACAATCTAGAACAACAAATGAAATAATTGCCAGGAAAAAATCTCAGCGAAACATGAGTGTAAATTGAGGAGCTTCTTTGGATAAATCAGGAAATAAAATATAAAATAAATACAGAAAAATTGAAATAGCATGGTTCACAAATCTCTCTCTGGACGGCTTCTATGCAGAAGTACGACAATTGTTATATAGAATTGTTCTTTTTCATAATATTAAATGCATTTTTCTTAAGTATGCTGCTATCTATATATATAAAATTACAGATAGAAAAGAATGGGGAAAAAGTTTGTCCAGTGTAAGTTAATTTGATATGAGCAATCAAGAGTGAGGAGAGTTTACAGTTATTGTAGTTCTTACGATGGGCATGAAATTGCTCTCATTGAGGTCTATGACAAAAATTTGTTATAGCTAAATAGTCTAGACCGAGGACCAGATCTTGGCCCCTGCTCTAGCTAATTTGCACCACTGACAACACAGAATAGCTGTAAAAATCTCAGATCCAGTCCCCTGAGGTATTATCCCACCAAACTGGATTTCCACTTTAGGCAAACCTCCAGGTGAAATAGAACCACTTCAGTGGCTCCTGTGCTGCTCTCCTACTGCTCTCCTACTGAGTGGGTATAGCTGAGACAAAAGGGATGTGGCTGGGGGTTATTCCTAGGTCCTAGTAATGCCTTCCTGCTGAAATGATCCCTTGGTACCAAAGGCAGATAAGAATAAATTAGAGCAGTTCCAAGTTCTAATTTACACCAGGTGTCACATACATCAGGATCGGGGTGCACATAGGTTGTTTTGTCCCTTTCTCTCTGAGTTGTGCTAACTATTTCTCTGATGATAATACTGTGGAGCTGAAGATGGCATAGAAGCAGAGTCCCCAGCGATTGCACAGTGTTCCACAAAGGTGTGGACTGATGCCCACATAACCACTCTGCAGATCTCTGAGATGGGGACATCCTTAAAGAAGGCAATAGATGAGGAGATAGATCTTGTGGAATAATTCCTTTGTGGGGACATAATATTTGTTGTCTGCCCCCTTGCACGGTGGGGGCTCCTGATGTTGGGGTTTGCCATACTGTCTCAGCTGGGTCTAGGAGAGCCTTGTTGATTGGGAGGGCGATTTTCAATGAGGAGGAAGAGTGAAGGATGTCAATGATCTAGTGGTGTGCGTCTTTGACCTCCTCCAGTGGTATGTCTGCCACTCTTCACCAGCTCCTGAAACAAGTGGAAGTCATATGCCATGAAAGGTGGTGAAAGCTTCATCCAGGGAAGAGGAGGATATGGCCTTAGGTGTTACCTCCTCCTCCATGTCCCCTTCTTCATTTCTTGAGGCTCTAAGGCCCTCAATGCTGTGGCCAAGGGAGCATGCCTGTGGCATTGTTGGGTGATGCTTTGCACCCTTGAGGCAGGCTGTTGGAGCACCACCCATGGGTCCCAATATGGGCACTGTGTTGGCATAGGTCCTGAAGGAGGTGCCCTGGGTGGCCATACCAAAATTATGATAATCCCATCTGCTGATATGTTCCCAGATCATATTGATGGTGGATCCCATATGGACCTTGAGAGGAGTACTGCAAAATTCCCTCCAGCTCACTATCCAACCCCTCACTTGACAATGGAGTGGCACAGCATGATTGTGGGAGACACCCTGTGCCTGGCAATGGCTCAGTGCCATGAGCTCAGTACTGAGAGGCAGAGAGTCAGGTACCTTCAACATGCCTCAGTCACCATCTGATGGAATTCCGCTGGTACCGAGTGCCCCACATCAGTGGCAGTGCCGGGGGAGATGGAGAACTTGTCCGCACCAGTCTCTCTGGTGCCAGGTGGGCTAATATTGCTGGCAGTACCGATGATGACTTGTGTACCGGGAGTATCTTAGGCCATTTGCCCTTATCTCTCTGTACTAAAGATTCAGTGCCCATGCCCAAAGAGTCCGTGGGCCTGTCAACAGTACTGGAGGCCGACATTTGCCGTGAGTGCCGGATGAGCTCTGGGCAGTGGTGCCAAGGATAGTGATCACTTTCAGCTATCCCTGAGCTCGCTGAGGAGACTTCCCACTCTCTTTTCCAACTTATGAGAGGAGTCCCCAGACCATTTCTTCAACTCACTATCCTTCAATGTCAAAGGTTGAGGGGAAGACTCATACCTGTCAGAGGGCTGGAGTCAGAGAGCTGCCTTCATAAAGATGATTTTTTGGCAAAGCTCTCTGACCTTGCGGATTGTCAATCAGAGCTGCTGGCAGGGCAGCACTTCTGATGGATGTGGTCCTCACCAAGACAGCGGATGCACTGAGAGTGCTTGTCTACAACCAAGCTCACCTTACTGCAGTTGTGGCACTTCTTGAATCGCAGCTAGCCAGGCATACCCTTGTCCAGGGGGTCCCCCGCACCTGAGTTCAACACAAGAACAAAGTCATTTCTTCATCTTTCTTCTTCTTCCTTCTCTCTCTCTCTTTTTTTTTTTAAAGACACAGCCAAATAAAAAGTCATAAGAGGAAAAGAAACAAAAAGGCTTCCAAAGAAGCTAAAATTTAACAAATGAAAGAGTTAACAATCCACTAATGGACAGCTAATGGCTCCATCTTTAGCCAGAGATGCTTGAGAAGGAACTGCGTGCACTGGCTAGCCTTGTGGCACAGCGTGAGAAGAGACGCAGCATCTGCGGGCCCTGTGGACACTGCTACTGAAGTTCTCCAATCAGCAGTACAGGGACATACCCACACCTACAGTGAAGCACCCATAGGGACACTACTCAAAGAAGAAATAATATTTAAGTGAAGATAGTATTCTAATCAAACTTTTTACTTCACGTAACATTGTTCTATTTTTTGAAAACAAAAGTTGCTTCTTCAGAAGTATTGGTCCAGGGTTTTATACATATTGCTGCATAAAAGGAAATGACCCTAACATGAATGTTTTAGCAATCTTGTGATCAATGCCATAATATTCAGACTTAAAAATAAAACCCTCTTCAAAAATTTCATGACAATGGCAGAAAGAATGCTACAAAAGCGAGAGAGGAATTCAATTCCATGTGACTTCTGTGTGCATAACAAAAATTACAGGAGTAACGGGTACATTTTTTTATGTAATGTACAAGATCTTAAAAACTTGCAGGACACAGCAAAAAATTTGCCTCAAAATGATTTTTTAAAAGCAGATGAATAAAACCATGGCAAGTCAAAATGTTTTCAAAAAAGCCATTCTACTTAGATCAACAAGAAACATCTGCCAGGTTTCAGATATCAAAGCCCTCACTCAACTTCAAACAAATCAGATCTCTTTGAAAGCAACTGAGGGGCCTGAAGATACAACACAAACACAAACCTAAGTGTTGATGTACTATTTCTCTTCATAAAAAGTGTAATATTTAGGTCATATTAAACACACATACTTAAAAAAAAACCAGAACGTGATGCCAGCACTAGCACTTCATGCATATCTCCAAATGAAATAATTATTGAAAGGAGCTAAGAACTGTTACCCTGGCAGTAGCATGCCAAAACAGGCTTTGCTTGCTGCAGGGAGAAGCGTATCCCAGGGCATTACCCTGAAATAGCTCTAATGATGTGTGTGCAACCCCCATTTCCCTCACCTGGCACCTCTACCTCCTTCCCTTCAAAAGCTGATCATTTAAGCTTAACCCTGCATTACCTTACTTCTGAGTGTTGGTTTCTCAAACTTAACATAGCACTAGCTATTTGTATGAAATTATTTTGATTTAAAAACAAAACAAAAGCCCCAAATACTCTGAAAGCTCAGATTTATTTTAAGCTCCACTAGTTCCCACAGCTCAGCTCTTATGTTCTTTGCAGTAAACCACAACGGACTGAACGGGGGAACTTACAAGTTTCACCAGCTTTGCCATTTTATACTTTTAAAAATGTATCTTTACCAAACTATGGTCCTTATCTATGATATTCCTACAATTAGAATGAACAAATACTGCAGGTGGTCAACACCTAATTTTCACGGGCGTCCACTGCAGGCCCACTGATTTTGGCCTATTCAGTTTGAAGCCTCCTCAATAGAGCCCAATTTAACAGAGGCCATCATTTCTCAGTGGCATCTTCAGCATACAGGTATCTTAAATTTTGAGGTATTTTGAGCAAAGTTTGTTTTCTTCCATTTCACCACACTATTTTCTATTTATTATCTAATCGCAGTCCTTTCTTCCACCACCAGCCCCATTTGGAATATCAGGCTATGACAAAAGATATTTTTACTCAGTGGTGCTGGAACCATTTGTATAGTGAGGGTACTGAGAGCCATTGAACCAAACTGTCAATCATGTATATGATAGAAACTACTTCAAGCCAGGGGTGAGGTAGTACCACTAGTTCCAACACCTATGTTTTTACTAAATAAGGACATGTATAAAATAGCTCTCAAATGATGGTACATGGGTGTATGGACCACTTTATGAGGGAAAGAACAGATCTGCATTTTTCCTTCTTCAGGAAAAAAAAGAATACACTTTAGAGAATACATCTACATATATTTGTAAAAATAAAAGATCGGTTTCATGTGTGAATATGTATGCGGGACAACTGCCCGCTAGGAAGAAAAGGTCATAAGTCTGTGAGTTAAGAAGCCGCAAACAGAAGTGTCTACATACACATTTCTGTAATGAGAACATGTGTATATAGATGTACCCCTAAATAGAGATGGACATGTGTGTAGACTTTTTTTATGCTGGGTATGCAACTGTGTGATATTTTATGTATATATGGGGCTGTCATAAATATAAAGGGAAGGGTAACCACCTTTCTGTATACAGTGCTATAAAATCCCCCCTGGACAGAGGCAAAACCCTTTCACCTGTAAAGGGTTAAGAAGCTAAGGTAATCTCACTGTCACTGATCCAAAATGACCAATGAGGGGACAAGATACTTTCAAATCTGGAGGTGGGGGGAACAAAGGGTTCTGTCTGTCTGTGTGATGCTTTTGCCGGGAACAGATCGGAAATGAAAGCCTTCCAACTCTTGTTAAGTTAGTAAGTGATCTAGCTAGAAAATGCGTTAGATTTTCTTTTGTTTAATGGCTGGTAAAATAAGCTTTGCTGGAGGGAATGTATATTCCTATTTTTGTGTCTTTCTGTAACTTAAGGTTTTGCCTAGAGAGATTTTCTATGTTTTGAATCTGACTACCCTGTAAGGTATTTACCATCCTGATTTTACAGAGGTGATTCTTTTACCTTTTCTTTAATTAAAATTCATTTTTAAGAACCTAATTGATTTTTCATTGTTCTTAAGATCCAAGGGTTTAGGTCTGTGTTTACCTGTACCAATTGGTGAGGATTATTATCAAGCCCTCCCCAGGAAAGGGGGAATAAGGCTTGGGGGGATATTTTGGAGAAAGACGTCTCCAAGTGGGCTCTTTCCCTGTTCTTTGTTTAAAACACTTGGTGGTGGCAGCATACTGTTAAAGGACAAGGCAAAGTTTGTACCTTGGGGAAGTTTTTAACCTAAGCTGGTAAGAATAAGCTTAGGGGATCTTTCATGCACCTCCCTACATCTGTACCCTAGAGTTCAGAGTGGGGAAGGAACCTTGACAGGGGCATACTTCAAATGTAGGGCATCTGACAGGTTTGAACAGGCTTTTAATTGATGTATATCTGTAAATTCTCTAATTATGAAATATCCTGGGCAAAATTCTGGTCCTAATGAAGTCAATGGCAAGGCTCACATTGACTTCAATGGGGCCATAATTTCCTCCATTGTATCCAAAAGAGCTATCATGGGTTAGGATAGACTTGATTATGATTAATTTTGGTTTATGAGAAACTTGATTAGAAATGGCTGAATTTGGAGTGAAATCACTTAAGGGTGAGTTTGAAATGTTCCATGAGTTGGTTGTGCAGGATAGCCTGAATGTCAGATAAAGACAATATTCAAACTGTCCATACAAATAGTGTTCTTCTGAGTTCAAGGACAGAAAACCAGAATTAATGTTTTCTTTGCTATTGGAATATATACTAACAACCAAGTATTAACTATTAAAGGGAGTCTGCTAATTTCTGAATTGTCATGTAATTTTGAATCACACAAATACATTCTGCTTTCTCCAAAGGTAAGCACTGTAAATGTACATTACGTAAACACAAAGATTTGATGATCCTAGTGTCAAGGTTTCTTCCCCACTCTGAACTCTAGGGTGCAGATGTGGGGATCTGCATGAAAACCTCCTAAGCTTACTTTTACCAGCTTAGATTAAACTTCCCCAAGGTACAAACTATTTTACCTTTTGCCCTTGGACTTCCACTGCCACCGTCTGGGTTTATTTTTGAGAAAGCGTTGTTTGGAAACGTCTTTCCCCCCAAAATCCTCACCAAAACCTTGCACTCCCCCTGCCTGGGGAAGGCTTGATAAAAATCCTCATCAATTTGCATAGGTGACCACAGACCCAACCCTTGGATATTAAGAACAATGAAAAAACATTCAATTTCTTACAAGAAGAATTTTAATATAAGAAAAGGTAAAAAGAATCATCTCTGTAAAATCAGGATGGTAAATACCTTACAGGGTAATTAGATTCAAAACATAGAGAATCCCTCTAGGCAAAACCTTAAGTTACAAAAAGACACAAAGACAGGAATATCCATTCTATTCAGCACAGCTTAATTTTCTCAGCCGTTTAAAGAAATCATAATCTAACGCATATCTAGCTAGATTACTTACTAAATTCTAAGACTCATTCCCGTTTTGTCCCCAGCAAAAGCATCACACACAGACAGACACAGACCCTTTGTTTCTCCCTCCCTCCAGCTTTGAAAGTATCTTGTCTCCTCATTGGTCATTGTGGTCAGGTGCCAGCGAGGTTATCCTAGCTTCTTAAGCCTTTACAGGTGAAAGGGTTTTTCCTCTGGCCAGGAGGGATTTTAAAGGTGTTTATCCTTCCCTTTATTTTTATGACACTTAGTGTGCTAGGCTCTTGTTCTAATCAGATTTCATTATTTGAATATGGACTATAGTTACATGTACATAAATATACAACCCCAAATAAAAGGACTACAATCGAAGAGTGTGTCCCCGAAACCCTTACTCACACAAGTAGTGCCTGTGAATGGGTGTATAACCCTACACTAACAGGAAAGGGGCTAGAGAGGCTCTGTGGGCCCACCACTCTGGCCCTGACAATCAAGAATGGTAGGGAGGAGGAGTTTAAAAGGAGGAAGCTCCAGTCAGCAAGGGGGAAGCCCTGAGAAAGGAGTGGCTCCTGAAGCAGTAGGAGGAACCCACATGCTATAGACCACCCCAGCTCTGCAAGGAGTCCAGCGAACAGCAGAGAAAGTCCTTTAGGGAGAGACTGACTCAGCTACCTGGCCATAAGAACTCCAGTAAAACCAGTGCTCAGGTACTCCAGGAGTAAGGCAGTGCCACTGACCATTTTGACAACTCTGGGAGGAGTTTGTTCTCTGTAGAGTCTGAGCTTTGACTTTTTTCCACCACCCATATACAAAGTAAGCAGGCCTGCAAGGGCAGGGCCCACTGCAAGAACTAAGAGTCTGGAGCCTGGACTGGGTTGAGCCCGTAGTGGTAATTGGGCATGGCAAATGGCCTCAACTCAGCTAGAGAGGCTCTTTTCACAGTGCCAGAAGAAAGATGATTAAAAGGTACATTTGCACCTAATGTCATTGGAAAAATAATTCAAAAATAATTCAATCTTGCAGACATATTAGTCCTGGAACTGAGCGACAATCAACATAAACATGAGTTACTTCTCTGGTCATGATAACTAAAAATTACCAAGAGCAACTATGTCTATTATACTCAGGGCATGTCTACACTTACTGGTAGATCGGCACTGCTGCAATCGATGCAGCAAGTGTCAATTTAGCGGGTCTGGTGAAGACACCCAAAATCAATGGGAGAGCACTCTCCCGTCCATTTGTGTACTCTACCTCCCCAGAAGCAGGAAAGTCAATGGGAGATGCTGTCCTGTTGACACAGTACAGTGTACCCTCCTTGGTAAGTGGATCTAACTACGTTGACTTCAGTTACATTATTCACATAACTGAAGTTGTGTAAGTTAAATCAATTTACAGCGGTAGTGTAGACCAGCCCTCAATTATAGACCTTGGGGAAAGATTTTTTTCATGACTCACTTCTCTTTGTTCATTTGTGCCATCATTATACCCTTATGATTTTAAGCATAAATGTAATGACCAGGATCCACACACAATTTCCACACTCATCTGTGGGAATCAAATACATGAAATAAGGGAAGTTTATGAACGTTTATGTCCCACTGTATACCACACTAAATAAATAAATGAATATGTTTCATGTCAATAACTTGTGACAAGCATGGTGCTGAATTTTCTGTAAAAATCTCCATGAAAACTGAGCACCCACAGTGTATGCTGCTCAGGAATATGCCCTCTGCTTAAAAGCAGAACATTTCTGTCTTATTAGTCTCCATGTTCTAAGATCTATGTGATACCATGTATTTGGTAGTACTGGCCTTGCATAATATATTGCTGAATTTATATTTACAATCGTTTGCTTGATATACAATTCAAGAGAATGATCATTTGATTTTACCTGAATAAAAATATTAAGGGCCACGCCCAGCTACCACTGAAGTCAACAGGAATTTCTCAGCTAAATTCAATGGTGTAGGCCCTGAGGCTATGCCTACTCTCCACCTGGGAGTGAGCCTCCCATCCCAAGTAGACAGACTTGTGCTAGCTCTTCTCAAGCTAGAGTGCTAAAAATAGCTGTGGAGACACTGCAGCTTGGGCAGCAGCTCAGGCTTTCAAGCCAACCCAAACCCTTAGGTCTGAGCTCAAGTGTGCATTGCGACACAACATCCACTCTGCTATTTGTAGAGAGCTAGCCTGTCTGTCTGTCTACCTGGGCTTAGAGGTTCACTTCCAGCTGCAGTGTAGACATAGCCTAAGTGGCCAAAGGAGTCTAGAACATCAGCATTTACGGAAAGAGGTAATACATTTATACTTTTTGTTTAAAGAGCAATTTTGGGCAAATGTTAAAATGATCATTGTTACCCTGTTAAAAAGATATTACCTCATCGACCTTGTCTCTCTAATTCCTACAGGATCATTCAAAAATGTATTTACCCAGGCAGAAACTTTTTCTGCATGGGTCCACAATCACTGATTATGTGCATTACATTTTAAATTTGTGCAGGTTTCTCTATTTTATGCAAACTCTCTTTTAACACAAAGAACAAAAGCACTGATATTACTGAGTGAAATTCACTCTTATGCAGAGCGTCAACTGAAGGTCTAAGCACCTCTTAAATTCCACTTAATCCCTCAGAAAAGGGTTTCAGTGAGACTTACATGGCGCAAAGACTGTGAGCTGGCCCTGTGCCTAGGGATGAATTTCACCCACTCTAAATGAATATGTTGATATTATATGTTCTATAAGTGTGTACTTTGAAAATTTTGGAATTGTGAAAATGCTAAGAAGAAAATTGCTTTTATTTTTATATGCAAGATGTGTAATCTTAACTATCCGAATTCTTTATTCACTAGTATTTCATAAGAGCTAGGTATTGTTGATGGCTTCTACCACCACCCCAGAGAAAATGTAATATTAAAGTTATTATTTCATACCTTGAATATGTATGAAGAATGAAGTGTCCCTCTGGAACTCTCATAATTTCAATTATGCTATTGCATCTACTTGAAAAGTTTTACTGTATTTCTATGAAAGATTACTCTATGCATTTTTCAACAAAACATTTCCTATAATTTCTTCTAGAGGAGCCAGAGGAGATCTTTGGGATTTGAATGCTATGGCCCAAATTTTATAGTCTTTAACTAAGCAAAAATCCCATTGACTTTAATGGGAATTTTAGTAAAGATTGCAGATCTGGTGCTATGTGAGCAAAGTACATAATGTGATTCCCGAGAGTTCTAAATGTGACAAAAACTTCTGGGTTCAAGAAAACCTATCTGCATATTATGAACCTGAAATATGATTTACATGAGGGAACTTCTATTCCCTTCTTATTCCATGGATGACAAAACAACTCCCACTGCCCTCTCTGCAGTGATAGTTTTATTAAAAGTATATTTTAATCAATTTAGGGGGGAAATTTCAGTCCAAAAAGCAAAATAAGGATGCACAGGAAAACATCATTCATAGTTTGAGGCTAAAAAATAAAAGATATTCTCCTATATTGGGAAAAGAAAATACTCCCACAGAATTACATACTACTAGATAATCTGTGAACTACATTAGGAAGATAATGTTTTTATTACTTCCACAGAAGATTTTCCAGCCTCCCTCCTCTAGAAAGCCCTAACTTAGGTCACTATTAATTGCTTTAGTAGCATAAAGATATTCTATCCATGTTGACCCTGTGAGGCACATGTTAGTGAAACCAAAACAAAACAAAACAAAAAAAACCTTTTAGTACACATTCCTTTCCACTCCTAACTATAATGATTGTAATTAATCTGTATTATATTTCAGTATGTCTTTCAAACAGCACTCTCCTTTACTTGGGTTTTTGTGATTTGAAGGAAAGCATATTTGCTTTTTTGGATGCATGGATGTATATATATGTATGACGTAAGAAGTTAGACCGAGAAAGTGTGTGTATGTGTGCATATAAAGTGAAATGAATTTCCTTTTAGTATTTGACTGGAAACAGTTTTACAAGGAAAATAAGATTGTCTGTCACTAGACCCGTCATCATCCATGCATCCAAAAAAGCAAATATGCTCTCTCTCTCTCTCTATGCGTGTGTGTGTGCATGTATCACATATACATATATGAGGTAAGAAGTTAAACCTAGAAAGTGCAATGCGTGGTAGTCATCCTGAAGGTGTCACTGTGAAGTAATTAAAGCCCTCTATCTAATTATTAGATTTGAAAAGCAGTGGAAACCTCAATATAGTTTACACTACAGTTCAGTGAATCAATTTATATATATATATATCTATATATATATCTATATCTATATCTATATATATATATCTTCTCCATTTTGTACTAGTCACAGAAATTTAATGTGTTCTGGCTCCAAAAGCAAATAGAGGGTCCCCTAGTTTGGTTCTGAAAACAAAGGTCAGACCTTACGTAATTATCACGAGCTTAATCAGCATTGTTGACATTTCAAAAGTTCATAAAATGTCAAAAATGCAAACAAGGCACACTGAAGGGAACAAAAGTAATTCTTTTTCAGAAACTACAATCCAAGTAAAGTCCATACAATATGCAGTAGAAATTAAGAACAGAACCATTGTTAACAACCCTCAGGAATCCTGTCAATATTTGTGGCAGTACATCCATCCATGGAACTTAATGTCTGTCTCATAGGAAAACTTGCAGATTTTATGTAAATCTAACCATTTTGCCAAAACTTACAAATCTACAGCATGTCTATTTAAGAAGCTGATTCAGCCATCTCTAAAGTGCCTTAATAGCATCATGAGAACCAAGTGATAGTGTTTGGTGTCACAAAAGTATAGCAGTGGGAACTGATAGCGAAACTTTTTTTTAGAATGCCTAACGCTTCTGATCATAAAAGACTTATGACCTTTTCTTGAGGTCCATTGTTTGCAGAAGGCCTTTGAAATTTGGCAGGGACAAAGCACCAAGGCTAGAGATGTGCCTTTAACCTGGCCCACTAAATTCACTTAGGTTTGTCTGAGAAACAAATGTCTAACATTTGTCATCTCCCTTCACTCCCTTTTTTCTTTAGAAAAATGTTGGCAGCATGCCAAAATAAAATTGAATATAAACACTGTAAGCAGGGTCCATGCCAACACCACCATGCACTGCACTGGGAACACCTGGCAGCTGCAGAAGTAGCTGTAGTGAGGGAAGGGAAGGAGAGAGAACCACACCCTCCCCAGACCTATAGTTTCCATCCCCCTCAGGGATAAGCGCTCCCTTCATTGACGAGGGGGAGGGACAGCTTAAGCTCCTCCAAGTTAACTGCCTTCATACCCAGAACATGGCTTCAAACCTTCAGCACTTCAGAAAACTGTGTATAATAACACCCCTTGTTTCATGTTCTCTATGTATTTAAATCTCCCCACTGTATTTTCCACTGAATGCATCCGATGAAGTGAGCTGTAGCTCATGAAAGCTTATGTTCAAATAAATTTGTTAGTCTCTAAGGTGCCACAAGTACTCCTTTTCTTTTTGCGAATACAGACCAACACGGCTGCTACTCTGAAAAAATGAAATATACCCATATGGATCTTCAAAGCCACTAAAAGCAAGAGAGACATTTCAGACACTACGCTCAAACACCAGGTATAGTATGAGAACTTTTAGGAGGGAGCAGAATGGCATGAGAACTTGCTTAACTGCAAACCAGCAATTGATTTCAATTTAACATAACATAAAAAACAAGAAATTAACCTCTGTACTGAAAGACAAAGCTTTGCAGATCATGCAAAAAGAGAGATTTCTAAGGGTAATAGGAAATGTAAAAAAATGTCAAATTACACATCACATGTACCATCCAATTTTCCTGTTCATAAAAAGGCCAAAGGGGAGTTACAACAGCTAGACAATGGACTTCTCCTGAAAAAGTTGAACGTTCAATGCCATGGGTATTCCCTATCCCAGTGGCGCCAAAAATAAAACACCCTGGTGAAATACATCAATATACTGCTGCCTAATAAAGACACTAGAAATGAAAGGTTTCAGAGTAGCAGCCGTGTTAGTCTGTATTCGCAAAAAGAAAAGGAGTACTTGTGGCACCTTAGAGACTAACAAATTTATTAGAGCATAAGCTTTCGTGACTGCAGCTCATGAAGTGAGCTGTAGCTCACGAAAGCTTATGCTCTAATAAATTTGTTAGTCTCTAAGGTGCCACAAGTACTCCTTTTCTTTTTTAGAAATGAAAGATATCTCACACCACTTTAGATGACACTATTACCTACTTAAATGATATCAAAGCATGTTTAAAATTAGATTTAATCTCTGTGTACTATCAATTAAAATTTAATCAAGACTACCACTATATTAACATTCTCAGCACACACTGGACCGTGATTTGAATTTTGGCATCCCATCTGTAGCAGAAATCTTTCAGATTGATATTAAAGGAACACTGTCATGTTTAAATGGAGTACTGAATGTCCGTGATGACATTCTAGTACACAGAAAAATGCAAGAATAATGATACCAGATTGGAGGCCATCTTTCAAAGACAGAAAGAACAATTTGGCCTTACATGAGAAAAATGTGATTATTAATGAACATTTGAATTTTATGGCTGTTTTTTAAGAAAAAGGGAGTGTCTGATAACCCCCTGAAAATCATAGGCATAAAACAAAAGCCTATGAACTACAAAGCACTGCAGAGATAAGAAGCTTTCTGGCCCTAGTCTTTTTCTTTCTTGCTTGCTTGCTTGCTTACCTCACACCCCTCCCCTTGCCACTGTCATCATCTTATTCACAACATGGCTGTTATTTAGCTTTTATGTAAAATAACATTTAAAAAAATAAAAAAACAAAACAAAACATGAGAATGGACAAAAACACATCAAAATGCCCTGAAAACATTTTTAAAAAATACAGGGACCAGTGATTCTATCATATCATACTTTGACCCACAGAAACAAAACAGAAAGAGTGAACAAAGTTCTCTCAAATTGAAAGGCTTTTAACAACTGACTCAGATGTCAGGTTGAGTTTGTACGGCTGGTAGTTAGAAAAACACAATTTTGAAATTGGTCCAATTTGTTATGAAAATCATTGTGAAACTGGAAATATAGAATTGTAAAGGCCATTTTTAAAGAATCACCTTTCAAAATGTAACCACACTTTCATTCTGTTATAATCAAAAGCAAAAGTAAGTAAGTAAATGCAAAATAATAAGATCAGAACTTAACTATATAGCACAACTAAGATGCTTCTAGCAAATGCACTATTTAATAGACCGGTGAGTAATAAATTTCTGTCCATACAATCAATGGAGAATGATATGGATAAAGAAGCTATTCTCAAGCAAGACATGCAATAAAAGAAAGAAAGAAAGAAAGAAAGAAAGAAAGAAAGAAAGAAAGAAAGAAAGAAAGAAAGAAAGAAAGAAAGAAAGAAAGAAAGAAAGAAAGAAAGAAAGAAAGAAAGAAAGAAAGAAAGGAAAGTGCAAATGAACCAACCACACGTAGAATATTGGTCGAAAGCGTGAAGCCAACCAGTAAGTTTCAGATATCACATGGCTAAATTCCTTTTTAAGGTTATTTTAAAAGAAGAACAGTTATCCCTAGCATGGAATGGAAAATTTTCATGGACTGTAAGAAAGCAAGCCAGAAAAAATGCAAGAAAAAAACTGATGGTTACTATCAGGAAACAAGATGAGGTTCTAACAGATCACGGTCAAGGCATAATTGAGGACATCATACCATTTTATCTACAAGGCAAAGCACCTATCAACATGTGAAAAGACTTTGGACAGATTCTAAATACTTATCAGAAGAGTAGGAATAAATACCACCAGATCAATTTTTGTTTGCAAAACAATGATGGAGAAACAATATCATGTGGAAAATTTAAAAAACCTAATGTATTGTGATATAATAAATATATCTCCTTTAAGATTTGTCTTACAGCATTTAACAAAAATAGTTATTTCCTACTACAACATCTGAAGTTCTTTCATATTAGCTAATTCTGGCTGGGATGATTTAGTTGGGGATTGGTTCTGCTTTGAGCAGGGGGTTGGACTAGATGACCTCCTGAGGTCCCTTCCAACCCTGATATTCTATGATTCTGTGAATTCTCTGAAATGGAATAATTTGAAAACTTGAAAATGGAAAATATGTAGAGACCTTACAAATTCCTAAAATGTAGATAGTACCATTCTCCTGCCATGCTGCAGCTGCTCAAAGTAACTACACTAATACTCATGTACCACTCTTAGGGCTAGTGAATGAATAAAGGTATAGTCCAAAGTGTTCCAACACTAACACTATAGATGGCTCTCTGTTTTCTGCAGTTATGGTTTTGTATCAAATAGGCAGATGAAAGGCAATCCAGTATTACAGTGATACGAGCCATAGAAGGATTTTGTAGGTGGACAGAAAGGAAGAGAAAGGGAAAACAGGTGCTTACTTCTCTCTAGATTTGTATTGGGTTCTGCTGCAGAACCCAGATGGAAACTCTACACCACCCTACAGACACTACAGAGCGCTGTATTTGGTTCAGTGTTTAAAATATCTAAAAACTGAAAAAGCTTGTTCAGTCAGAGTCCCATATTGTACAAAGCAATGAGACCTAAAGCCATAGATCTAAAGCTTTGTAGAGTGACCTATCAATGCTTGGATGAATTCACTTTCTGACCACTTCAGTGTTAATTATGAACTTAAGTCAAATGTTGATTTCTTTTATTAATTGATGAGAATGGAAAGCTAGGAGAAAGCAGAATAAACAGTATCTGATTAAACAATTTAGAGTATGTTCAGGAATCTATTTTCCCATGTTATTAACCATTTTAAAGACTGTAGTCACAAAAATACTTATTTGAACAGGCAAGATTTAAATGTGTTTTCTCCATGTGTCTAGTATAGAAATATATCATCATATGCAAGAGGAGATCTTTTATTGGACCAACATCTATTGGTGGAAGTACAGGATTTTAAACTACACAGAGCTCTCCATCAGGTCTGAGGAAGGAAATCAGACTGTCTGAGCTAAATACAAGTTGGGACTGATTGTTAAGCGTAAGGGCAAATGCATGTTGTAGTTAGTCAAATGAAATGAAAGGTTTCAGAGTAGCAGCCGTGTTAGTCTGTATTTGCAAAAAGAAAAGGAGTACTTGTGGCACCTTAGAGACTAACAAATTTATTTAAGCATAAGCTTTTGTGAGCTACCGATGAAGTGAGCTGTAGCTCACGAAAGCTTATGCTCAAATAAATTTGTTAATCTCTAAGGTGCCACAAGTACTCCTTTTCTTTAAATGAAATGACGTGGGCAATTGAAGGTTAGCTTGTTACGCATAAGAAGTTTGAAGTGGGCAATTAAGGGTATTTAGCTCAGACAATCTGATTTCCTGGAGACCTCGAAAGCTTGTTTCCACCAACAGAAACTGGTCCAATAAAATATAGTACTTCACCTGATTTGTCTCTCTCATACCCTGGGACTAACATGGCTACCACATCACTGCAAATAACGGGAAAACAAATACACTTCTGGTCTGGTCCTGGCACAAGAAATATATTGATCATGAGTGATATGTAACTATGCTGCATAAAAGTTGTTTAGTCCACTGGTAAACAGAAACTCGTTTGTACTCTGTAATACAAACAGCTTATATTTGTTTTTTTTTAATTGCCTTACTTTTCTCCTTATTACCTTTTTAAAAATTGAGTCCTAGCTACCTTTTCTTTGGTTGGTATATTAATATCTGGAAAAAACTTATTTCTTACCATATCATATTGTCTAAAAAACACTGAGGTCAAGATTTTCAAAATTGGGGAGAAAATTTTCATTTCAAAAATCAAAAGGATCGAAGTGATTAACTGTTGTCTTCGAAAAATCTTCCTGTGTGCCTAAAATCAAGTTTCTAATTCCATATTTGTGCACCTAAACAAATAACCTGATTTCTGAAAGTGCTGAGGACTCAGTAGCTCCCAATGACTTGTATGGGAACTGTTAGGTGATCAGCCCACCTATTGAGGTGCATAGACTTTGAAGCCCTTTTTTAAAAATCTTGACTTGTGGTAATTATGAAAGACCGGTGAGTTACAGACCTAAGACTACTGGAGCATCACATGAACTGTATATTCAAAAAAGAGTTTGATCCTTCTTTTAGTTTATTCCAGTCCCTTCTGAACATTCACACCTCTATTTTATAAAATAAAGAGGGAATTATTTATGAACGGTCTATATGGTGTATAAGTAAATCATAATAAAAAGTCTCTGGAGGAAAATGATTAAATGCAATAAGGTTGGCAAAAACTTCACATAAACACACTGGGCCTGACCCATTTACTGTATTCTATGGGGGAGGCCACTGGAACCATGGCTGCAGGCCTCCAGTGACAAAAATGTCACTCTCAGCAAAGTATCACAAGTTTGCTGAAACTTTCATTTTGTTGATGGATCTGGAGTCAGTCTACCCAGGTTAGAAAGTGGACTGGGCTGGCTGGTGGGGAGGAGGTGAATGCATGGAATCTTGTTGAT